>NC_092676.1:1672072-2008001 GCF_964355755.1 Antedon mediterranea | reverse complement strand
CAAATCAATATAATCTAACAAACACAGAAACCAACACCCTTATATACCAAGCAAGACATACAGTACCTAATGTACTAATAATATAACAAAAACAATAATGATGTACTGTATCTTGTAGTTGGAAAATATTATTTGTCTTCAAATTAAAGTAGGTATTAGTAAAAAACATAAATGTTACGTTATGCTTCAAATGTATAAAAAGCTTGCAAATAACATTTAGCAAAAGAAAATTGAAAACTTTTCTCAATTGTTTAAATTTACAAATCAAGATCATACTGTATAAGAAGAAGAAAAGCAACAAGTTCACATAATGCAATAAAAAATGTTAAAACTTCCGTACAGGATTCAATCTGAACAATTTAGTTTTAAATATTGTAATGCGAAACCTATAATATCTCTATAATGTACTTAATGTACTATTATTAAAACACAAACAATCAGTTATGCATATTGATAATCACATTAAAGTAGGCGGTTGCTGAAAGACTGGGTTATTTTGTGTTTGTGGTGATGGGATGACGCATTTCTAGTATTAACTGTAGGTACAGTTATCAGTAAGCTGTTTTTGTTTAATTTTTTATTTCACAAAATGCACAAATTTTATAGTTTGAATATTAGCAGCAAAAATCATATTCTATCTTCTTGGCATAAACTTCCCTTTAAAGACTTCCTGTAAAAAACCTTTAACAAACCCTTGAAGTATATTCTTCCTTGTTGGTATAGTAAACTATTACAAACACATTCAGTCTCTTACCACATTTGGACTTGGAGTTGGTTATTATAAACTGCATCAAGACAGAGAAGTTCTAAAGATGAATTTGAAATTCCTTAATATCATCTTTGTACTTGTGACCTGGTTGTTGATATTCAGACATGGAGCTTCAAAAGAGTTGGTAAAATTTGAAAGAAGTTTTAATTACTCATCAAACTCCAAAATAACTGTGAAAATGACATCAAGTAAACGGAAAATAGTTGGAAAAAATGTTGCAGTTAAATGTCCACTTCTAATTTCTTTTGGTCACCAAACAGGAATATACACATGTCAAAAGGATAGATTACAGTATTTGGTTCCGACGTCCAATGTACAGGTAACATGGTTTGCAGTTCAACCAAAACGTGTAAAACTTTATTGTGACAATATGAAAGACATCATTAAAGGAGAGGAATTAAATATTTCATGTAAAATGAACAGAAATTATACCATCCGATATAAAGTGATAATTGGTTGGATCCAAGGAAAATACAACATTACACGGACTCTTCGTACAGATACTGACACTGTTGCAATTAATCAGACTTTAAAAGGTTTTCATTCTGGAGAAGGGATATTTTTCTACTGTATTTTAAACAATATAAGTATTTACTGCTACACATTGATATTGATGGTTCACTCTCAATTAATGGTAGAGGTTCAAAGGTTATATGAAACACCTAAAGTTGATGTGAACCGGAATTGCTTTAAGTGCTATGCAGAAGTTGGATCTGGTATTAAAACAATTTATAATTGGGGACTAAGAGGAGAGGGGATCATGACTCAATATAATTACAATGAACGTGATGAAAGATGCTTTAGTAATTTAAAAGCTGGTAACTACACTGTCAAGTGTCTGGTGAGTACTGATGTTCAGAACAGATCTGATGAGTTAGCATTCACAATCAAAGATGTAACCGAAAGAATAACAACATTTCAAGATATCAAATTTGGCATGCCGACAAAATGCAAGAACACTAATCAAATAACCATAATATTTGTAACAAGCACTATCATAGGCCTACTGATAGTTTTACTTGTGTTTGTTGTGTGTTGTTATGAACAACAGAAGAGAAACTATCGCAACACACCTGTACCTGTTGTGCACTTTCAAAGTAATAATGACACAATTAGTGTTGGTGACACTTTGAATGTTTCGCAAACCATTGAAAAGAATGAGATTTACTGTTCAATTGATGATCATACAGCAGAATAATTAAATTAACCTATGTTAGACACTGTCATTGAAAAGAAGAGGATTAAAGAAATGAGAACAGAGAGACTATGTTAGCTCTGACACTGTGATTGTAACATTCCACAGGAAAAATAGATAGAATAAATACGTTCTCATTCAGAGGGGAACCTGCTGTGTACTATCAAAGAAACAGTGGTGCCAATGTGGGTGAGAATTCATGTGATGTTCTACAGACAAATGCGGAAGAGGAGGTTTACTATGAAATTAATGACACAGCAGAACATGATGAAAATACATAATGTTATATGTCCATGCTGTGATGTAAAAAAACTTAAATGTTACTTATGCTTCAAATGTAAAAAGCTTGCAAATAGTCTTGTACAAATAAATAAAATTTAGCAACAGAATAATATTGAAAACTTGTATTTTGTTTTTTTTTTTCAATTGTTTAAATCTACAAACAACATGATTAAATCAAGATCATATAACAAGAAGGAAACCAACAAGTTCACATAATGAAAAAAAAACACGTTAAAATATCCGTATAGCATTCAATCTAAACAATTTAGTTTTAAATATTGTAATGGGAGAGCTTATAATATCCAATAACGTACTTCCTTAAATTACCGAATGTACTATTATTAAAACACAAACAATCAGTAGGCATATTGATAATCAAATTAAAGTAGGTGGTTGCTAAAAGACGGATTATTTTGTGTTTGTGGGATGACACATCTAGTATTATTAGGTAAAGCTGTTGTAAAGCTGTAAATTTTTCATTTCACAAAATGCACAAATTTTATAGTAGCAAAAATCATATTCTATCTTCTTGGCATAAACTTTCCTTTAAAGACTTCCTGTTAAAAACCTTTAACAAACCCTTGAAGTATATTCTTCCTTGTTGGTATACACTATTACAAACACATTCAGTCTCTTACCACATTTGGACTTGGAGTTGGTTATTATAAACTGCATCAAGACAGAGAAGTTCTAAAGATGAATTTGAAATTCCTTAATATCATTATTGTACTTGTGACCTGGTTGTTGATATTCAGACATGGAGCGTCAAAAAAGTTGGTGAAATTTGAAAGAAGATTTTATTACTCATCAAACTCCAAAATAAATGTGAGAATTATATCGTCAAGTAAACAGAACATAGTTCATGTGGGTGGAAAAGATGTTGCAGTTAAATGTTCACTTTTTATTTCTTTTGGTAACAAAACAGGAATATACACATGTCAAAAGGATAGATTACAATATTTGAATCCGACGTCCAATGTACAGGTATGGTTTGCAGTTCAACCAAAACTTGTAAAACTTTACTGTGACAATATGAAAGACATCATTAAAGGAGAGGAATTAAATATTTCATGTAACATGAACAGAAATCGTAACATCAATTATAAAGTGACAATTGGTTGGATCCAAAGAAAGCACAACATTACACAGACTCTTCATACAAATACTGACACTGTTACAATTAATCAGACTTTAAAAGGTTTTCATTCTGGAGAAGGGGTATTTTTCTACTGCATTTTAAAAAATAGAAATATTTACTGCTACACATTGATATTGACAGTTCACCTTCAATTAAAGGTGGATGTTAAAAGGTTATACTCTGAAACACCTCAAATTGATGTGAACCAGCATTGCTTTAAGTGCTATGCAGAAGGTGGATCTGATGACAAGAAAATGTATAATTGGAGTTTGAATAAGGAAGAATTGACAGAGAATGATGACCAGCTAGAGACAGATGAAAGATGCTTTAGTAATTTACCAGCTGGTGACTACACTGTGAAGTGTCTGGTGAGTACTGATGTTCAGAACAGATCTAATGAGATAGCATTCACAATTCAAGATACTAATACCAAGAAGCCTAAAATAAAAATACTACTGGTAACAAGTAACATCATATGGATAGCTGTACTTGTGTGTGTTGTGTGTTTTTATGAACAACAAAAGAGAAAACATCACAACACACCAGCACCAGTTGTGCACTTTCAAAGAAGCGCTGACACAATTAGTGCGGGAAACACATCTGATGTTCTGCAAATAAATGAAGAAGACGAGGTTCCCTGTTCAGTTGATGACAAAACAGCAGAACAAGCTGAACAGTTGTATGTTAACTCGGACATTGTGATTGAAAACAAGAAGTTACAAAATGCAAGAAATGAGAACAGACAGACAGCAGAACAAGCTGAACAGTTCTATGTTAGCTCTGACACTGTGATTGAAAAGAAGAGGTTACAAAATGCAAGAATTGATAACAGAGAGACAGCAGAACGAGCTGAACAGTTGTATGTTAGCTCTGACACTGTGATTGAAAAGAAGAGATTACAAAATGCAAGAAATGATGATAGAGGATGTCATAAATAATATTGAAAAACTGTATTAATTTGTAGGCCCACTGAATTCCTAATAATTTGAAAATATGTATCAATAACATTAAATATCAATGGAAAATGATATTTAATTAAATTTATTTAGAAAAAAGGCAAGGTTATAATACACTGTATACAATATAGATAAATAAATGACTCGGTTAAAATGTCAACATGTTATTGCAAACTGCAGACTTTACATGAAGGTGATAAAAATCACTCTTCAATCATCAGGTACCGGGCTCCCGTAAAGAAAAATGCCACAAATTTAAATACTTTAAAAAAATTATTGGTGTAATTTATTTTGTACTCCTAGCATAAATGTAATTAATGTTTCTGTTTACTGTATATATTTTGTTCTCTCATTTGTTATTTTTAAATTTGTAATGTATTACTGTTAGTTGATCGCGGCCTTGTAGAAGAACACCTTTATAGTGACACAAGCTTTTCCGTGTTAAAATAAAGTATTTATTATTATTATATTAGTATGTGTAATTTACAATAAGAGAATAAATATGTAAATAACAATAACTGAATGTACAGTATACATACATATTCGATTCAAAGTAACATTTATTTTCTTAAAAATAAAACAGTCTACAAAATGGTGTAAAGAAAGGTAATATGATTAAAATTATTATCATAAAATGTAATATAATAAAAATTAATACTTGGATGTGATATATCTTTTAAGTTTAAATGAAAAGCTTTTCTTAGATACAGCAACTTTAATATTTGAAGGTAGTTTATTCCATAGTTTAGGTCCACTAAATCTTATGTTATATTGAAATGATGTTTTTTTATGAAGAGGGATATGCATATCCTGTACAGTTCGAGTTCTATAATTGTGAAAAGATGCGTTTGGTTGGAATAAATTTGTAAATTGAGGTGGGTTTAGGGAGTTAATCGATGAGTAGAGAAACATAAGTTTAGTCTATTATGTATCTATTGTCCGTCTATGATATTTTAATATAAACCTTCTTCTTTTGTCTGCATGAATAGTTTGTTCCTTGGTAAATGAACAAATGTCAGGCTTATATACAATATAATATTTCTCTTCAAAGACATAGATTGCATTGTTTACTATATTAGTATAGGGCTTTTGATGGATGATATTATTATTAATCTACATACAGGTCAAGATAATGTAAAGTTTAACATTTTCAAAACCGAAACCAACATTGTTTCTAATCCAGTACTTCTAATAATATAACATAAACATAGGCCACTATTGTACTGTTTATCTGTATGCTTTGATCTTCCACAACATTGAGATTGCAGGTAGTAAAATTGGATAGACTGTGAGGACCTCAATAGAAATAATATTTTCTTTTAAAACTTTCTTGGGTTAAATCTTCATATTGTTTTCTGGTAACTTTTTAAATTTAAGTCCACTGTTATTTTAAAAATTCAATAAACTGAAATAAAATGAGATGCGATTAGAAAGCTAAAACAAGAGCATTTAGTTGAAAGAGATTAAAACTAGCTACAGTACAGAAGACAAATAAACAATTATGCTAAATATTATTGTCAATCAGTATCAATATTTCACTGAAATTAGTTTTGTTATTGTAGCAAAAACACAACTCCTTGATAATATAACAGAAGCAATTATGAGATAACTTGTCAAACACTACGTATATTAAAGTTAAATCTTTATAAGTTTCGCCATAAAATTAGTTTTGTTATTGTAGCAAAAAAACAAACTCAAATAAAGTAAATATATTTTCTATGTTTCTGTACTGTAAAAAGACGTTGCAAACACAACTTCGTCTCTGACCGCATCGGAATTTAAAGGTTGGATTTTCACAAATTGCATCATTACAAAGGTTTTTCAAGATGAATTTAAAATTGCTTAATCTTTTGGTGACTTGTTTATTGATATTCAGACATGGAGCTTCAAGATATCTTGTACAATTTCAAAGAGAGTTTTATTATCTATCATACACTGAGCTACCTGTGATAATTACACCATCAAGTTTACAGGACTTGGATAATTTGTACGGAAGAGACGTCACAATTAAATGCCCACTTCTTATTTCCTTTGGTCAACAACAAAAAGGAATATACACATGTTACGATGATGATAATTTACAATATTTGCTTCCTTCATCGGATGATATACAATGGAGAAGAGCTCAACCAGACTTTGTAAGAGCTGATTGTGAAGATATAAAAGACATCATTGAAGGAGAAGAAGTAAACATTTCATGTGACATCAGAAAATATAACATTAACCAATATGAAGTAACAATTGGTTGGATCCAAGGAAAACACAACATTACACAGTTTCATAGTGAAGATTCAGACATTACAATAAATCTGACTTTTAAAGGTTTTTATTCTGGAGAAGGAATATTTGTCCACTGTATTTTATATTATTACTCACCCAATAGGAGCATAAGGTGCTACACATTGATATTGCTGGTTCACCCTAAATTAAAGGTAGAGGTTAAGAGGTTATATACAACACCTGAAGTTGATGTGAACAAGAATTGCTTCAAGTGCTATGCAGAAGGTGGATCTGGTGACCAAACAATTTATAATTGGAGTTTGAAAGGCCTAGGAGAGGAATTCAAGAATCAATATTACAATGAAACTGATGAAAGATGCTTTAGTAATTTACCAGCTGGTAACTACACTGTTAAGTGTCTGGTGAGTACTGATGTTCAAAACAGATCTGATGAGATAGCATTCACAATTCAAGATGTCATGGCAACAGAGAGAATGACAACACTCCAAGGCAACAACCAATACATAACCTCCAATGATAACATGCCAATAGCTACAAATACAAATCAGAAGCCCAATAAAATAACCATAATACTGGTAACAAGTAACACCATACTAATAGTTTTACTAGTTTGTGTTGTGTGTTGTTATGAACAACAGAATAAGAAACATCACAACACACCTGTACCTGTTGTAAACTACCAAAGAAACAATGACACAATTAGTGTGCATGACATTTCTTACACACCACAAACCATTGCAGAGGAAGAAATTTACTTTACGATTGATGATAATATAGCAGAAGAAGCTGAAAATGCATTTTATGTTAGCTCTGACACTGTGATTGAAGAAAAGACTGTACAAAACACAAGAAATGAGAACAGAGAGACAGCAGAACAGACTGACTATATTAGCTCTGACACTTTGATTGAAAAGAAGAGGCTACAAAATGCAAGAAATGAGAACAGAGAGACAACAGAACAGACTGACTATGGTAACTCAGACACTGTGATTGAAAACAAGAGATTACAAAATGCAAGAAATGAGGACATAGAGACACCAGAACAGACTGACTATGTTACCTCGGACACTGTGATTGAAAAGAAGGTGTTACAAAATGCAAGAATTGAGAACAGAGACACATCAGAACAGACTGACTATGTTAGCTCTGACACTGTGATTGAAAAGAAGAGGGTACAAAATGCAAGAAATGAGAACAGAGAGACAGCAGAACAGACTGACTATGTTAGCTCAGACACTGTGATGGAAAACAAGAGGTTACAAAATGCAAGAAATGAGAACAGAGAGACAGCAGAACAGACTGACTATTATGTTAGCTCAGACACTGTAATTGAAAAGAAGAGGTTACAAAATGCAAGAAATGAGGACAGAGAGACAGCAGAACAGACTGACTATGTTAGCTCAGACACTGTGATGGAAAACAAGAGGTTACAAAATGCAAGAAATGAGAACAGAGAGACATCAGAACAGACTGACTATGGTAACTCTGACACTGTGATTGAAAAGAAGAGATTACAAAATGCAAGCAATGAGAACAGAGAGACATCAGAACAGACTGACTATGGTAACTCTGACACTGATTGAATCAAATAATAGGCAGTATGTAACATTTCATTGGAAAATAGATAAAATAAAATATAGTAAGTTCTCAATCAGAGGGGAAGACTGTTTATCTTTAATAAATATTATTTAAATATTAATAATACCAATTTGGAAAAAAAAATGTAATATATACAATTATAGCCATAATTCCAAACTCTTTCTAAACCACAGGGAAAATTAATTTGTGATTTTTAATTATAAAAATGTGTTTTATGTACTGTACTGCATAAATTTGATATTGTTTGGTGTTTTTATAATACCATATAACATTAGTAATGCTTTGGTGGTGTATTTGTTAAATATTGGAACATATCCCTATAGTGAAATAAGACTATAATAGCAACAACAAAATTATATTTCGAATTAAATTATCATTATTTTAGATTGGATCATTTGATTGGAGGATTGTGGAAGTTACAGTAAAACAATTCTAAAAACCAAAAATATGTAAAATTATAATAAAATAACAAATACAGAAGATGTTTTTGTGCTTTTAATCTTTATAGAAAACAGTCATTATTGTTTTCAAGTATATTAGCAATACTAAATATATATTCTTCCTTGTGATATTACAAACCTAGACTTTCTGTATAAAATGTAAATAAAATTAGTTTATAAATACAAATAACAGTTTCAGGCCGCATTAGGACTGATAGTTAGATTTAACCAAACCGCATCAATGAGAGAGGTTTAATGATGAAATCCTTTAATCTATTTGTGATCTGCTTGTTGATATTCAGACATAGAGGAGCTTCAAGACATCTTGTACAATTCAAAATACCTTCCACTGTCTTTAACAATTGTAGCATCAAATTGGGTAGTGGAGCTGTAATGTAAGAATAAACGTGACAACACCACAACCTGCTGTGTACTAGCAAAGAAACAGTGGTGCAAGTGTGGGTGAGAATTCATCTGATGTTCTACAGACAAATGTGATAGAGGAGGCTTACTATGCAAATAGAGCAGAACGTGATGAAAATGTATAGATGTATGTATACATGCTCTGATGTAAAAAAACAGCAATGTTACTTTATGCTTCAAATGTATAAAAGGCCTGCAAATTGTCTGTACAAATAAATAAAATTTAGCAAAAGAATATTGAAAACTTGTATTTTATTTTTTTGTCAATTGTTTAAATCTACAAACAACATGATTAAATCAAGATCATACTGTATAACAAGAAGAAAAGCAACAAGTTCACATAATGCAATAAAAAATGTTTGAACAAAAGAGAGAAAAAAAATGCAACAGCTATATAGCCAGTGGAGCAGTAGCCTTCAACTATGGAAAAAAAAATGTTAAAACTTTCGTACAGCATTTAATCTTAACAATTTAGTTTTAAATATTGTAATGTGAAACCTATAATATCTCTATAATGTACTTCCTTAAATTACTTAATGTGTACTATTATTAAAACACAAACAATCAGTAGGCATATTGATAATCAAATTAAAGTAAGCGGTTGCTAAAAGACAGGAGTTATTTTGTGTTTCTGGTGATGGGACGACACATTTCTAGTATTAATAGATAAAGCTGTTTTCTTTTTTTCATTTCACAAAATGCACAAATGTTTTAGTTTCAATATACTGTAATTGTAAGTAGCCAAAATCATATGCTATCTTCTTGGTATAAACTTCCCTTTAAACACTTCTTGCTTTTACACAAAAATCCCCCAAGTATATTCTTTCTTATTGGTATATTGTACACTATTACAAACACACTCAGTCTCTGACGACGTCTGAACTTGGAGTTAGTTATTATAAACTGCATCAAGAGGTTTTAAAGATGAATTTGAAATTTCTTAATATCATCTTTGTAATGGTGACATGGTTATTGATATTCAGACGAGGAGCATCTAGGGAGTTAGTACAATTTGAAAGTAGGTTTTATTACAAATCATACACTAAGCAACTAGTGACAATTACACCATCAAGTAAACAGTACAGAGCCTTTCATTTGACTGGAAAAAATGTCAACTGCCAACTATTCATTTCTTTTGATCCCAAAAATGGAATACATATGTGTCAAGATGATTTACAATATTATTTGGTTCCTTCTTCAAATGTAACAAGTTTTATAAGTCAACCATGGTATGTAAAACTTTATTGTGACAATATAAAAGCAATAATTGAAGGAGAAAAAGTAAACATTTCATGTGACATCATCAACGAATATTACATCAAAACAAATGTTACAATAAGTTGGATCCAAGGAAAGCGCCACATTACACAGTATCATAATGCAGATACTGAGAATACTACAGTGACTCAGACTTTTGAAGGTTTTCATTCTGGAGAGGGAATATTTGTCTACTGTACTTCAATTAGGTATATCAATAATTGCTACACATTGACATTGACTGTTCACCATAAATTAATGATAGAAGTCAAAAGGTTATATGAGACACCTGAAGTCGATGTGAACCAGAATTGCTTCAAGTGCTATGCAGAAGGTAAACCTCACGACACAACAATTTATAACTGGAGTTTGAGAGGAGAGGAATCTCAGTATCATTATTACAATAAAACTGATGAAAGATGCTTTAGTAATTTACCAGCTGGTTACTACACTGTTAAGTGTCTGGTGAGTACTGATGTTCAGAACAGATCTGATGAGTTAACATTCACAATTAAAGATGTCATCTTGCCAACAGACAGAATGACAACATATCAAGGGAACTATCAAGACAAAACCTCAGCCATAATACTGATAACAAGTAACATCGTATTGATAGCTGTACTTGTGTTTGTTGTGTGTTATTATAAACAACAAAAGAGAAAACATCACAACACACCTGTACCAGTTGTGCACTTTCAAAGAAACAATGACATAATTGGTGTCGATGATACATCTGATGTTCTGCAAATGAATGCAGGAGACGAGGTTTACTGTTCAGTTGATGACAAAACAGCAGAACAAGCTGAGCAGTTCTATGTTAACTCTGACACTGTGATTGAAAACAAGAGGTTACAAAATGCAAGAAATGAGAACAGACAGACAGCAGAACAGACTGACTATGTTAGCTCAGACACTGTGATTGAAAAGAAGAGGTTACAAAATGCAAGAAAAGAGAACAGAGAGACATCAGAACAGACTGATTATGTTAGCTCTGACACTGTGATTGAAAACAAGAGGTTACAAAATGCAAGAAATGAGAACGGAGAGACAGCAGAACAGACTGACTATGTTAGTTCTGACACTGTGATGGAAAACAAGAAGTTACAAAATGCAAGAAAAAAGAGTGGTGAGCATAAATATTACGAAACACCAAATTAGTTTGTACTGGAGTCCCAATAATACAAAAGAATAATTGAAAGCAAAATTTGCTTATATCTTTGAACACACATTGGTTGAACTGGTAATGTTAAAAGTAAGAAGTCTTGCGTTCCACATTTATTTGCATTTGGAACAATTCCCGGTTAAATTCTCAATTTAAATTTAAGTAAGTAAGTAAATAATTATTTATCTTATTAAAAAAATGTCTGTCAATGTCGAAATGTTTGCAGTTGGACAATTTCTTGTAGAAAGTTGTAATTGTAGATCAGTTTGTTTTTACCTTTATTTGACAGAAATTTGAATAAATAAATAAAATAAGTATTTTTAGAAGAATGGCAAGGTTACAATTTGTTCACACAAAAACCAAACAGTTAGTTTCTTTAGCCATATTATTCTTTAAACAAATAAAAGCCTGCACACTTGCTGTTGAATAAACAGAATAATGATCTTGTTTTTTGATTGCTTGTGAATCAAATGTAAAGTACAACAGAAACAAATTAATCATCTAACACAACAGAAACCAACAACCGTTTTTGATGTTGTATTGTTTTATGTTTCAAACCTGTTAGTGGCGGTATTTATCGCTGTTGGTTTTGATTGAATAAAATAAATAAAATAAAATAAAAATAAAAACAACCTTATAGTACATGGTATATCAGTAGTGGTGCAATGGAACGGTTGTTACACTTTTGTACAGCAATCAACGTAAAGAATTACATTAGTTTAGGTTTAAATATAATTAAATGAAAAAATAGTTATCTATCTATACTATCCTTATTAATGTAAATGTACTAATATATAACAAAAACAATAAAATACAAAATATCTCTTGTGGTTTAGAAAACATTATTGGTTTTCTAATTAAAGTAAGACAGTTGCTCGAAGAAGGGGGCTAATTTTGTTGTGATATTTTGTATCAAATAATAGACTATAAATATAGGTAACATTTCACTTGAAAAATAGATAGAGTAAAATAAGTTTTCATTGAATTCAAACACAAAAATTCTGTCTACACTACACAAAAAATGTGCCCATATATGGACAGGATGATGTCATATATCATTGCCATATTTTGGTATATCACTACCATATTTGAGCAAAACTATTTTGATAGTTTAGACAGAGCAAAAGTTTGATGTTTGTATAACATTAGTAATAAATTTGGTATATTTTGAATGCATTTGTAATGTTGGAACATATCCCATATATATCTAGTGAAATAATTAATTTCGAATTAAATCATCATAGATTATTATATTATTCAATTCTTCTTGACTGTTGTCTGTCTTCGTTATTCTAAAAACTACTTCTTTTAAATCTATTTACATGCCATCTATCACACAGATTTGTCTAATAAAGCTCATTCAATCTTATAAATGTTTTGTACACTTGACAATAATAAATTTGACTAATTGACAATGTGATTCAACAACAACAAAACTATTATAGTTGCATGCTGTGATGTAAAGAACAGCAAAGTTACTTTTTGCTTCAAATGTACAAATAAATATAATTTAGCAACAGAATATCAGAAAACTTGTATTTTGCTTTTTTTTTCTAAATTGTTAAAATCTACAAACAACATTAAATCAAGATCATATAACAAGAAGGAAAGCAATAAGTTCACATAATGCAATACAAACGTTAAAAATTCCGTACAGGATTCAATCTAAACAAATTAGTTTTAAATATTGTAATGCGAAACCTATAATATCTCTATAATGTACTTCCTTAAATTACTTAATATACCATTATTAAAACCCAAACACTCAGTAGGCATATTGATAATCAAATTAAAGTAGGTGGTTGCTAAAAGCGGGGGTTAATTTGTGTTTGTGGTGGTGGGATGACGCATTTCTAGTATTAATAGGTACAGTACAGTACCAGTAAGCTGTTTTTGTTCAATTTTTCATTGCACAAAATGTACAAATTTTATAGTTTCAATATAAGTAGCAAAAATCATATTCTATCTTTAAACTTTCTTTTAAAGACTTCCTGTAAAAAACTTTTACAAAATATCCCCAAGTATATTCTTCCTTGTTGGAATATCGTAAACTATAATACACACACACTCCGTCTCTGACGACGTCTGGACTTTAGAAGTTGGTTATTTATAAACTGCATCAAGACAGAGGTTTTAAAGATGGCTTTGAAATTCTTTAATATCATCTTTGTAATGGTGACCTGCTTGTTGATATTCAGACATGGAACTTCAAAAGAGTTGGTACTATTTGAAAGTATGTTTTATTACAAATCAGACTTCAAGACATTTGTGACGATTACACCATCAAGTAAAAATGACACAGTTACTAGTTTAATTGGAAAGGAATTCACCACAAAATGTCCACTTTTCATTTCTTTTGAGCCTCAAAAAGGAATATATGCATGTCAAGATGATTATAATTTACAGTATTTGCAACGCTCATCAGATGATGTAAGATGGAGTAAACGTAAACCAAACTTGGTAAAACTTTATTGTGATGATATCAAAGACATCATTGAAGGGCAAGAAGTAAATATTTCATGTGACATGATCAAGAAATATGAAACCAACCAGTACAATGTCACAATTGGATGGATCCAAGGAAAGCACAAAATCACACAGTTTCATAATCTAAATACTGACAACACTAGAGTTAATCAGACTTTAAAAGGTTTTCATTCTGGACAGGGAATGTTTTTCTACTGTGTTTCAATAGAGCGTACAAATCCTATGCATATTACTATTAGATGCTACACATTGATATTGCAGGTTCACCCTCAATTAATGGTGGAGGTTAAGAGGTTATATGAAACACCTGAAGTTGATGTGAACCAGAATTGCTTCAAGTGCTATGTAGTAGGTGGATCTGATGACAAGAGAATTTATAATTGGAGTTTGAATGGAGAGGAATCTCAGTATCAGTATTACAATGAAACTGATGAAAGATGCTTTACTAATTTACCAGCTGGTGACTACACTGTTAAGTGTCTGGTGAGTAATGATGTTCAGAACAGATCTGATGAGATAGCTTTTACAATCAAAGATGGCATCTTGCCAACACACAGACTGACAACATATCAAGGGAACTATCAAGACAAAACCTCCAATGACAACATGTCTACACAGTCTCAGAAACCTAATACAACAACCATAATACTGGTAACAAATATTATTATATTGATAGTTTTACTGGTATGTGTAGTGTGTTATTATGAACAACAAAAGAAGCAACATCACAACACACCTGTACCTGTTGTGCACTATCAAAGTAATAATGATACCATTAATGTTGGTGATACTTCTGATGTTCAGCAAATTAATGCAGAAAATGAGGTTTACTGTTCAGTTGATGACAGAACAGCAGAACAAGCTGAGCAGTTGTATGTCAGCTCTGACACTGTGATTGAAAAGAAGAGGTTACAAAATGCAAGAAATGAGAACAGACAGACTTACATTTAAATTAGACAATACATATGACATAAAGATAGAAAGCACATTAAAAAGCAAATCAAACGACTTGGAAAATATATATCTAATAGAAGCGCAAGGCGCCACAATTCGATCTAGGATTGAATGGTTTGAGAAAGGAGAAAAAAATTATAAATTTTTCCTAGGATTAGAAAAAAAAAACCCAAAAAGGAAACATATTACAAAACTATTAAAAAATAATGGAAAATAAACATCAAATGAAGATGAAATATTAAAAGAACAAGTAAGCTTTTATGAAAAGTTGTATGCATGTAAAACAATTCCACAGGGTAGGATAAATAAGTATGTAAGAAACACTAAAATAAATACACTTTCTTATGACAACTCTGTGAAATGTGAAGGATTAATATCAGTAGAAGAACTTACAAATGCTATAGAAAAAATGAAACTCAACAAAAGTCCAGGTTCGGATGGTTTGAGTGTTGAATTTTATAGACATTTTTGGGTTGATATTAAAGATATGTTATGTGACGATTTGAATCACTGCTATATTAGCAAAAGATTAGGCGGCTCACAAAGACTAGGTATTATAAATCAACTGTTTTAAGGCGGACAAAGAGAAAAACTAGAAAACTGGAGGCCTATAAGACTAATGAATGTAGATGTAGTAATGGCTCATGTTCTCTCCAATAGAATGCAAATTGTAATTTGATCTATAATTGGATATGATCAGAAAGGTTATGTCAAAGGGAGATTTGGAGGAGAGAATATTAGGTTAGTAGAAGATGTATTGTCATATACAGAAAATAACAATCAGCCAGGTGCAATAGTTTTTCTAGACTTTAATATTAATTATCAGTTCAAGTGATTTTTAATTGTAGTTACAGTTATGTTACTGCATAAATTTTGATATTGATGTTTTTATAATATTAGAAATTCTTTGATGTATTTTTAACGTATTTGTAATGTTGAAACATATCCCTAGTCTATTGAAATAAGACTATATAAATACCAAATAAATTTATAATTAAATCATCATAGATTATTATATTATTCAATTCTTCTTGACTGTTGTCTGTCTTCGTTATTCTAAAAACTACTTATTTTAAATCTGTTTACACTACTTGTCTTAACTCAAAATAAAGCTGTTTCAATCTTTAATTAGTTTTTTTACTTAAAAAATGGTTTTACAGTAATGTACACTTGACAATAATAAATTTGACTAATTGACAATGTTATTCAACTAAAAAAACTATTATATTTGCATGCTGTAATGTAAAAAAACAGCAATGTTACTGTATTAGTACGGGTTATTATGTCTTCCAGCTCGATATTTGTGCCAAAATAGATTTTTTCAGCTAACTTTGTTATTCTTGAGATGCTGAATCCAAAAAAATTAGGTGCAATTTTTTTCGACCACTCCTTCAGCCGCCATTTTGTATTTCAAAATGGCCGACGTTCAACACTAAAGTTGGTCATCCATGGTATCATTGGAAAGGGAATGTAATACTGATTATTTTATTCCATTACACCCATATCAATAAATGCATAGTTACGTAGTAATTGCGAAATAAAACAAATCACGTGACCAATAAAGGTCAAAAGGTCAAAATGCAATTTCACCAAAATACTGTACTGTTCGGTATCGTTGGATATATTTTTTTATTCTGAATACAGTTTTACTAATATCTATTCTATTTTACTTTGTTTATTGTCATAATTTTCCAATTATGTAAATAAATTGTTTTTAAATGATCCTTGTTGTTTTATCATGCTAATTACTTTCTTATTTACATACAGCCTGTCCTATTGGTATATAAGTATACTTTAGTCGTTGTTTTCTGTTCTTCTGATGACAAGAATAGTTTCTCGAAACATGTCACATTTTAAGGCAGTTTGCCTATTCATTAAATGCTTTGCTATACTCATTTTAACAATGAAAAAAGTAGTCTCCTTTGTATTAAGATAAATACGGTTTTTCTTATTGGTTTTACAGTTCATTGAAATGTTTGTTTGATTTTCATTCTACTTTGTTATTGTCCATTTATATGTTTCATATTATATTATATATTATCTTAATACTAAATAAGTACCGTACGGTACTGGATTACACTTAACTTCAATGTCAAGTTTCCGAGTTATTTAATTTAAAATCAAAATAACTATAGTCCGTGAACAAAGGTGAAATAAACTGTTGTCAAGTCACATCTTTGTTTTGTTTCGTTGGATTGAAATTCTGAATCTATCTTATTTTTAGTAGTTTACATTTCTGTTTTTCGTAAAAAGAAAAAAATGCTACGGGTCATGGTATCATTTGCGTAGCGTTCAAAATCATTTGTATTTTTGTCAAAGCGGGTACCACACAATATAAAGCCATCTGTGCACAATGCCAATGTTAATTGGCATGCCTTTCCCTTTGAACCTCAGATGAAGTGCAGCAGCAAACAGAATGTTTTCATTTGATATTATTATACAGTGAAAAAATCTTAAGAATTTAAAAAAAAAAAAATTAAGATCAATTAGTTTTCCTCAAATAAAGTTTACACGAAATATAGAAAAGTCAATGTCCTACTGCTGCCTTTACTACCTTTACAAACTACCAATTGATATTGTAAAGAAACGAATTCGGTGTTTTTAACGTCTAAAAGTTCCCTTTGATTTTTACGTATGGTTTGTGATTATCGCAATATAAATCCTAACTATACGTTGTTATTATTAAAAGTCACATAGAATAACTAATCAAACTATACTTGTTTGTGGTGTAACTTAACTTTAAGAACTTATCGGAAATAAGGGAAACAAAATCCGCTTTCCAGCAATAATATTCAAATTAGTTTGAGAAAAACGAAATCTTTTAACTACAGACACTTTATAAATATATACCGTATGTAACGATTTCAGTTATTGAATTCCTTTTTATAAATTTGTATTTTAATTTTGTTACTTTTACTGCATTTCAAGTGTGACCACACACCGGTAGGGGATGGAATTGGCTTTTCAGTCATCGATGCGTTTTGAATTATTATTATTATTTATATTCTTATGTGTATGAGCATATGCCACCAATTTAATTGTATATTCAATAAATTATGTTATCATCTGGAACGGTAGAAGATTATTCGACTACTTACACAGTATAGATGAGCTGTTTTCTATCCTGCCTTTATGGTCACACAAATATCCAATATATATAATATAAGAATGTGTACATCAATTAATTTAAATAAGAAACAACTTTTTATCGATTTACTTTATATATATAGGCCTAGGCTTACAACATGCAATCATGCTATTGGCAGAAAACCATGTTTGAAAACAACATAGACGCCATTGCACTGGATATAATAAAACTGCATTAACTAGCAGAATTAAGACAAATCTAAATTACTTTCCAAAGTTACGTTTCTGCTGTAGTAGTTGTATGAACTTGCTCAAATAAAAGGTACTAAAATCAATTACTTTACCTCCAAGATCATGTTTGCGTCGCAACCTGCAAAGCAATGGTTGTTTTGATGTTGTTTTTTACTGTACTTGCAATGCGAAAACCTGGCATATCGAGGATCTTGATAGTTAAACTTAACTTATACTAAAGTATTTTCACACTGAAATTGTTATTATAACCAGATAAATGTTACCAACATTTGAATGAATTACGGTATAAAAACCAATAAGAAAAACCGTATTTATTTTAATACGATCGAAGGAGACCTTTTTTATTGTAAATTTAAAAACAATTTAATAATTGGAAAATTATGACAATAAATAAAGGAAAATCGAATAGATATTAGTAAAACTGTATTCAGAATAAAAAAAGCTATCCTACGATACCAAACAGTAAAGTATTTGAGAAAATTAAAATTTTGACCTTTTGACCTTTTTGGTCACGTGACTTGTTTTATTGTTAAATAACTATGTAACTATGATCAGTATTATATTCCCTTTCCGATGATACCATGGATGACAAAGTTCAGTGTGGAATGTCGGCCATTTTGAAATACAAAATGGCGGCTGAAGGAGTGGTCGAAAAAAATGGCACTTAACTTTTTTGAATTCAGCAACTCAAGAATAACAAAGTTAGCCAATAAAATCTATTTTGGCACAAATACCGAGCTGGAGCTAGTTTTTCTTACATATGTGACTGTACTATATGCTTCAAATGTACAAATAAATATAATTTAGCAACAGAATATCAGAAAATTTGTATTTTGCTTTTTTTTTTAAATTGTTAAAATCTACCAACAACATAATTAAATCAAGATCATGTAACAAGAAGGAAACCAACAAGTTCACATAATGCAATAAAAGAAAACCGTTAAAACTTCCGTACAGAATTCAATCTAAACAATTTAGTTTTAAATATTGTAATGCGAAACTATAATATCTCTATAATGTACTTCCTTAAATTACTTTAATGTACTATACTATTAAAACACAAACACTCAGTAGGCATATTGATAATCAAATTAAGTAGGTGGTTGCTAAAAGACTGGGTTTTTTTTTGTTTGTGGTGGGATGACACATCTAGTATTAATACTGTAGGTACAGTACCAGTAAGCTGTTTTTCATTTCACAAAATGCACACATTTTATAGTTTCAATATAAGTAGAAAAAATTATATTCTCTGTTCTTGGCATAAACTTCCCTTTAACTTCCTGTAAACAAAATCTCCCAAGTATATTCTTCCTTGTTGGTATATCGTAAACTAGTACTATACACACACACACTCAGTCTCTGACGTCGTCTGGACTTCAGGAGTTGTTTTTTTTTTATAACCTGCATCAAGACAGAGAGGTTTTAAAGATGGCTTTGAAATTCCTTAATATTATTTTTGTAATGATGACCTGCTTGTTGATATTTAGACATGGAGCTTCAAAAGAGTGGGTAAAATTTGAAAGAATATTTTATTACTCATCAAACTCCAAAATAACTGTGAGAATTACATCGTCAAGTAAACAGAACATAGTTCATGTGGGTGGAAAAGATGTTGCAGTTAAATGTTCACTTTTCATTTCTTTTGGTCACCAAACAGGAATATACACATGTCAAGATGATGATAGTTTACAATATTTGGTTCCTTCATCAAATGTTACACAGAGAAAGGGTCAACGAAAGGGTCAACGAAAGCATGTAAAACTTTATTGTGATGAAATAAAAGACATCATTGAAGGAGAGGAAGTAAACATGTCATGTGACATGATTAGGGAATACAGGCATTACTTCAGAGCTTACTTCAAAACTAATGTCACAATAATTTGGATCCAAGGAAAGCACCACATCACACAGTCTCATCTTACAGATACTAACACTGTTACAATTAATCAGACTTTAAAAGGTTTTCAACCTGGAGAAGGGATATTTTTCTACTGTATTTTAAACTATAGAAGTATTTACTGCTACACATTGATATTGATGGTTCACTCTCAATTAATGGTAGAGGTTCAAAGGTTATATGAAACACCTGAAGTTGATGTAAACCGGAATTGCTTTAAGTGCTATGCAGAAGGTGGATCTGGTAATAAAACAATTTATAATTTGGGACTAAGAGGAGAGGGGATCATGACTCAATATAATTACAATGAACCTGATGAAAGATGCTTTAGTAATTTACCAGCTGGTAACTACACTGTCAAGTGTCTGGTGAGTACTGATGTTCAGAACAGATCTGATGAGTTAGCATTCACAATCAAAGATGTAAACGAAAGAATAACAACATTTCAAGATATCAAATTTGGCATGCCGACAAAATGCAAGAACACTAATCAAATAACCATAGTATTTGTAACAAGCACTATCATAGGCCTACTGATAGTTTTACTTGGGTTTATTGTGTGTTGTTATGAACAACAGAAGAGAAACTATCGCAACACACCTGTACCTGTTGTGCACTTTCAAAGTAATAATGACACAATTAGTGTTGGTGACACTTTGAATGTTTCGCAAACCATTGAAAAGAATGAGATTTACTGTTCAATTGATGATCATACAGCAGAATAATTAAATTAACCTATGTTAGACACTGTCATTGAAAAGAAGAGGATTAAAGAAATGAGAACAGAGAGACTATGTTAGCTCTGACACTGTGATTGTAACATTCCACAGGAAAAATAGATAGAATAAATATGTTCTCATTCAGAGGGGAACCTGCTGTGTACTATCAAAGAAACAATGGTGTCAGTGTGGGTGAGAATTCATGTGATGTTCTACAGACAAATGCGGAAGAGGAGGTTTACTATGCAATTAATGACACAGCAGAACATGATGAAAATACATAATGTTATATGTCCACGCTGTGATGTAAAAAAACTTAAATGTTACTTATGCTTCAAATATAGTCTTGCACAAATAAATAAAATTTAGCAACAGAATAATATTGAAAACTTGTATTTTGTTTTTTTTCAATTGTTTAAATCTACAAACAACATGATGAAAATAGTATATGTTTAAAAAGATAATATACAAACATAATACAATTGTTTATTTATGTTTTGAAATAAAGGTGAGTGAACCTCACAGAAGAGAGAAAAAACAAAAAACAACATAATTAAATCAAGATCATATAACAAGAAGGAAACCAACAAGTTCACATAATGCACCAAAAAAATGTTAAAACTTCTGCACAGCATTCAATCTGAAAAATGTAGTTTTAAATATTGTAATGGGAGACCTTATAATATCTAATAATGTACTTCCTTAAATTACTTAATGTACTAATAATAACACAAACACTCAGTAGGCATATTGATAATAAAATTAAAGTAGGTGGTTGCTAAAAGACAGGGGTTATTTTGTGTTTGTGGTGGTGGGATGACGCATTTGTAGTATTAATAGGTACAGTATATAGTACCAGTAAGCTATTTTTCATTTTACAAAATGCAAATATTTTATAGTTTCAATATACTGTAAGTAGTCAAAATCATATTCTATCTTCTTGGCATAAACTTTCCTTTAAATACTTCCTGTAAAAAACTGTTTACAAAAAAATCCCCCAAGTATCTTCCTTATTAGTATTGTAAGCTATTACAAACACAATCAGTCTCTGACCACATCTGGACTTGTATCAGCAGAGAGAGGTTTAAAGATGGCTTTGAAATTTCTTAATATCATCTTTGTACTTGTGACCTGGTTGTTGATATTTAGACATGGAGCTTCAAGAGAGTTAGTACAATTTGAAAGGAGGTTTTATTACCAATCATTCACTAAAGCAACCAGTGATAATTAAATCATCAAGTAAACATGATATAGACAGTTCACCTTCAATTAAAGGTGGATGTTAAAAGGTTATACTCTGAAACACCTGAAGTTGATGTGAACCAGAATTGCTTTAAGTGCTATGCAGAAGGTGGATCTGGTGACAAGAAAATATATAATTGGAGTTTGAATGAGGAAAAATTGACAGAGAATGATGACCAGCTAGAGACAGATGAAAGATGCTTTGGTAATTTACCAGCTGGTAACTACACAGTTATGTGTCTGGTGAGTACTGATCTGATGAGATAGCATTCACAATTGAAGATGCAACAGAAAGCAGAAAGAACAGACTGACTATGTTAGCTCTGACACTGTGATTGAAAACAAGAGGTTACAAAATGCAAGAAATGAGAACAGAGAGACAGCAGAACAGACTGACTATGTTAGTTCTGACACTGTGATTGAAAACAAGAGGTTACAAAATGAAAAAAAACGAGAACAGAGAGACAGCAGAACAGACTGACTATGTTAGCTCTGATGCTGTGATTGAAAAGAAGAGGTTACAAAATGCAAGAAATGAGAACAGAGAGACAGCAGAACAGACTGACTATGTTAGCTCTGACACTGTGATTGAAAAGAAGAGGTTACAAAATGCAAGAAATGAGAAAAGAGAGACAGCAGAACAGACTGACTATGTTAGCTCTGACACTGTGATTGAAAAGAAGAGGTTACAAAATGCAAGAAATGAGAACAGAGAGACAGCAGAACAGACTGACTATGTTAGCTCTGACACTGTGATTGAAAAGAAGAGGTTACAAAATGCAAGAAATGAGAACAGAGAGACAGCAGAACAGACTGACTATGTTAGCTCTGACACTGTGATTGAAAAGAAGAGGTTACAAAATGCAAGAAATGAGAACAGAGAGACACCAGAACAGACTGACTATGTTAGCTCTGACACTGTGATTGAAAAGAAGAGGTTACAAAATGCAAGAAATGACAACAGAGAGACAGCAGAACAGACTGACTATGTTAGCTCTGACACTGTGATTGAAAAGAAGAGGTTACAAAATGCAAGAAATGAGAACAGAGAGACAGCAGAACAGACTGACTATGTTAGCTCAGACACTGTGATGGAAAACAAGAGGTTACAAAATGCAAGAAATGAGAACAGAGAGACAGCAGAACAGACTGACTATGTTAGCTCTGACACTGTGATTGAAAACAAGAGGTTATAAAATGCAAAAAACGAGAACAGAGAGACAGCAGAACAGACTGACTATGTTAGCTCTGATGCTGTGATTGAAAAGAAGAGGTTACAAAATGCAAGAAATGAGAACAGAGAGACAGCAGAACAGACTGACTATGTTAGCTCTGACACTGTGATTGAAAACAAGAGGTTACAAAATGCAAGAAATGAGAGACAGCAGAACAGACTGACTATGTTAGCTCTGACACTGTGATTGAAAAGAAGAGGTTACAAAATGCGAGAAATGAGAGACAGCAGAACAGACTGACTATGTTAGCTCTGACACTGTGATTGAAAAGAAGAGGTTACAAAATGCAAGAAATGAGAGACAGCAGAAAAGGCAATGTTTTACCAAATTATAGGTAATATTCCACAGGAAAAATAGATACAATAGAATGAAACATGTTCTCATTCAGAGTGGAACCTGCTGTGTACTATCAAAGAAACAGGGATGCCAATGTGGGTGAGAATTCATCTGATGTTCTACAGACAAATGCGGAAGATGAGGTTTACTATGCAATTAACGACAAATTAACATAGATGTTATATGTCCATGCTGTGATGTAAAAAACACAAATGTTACTTTATGCTTCAAATGTATAAAGCCTGCAAATTGTCTTGTACAAATAAATATAATTTAGCAACAGAATATCGAAAACTTGTATTTTGTTTTTTTCAATCTACAAACAACATGATTAAATCAAGGTCATATAACAAGAAGGAAACCAATAACTTCACATAATGCAATAAAAAAATATTTTCAAACTTCCGAACAGGATTCAATCTAAACAATTTAGTTTTAAATATTATAATGCGAAACCTATAATAATATCTCTATAATGTACTTCCTTAAATTACTTTAATGTACTATAAATAATATAACACAAACATTTATGAACCATCTTGACAATCAAATTAAAGTAGGTGGTTGCTAAACGACAGGGTTATTTTGTGTTTGTGGTGATGGGATAACGCATTTCTAGTATTAACTGTAGGTACAGTTAATACCAGTAAGCTGTTTTTGTTTAACTTTTCATTTCACAAAATGCACACATTTTACAGTTTGAATATTAACAGCAAAAATCATATTCTACTGTATCTTCTTGGCATAAACTTTCCTTTAAAGACTTCCTGTAAAAAACTTCATCACACAGATTTGTCTAATAAAGCTGATTCAATTATTAAATTTTTTGTTTGCTTATAAAATGGTTTTGAAGTATTATGTAGACTTGACAATAATAAATTTGACTAATTGACAATGTGATTCAACAAAATGCTGTAATGTAAAAAACAGCAATGTTACTGTTTGCTTCAAATGTAAAAATAAATATAATTTAGCACCACAATATCAGAAAACTTGTATTGCTTTTTTTCTAAATTGGTAAAATCTACAAACAACATGATTAAATCAAGATCATATAACAAGAAGGAAACCAACAAGTTCACATAATGAAAAAAAAACACGTTAAAATATCCGTATAGCATTCAATCTAAACAATTTAGTTTTAAATATTGTAATGGGAGAGCTTATAATATCCAATAACGTACTTCCTTAAATTACCGAATGTACTATAAAACACAAACATTCAGTAGGCATATTGATAATCAAATTAAAGTAGGTGGTTGCTAAAAGACGGATTATTTTGTGTTCAATCTAAACAATTTAGTTTTAAATATTGTAATGGCAGAGCTTATAATATCCAATAACGTACTTCCTTAAATTACCGAATGTACTATTATTAAAACACAAACACTCAGTAGGCATATTGATAATCAAATTAAAGTAGGTGGTTGCTAAAAGACGGATTATTTTGTGTTTGTGGGATGACACATCTAGTATTATTAAGTAAAGCTGTTGTAAAGCTGTAAATTTTTCATTTCACAAAATGCACAAATTTTATAGTTTGAATATTAGCAGCAAAAATCATATTCTATCTTCTTGGCATAAACTTCCCTTTAAAGACTTCCTGTTAAAAACCTTTAACAAACCCTTGAAGTATATTCTTCCTTGTTGGTATAGTAAACTATTACAAACACACTCAGTCTCTTACCACATTTGGACTTGGAGTTGGTTATTTATAAACTGCATCAAGACAGAGAAGTTTTAAAGATGAATTTGAAATTCCTTAATATCATTATTGTACTTGTGACCTGGTTGTTGATATTCAGACATGGAGCTTCAAAAGAGTTGGTAAAATTTGAAAGAAGTTTTAATTACTCATCAAACTCCAAAATAACTGTGAAAATGACATCAAGTAAATGGAAAATAGTTGGAAAAAATGTTGCAGTTAAATGTCCACTTTTTATTTCTTTTGGTCACCAAACAGGAATATACACATGTCAAAAGGATAGATTACAGTATTTGGTTCCGACGTCCAATGTACAGGTAATATGGTTTGCACTTCAACCAAAACGTGTAAAACTTTATTGTGACAACATGAAAGACATCATTGAAGGAGAGGAATTAAATATTTCATGTAACATGAACAGATTTCTTAACATCCATTATGAAGTGACAATTGGTTGGATCCAAGGAAAGCACAACATTACACAGATTCATCTTACAGATACTAACACTGTTACAATTAATCAGACTTTAAAAGGTTTTCATTCTGGAGAAGGGATATTTTTCTATTGTATTTTAAACAATAGATATATTTACTGCTACACATTGATATTGACAGTTCACC
Source organism: Antedon mediterranea (assembly GCF_964355755.1). Lineage (NCBI taxonomy): Eukaryota > Metazoa > Echinodermata > Crinoidea > Comatulida > Antedonidae > Antedon > Antedon mediterranea. The sequence continues at coordinate 1,982,004 of NC_092676.1, read as the reverse complement.
TTCAATTAAAGGTGGATGTTAAAAGGTTATACTCTGAAACACCTGAAGTTGATGTGAACCAGAATTGCTTTAAGTGCTATGCAGAAGGTGGATCTGGTGACAAGAAAATATATGATTGGAGTTTGAATGAGGAAAAATTGACAGGGAATGATGACCAGCTAGAGACAGATGAAAGATGCTTTGGTAATTTACCAGCTGGTAACTACACAGTTATGTGTCTGGTGAGTACTGATGTTCAGAACAGATCTCATGAGATAGCATTCACAATTGAAGATGCAACAGAAAGCATGAAAACTAATCAAATAACCATAATATTTGTAACAAGCACCTGTATTATAATAGGCCTACTGATAGTTTTACTTAATGTGTTTGTGTGTTATTATGAACAACAAAAGAGAAAACATCACAACACACCTGTACCTGTTGTGCACTATCAAAGTAACATTGACACAATTAATGTTGGTGATACTTCTAATGTCTTGCAAACCATTGAAAAAAATGAGCTTTACTGTTCAATTGACGATCATACAGCAGAATAAACCAAACATTCCTATGTTAACTCTGACACTGTGATTGAAAACAAGAGTTACAAAATGCAATAAACGAGAACAGAGAGACAGCAGAACAGACTGACTATGTTAGCTCTGACACTGTGATTGAAAAGAAGAGATTACAAAATGCAAGAAATGAGAACAAAGAGACAGCAGAACAGACTGACTATGTTAGCTCAAACACTGTGATTGAAAAGAAGAGGTTACAAAATGCAATAAAAAAGAACAGAGAGACATCAGAACAGAATGACTATGTTAGCTCTGATGCTGTGATTGAAAAGAAGCGGTTACAAAATGCAATAAACGAGAACAGAGAGACAGCAGAACAGACTGACTATGTTAGCTCTGACACTGTGATTGAAAAGAAGAGATTACAAAATGCAAGAAATGAGAACAGAGAGACACCAGAACAGACTGACTATGTTAGCTCTGACACTGTGATTGAAAACAAGAGGTTACAAAATGCAAGGAATGAGAACAGAGAGACATCAGAACAGACTGACTATGTTAGGTCTGACATTGTGATTGAAAAGAAGAGATTACAAAATGCAATAAATGAGAACAGAGAGACAGCAGAACAGACTGACTATGTTAGCCCAAACACTGTGATTGAAAACAAGAGGTTACAAAATGCAATAAACGAGAACAGAGAGACAGCAGAACAGAATGACTATGTTAGCTCAAACACTGTGATTGAAAAGAAGAGGTTACAAAATGCAATAAAAAAGAACAGAGAGACATCAGAACAGACTGACTATGTTAGCTCAAACACTGTGATTCAAAACAAGAGGTTACAAAATGCAATAAACAAGAACAGAGAGACAGCAGAACAGACTGACTATGTTAGCTCTGATGCTGTGATTGAAAAGAAGCGGTTACAAAATGCAAGAAATGAGAACAGAGAGACAGCAGAAAAGACTGACTATGTTAGCTCAAACACTGTGATTGAAAAGAAGAGATTACAAAATGCAAGAAATGAGGACAGAGAAACACCAGAACAGACTGACTATGTTAGCTCAAACACTGTGATTGAAAACAAGAGGTTACAAAATGCAAGAAATGAGAGACAGCAGAAAAGGCAATGTTTTACCAAATTATAGGTAACATTCCACAGGAAAAATAGATACAATAGAATAAAACACGTTCTCATTCAGAGTGGAACCTGCTGTGTACTATCAAAGAAACAGTGGTGCAAGTGTGGGTGAGAATTCATCTGATGTTCTACAGACAAATGCGGAAGATGAGGTTTACTATGCAATGAACGACAAATTAACATAGATGTTATATGTCCATGCTGTGATGTAAAAAAACACAAATGTTACTTTATGCTTCAAATGTATAAAGCCTGCAAATTGTCTTGTACAAATAAATATAATTTAGCAACAGAATATCGAAAACTTGTATTTTGTTTTTTTCAATTGTTTAAATCTACAAACAACATGATTAAATCAAGATCATATAACAAGAAGGAAACCAACAAGTTCACATAATGCAAACAAAAAAATTTTTCAAACTTCCGTACAGGATTCAATCTGAACAATTTAGTTTTTAATATTATAATGCAAAACCTATATCTCTATAATGTACTTCCTTAAATTACTTAATGTACTATAAATAATATAACACAAACATTTATGAACCATCTTGACAATCAAATTAAAGTAGGTGGTTGCTAAACGACAGGGTTATTTTGTGTTTGTGGTGGTGGGATTACACATTTCTAGTATTAACTGTAGGTACAGTAAATACCAGTAAGCTGTTTTTGTTTAACTTTTCATTTCACAAAATGCACAAATTTTACAGTTTGAATATTAACAGCAAAAATCATATTCTACTGTATCTTCTTGGCATAAACTTTCCTTTAAAGACTTCCTGTAAAAAACTTCATCACACAGATTTGTCTAATAAAGGTGATTCAATTATTAAATTTTTTGTTTGCTTATAAAATGGTTTTGATGTATTATGTACACTTGACAATAATAAATTTGAGTAATTTACCTCCACCAAGGAGGTATATGTAATCGGTAGCGTGTGTTTGTTTGTTTGTTTGTTTATTTGTTAGCAGGATTACTCAAAAAGTAATTACAAGATCTTTACCAAAATGAATATACAGATAGATATGTGGTCAAGGACCATTCGATTAAATTTTGGGACCATTGTCCAAATTCTGGACCACTTTTTAGTATACTTTTCAGACCTGCTAGTGTTAAAAGGTAGGACAGAATTTTTCGAAAGCCGGCGAGCAGTCTTAAAGTAACAAGTAGTATACTGAAATTGCATTTTCTCGAGAACTACTTGTCCAAAAAACTTCATTTTTGTACAAGAGGCAAGAGTTATAATTTGTGATTTGTAATTTTAAAACATAATTTGATTTAATGTGCACGTTTATTGATGCCAGTAGTTTAAAAAACCTATTTTCTTTTCAAATTCACTCGTTTGATTTTCGCGTTGCTGTTCTATTGTTAGTCAACTGAAGCTATTGTTAATTGAAAGGCTTGTTACATAACCACTACACCAAACTCGCATACACATGCTTGTAGTGAAATTAGCCTAAATCACAAACAGCATTAAGACACACACAAATATATATATATTTTTTTTAACCGGAGAAATCTTATGTACGAGAATTTTACAGTAGGCGGAGGTATGCACTCTCGGAGTGGCTTTCTAGTTGACAATGTGATTCAACAAAATGCTGTGATGTAAAAAACAGCAATGTTACTGTTTGCTTCAAAAGTAAAAATAAATATAATTTAGCACCAGAATATCAGAAAACTTGTAATGCTTTTTTTCTAAATTGGTAAAATCTACAAACAACATGATTAAATCAAGATCATATAACAAGAAGGAAACCAACAAGTTCACATAATGAAAAAAAAACCCATTAAAATATCCGTATAGCATTCAATCTAAATAATTTAGTTTTAAATATTGTAATGGGAGAGCTTATAATATCCAATAACGTACTTCCTTAAATTACCGAATGTACTATTATTAAAACACAAACACTCAGTAGGCATATTGATAATCAAATTAAAGTAGGTGGTTGCTAAAAGACGGATTATTTTGTGTTTGTGGGATGACACATCTAGTATTATTAGGTAAAGCTGTTGTAAAGCTGTAAATTTTTCATTTCACAAAATGCACAAATTTTATAGGTACAGTACTATCAGCAAGTTGTTTTTGTTAATTTTTCATTGCACAAAATTTATAGTTTGAATATTAGCAGCAAAAATCATATTCTATCTTCTTGGCATAAACTTTCCTTTAAAGACTTCCTGTTAAAAACCTTTAACAAACCCTTGAAGTATATTCTTCCTTGTTGGTATAGTAAACTATTACAAACACATTCAGTCTCTTACCACATTTGGACTTGGAGTTGGTTATTTATAAAGTGTAGTAAGACAGAGTGGTTTTAAAGATGGCTTTGAAATTCCTTAATATCATCATTGTACTTATGACCTGGTTGTTGATATTCAGACATGGAGCTTCAAAAGAGTTGGTAAAATTTGAAAGAAGTTTTAATTACTCATCAAACTCCAAAATAACTGTGAAAATGACATCAAGTAAATGGAAAATAGTTGGAAAAAATGTTGCAGTTAAATGTCCACTTTTTATTTCTTTTGGTCACCAAACAGGAATATACACATGTCAAAAGGATAGATTACAGTATTTGGTTCCGACGTCCAATGTACAGGTAACATGGTTTGCACTTCAACCAAAACGTGTAAAACTTTACTGTGACAACATGAAAGACATCATTAAAGGAGAGGAATTAAATATTTCATGTAACATGAACAGAAATCGTAACATCCATTATGAAGTGACAATTGGTTGGATCCAAGGAAAGCACAACATTACACAGTTTCATCTTACAGATACTAACACTGTTACAATTAATCAGACTTTAAAAGGTTTTCATTCTGGAGAAGGGATATTTTTCTACTGTATTTTAAACAATAGAAATATTTACTGCTACACATTGATATTGACAGTTCACCTTCAATTAAAGGTGGATGTTAAAAGGTTATACTCTGAAACACCTCAAATTGATGTGAACCAGCATTGCTTTAAGTGCTATGCAGAAGGTGGATCTGATGACAAGAAAATGTATAATTGGAGTTTGAATAAGGAAGAATTGACAGAGAATGATGACCAGCTAGAGACAGATGAAAGATGCTTTAGTAATTTACCAGCTGGTGACTACACTGTGAAGTGTCTGGTGAGTACTGATGTTCAGAACAGATCTAATGAGAGAGCATTCACAATTCAAGATACTAATACCAAGAAGCCTAAAATAACAATACTAATGGTAACAAGTAACATCATATGGATAGCTGTACTTGTGTGTGTTGTGTGTTTTTATGAACAACAAAAGAGAAAACATCCCAACACACCAGCACCAGTTGTGCACTTTCAAAGAAGCGCTGACACAATTAGTGCGAGAAACACATCTGATGTTCTGCAAATAAATGCAGAAGATGAGGTTCCCTGTTCAGTTGATGACAGAACAGCAGAACAAGCTGAACAGTTGTATGTTAACTCGGACACTGTGATTGAAAACAAGAAGTTACAAAATGCAAGAAATGAGAACAGACAGACAGCAGAACGAGCTGAACAGTTGTATGTTTGCTCTGACACTGTGATTGAAAAGAAGAGATTACAAAATGCAAGAAATGATGATAGAGGATGTCATAAATAATATTGAAAAACTGTATTAATTTGTAGGCCCACTGAATTCCTAATAATTTGAAAATATGTATCAATAACATTAAATATCAATGGAAAATGATATTTAATTAAATTTATTTAGAAGAAAGCCAAGGTTATAATACACTGTATACAATATAGATAAATAAATGACTCGGTTAAAATGTCAACATGTTATTGCAAACTGCAGACTTATTACATGAAGGTGATAAAAATCACTCTTCAATCATCAGGTGCCGGGCTCCCGTAAAGAAAAATGCCACAAATTTAAATACTTAAAAAAAATTATTGGTGTAATTTATTTTGTACTCCTAGCATAAATGTAATTAATGTTTCTGTTTACTGTATATATTTTGTTCTCTCATTTGTTATTTTTAAATGTGTATTGTATTAATGTTAGTTGATCACGGCCTTGAAGAAGAACACCTTTATGGTGACACAAGCTTTTCCGTGTTAAAATGAAGTATTTATTATTATTATATTATTATGTGTAATTTACAATAAGAGACTATTTATGTAAATAACTTATGTATACTGTACATTCACTTATTGTTCCATTAGATAACTTATTATGTCTTAATTGTCCGTCTATAATATTTTAATAGAAACCTTCTTCTTTTGTCTGCATGAATAGTTTAATAAACAAATGTCAGGCTTATATACAATATAATATTTCTCTTCAAAGACATAGATTGCATTGTTTACTATATTAGTATAGGGCTTTTGATAGATGATATTATTATTAATCTACATACAGGTCAAGATAATGTAAAGTTTAACATTTTCAAAACCGAAACCAACAATGTTTCTAATCCAGTACATCTAATAATATAACATAAACATAGGCCCCTACTGTACTGTTTGTACGGTGAAAACCAATACGTTGAAAGTTTGCGGTACACGACGTATGTAGTCGAAAAGAGTTCCTCAACGTTTCTATCTGTATGCTTTGATCTTCCACAACATTGAGATTGCAGATAGTAAAATTGGATAGACTGTGAGGATCTCAATAGAAATAATATTTTCTTTTAAAACTTTCTTGGGTTAAATCTTCAGTTCATATTGTTTTCTGGTAACTTTTTAAATTTAAGTCCACTGTTATTTAAAAAATTTAATAAACTGAAAAAAAATGAGATGAGATTAGAAAGCTAAAACAAGAGCATTTAGTTGAAAGAGATTAAAACTAGCTACAGTACAGAAGACAAATAAACAATTTTGCTAAATAAATATTATTGTCAATCAGTATCAATATTTCACTGAAATTAGTTTTGTTATTGTAGCAAAAACACAACTCCTTGATAATATAACAGAAGCAATTATGAGATAACTTGTCAACCACTACGTATATTAAAGTTAAATCTTTATAAGTTTCGCCATAAAATTAGTTTTGTTATTGTAGCAAAAAAACAAACTCAAATAAAGTAAATATATTCTTCTATGTTGCCATACTGTAAAAAGACATTGCAAACCAGACTTAGACTCTGATAGCATCACGGTTTAAAGGTTGGATTTTCACAAACTGCATCATTACAAAGGTTTTTCAAGATGAGTTTAAAATTGCTTAATCTTTTGGTGACTTGTTTATTGATATTCAGACATGGAGCTTCAAAACATCTTGTACAATTTCAAAGAGAGTTTTATTATCTATCATACACTGAGCTACCTGTGATAATTACACCATCAAGTTTACAGGACTTGGATAATTTGTACGGAAGAGACGTCACAATTAAATGCCCACTTTTTATTTCCTTTGGTCAACCACAAAAAGGAATATACACATGTTACGATGATGATAATTTACAATATTTGCTTCCTTCATCGGATAATGTACAATGGAGAAGAGCTCAACCAGACTTTGTAAGAGCTGATTGTGAAGATATAAAAGACATCATTGAAGGAGAAGAAGTAAACATTTCATGTGATATCAGGAAATATAACATCAACCAATATGAAGTAACAATTGGTTGGATCCAAGGAAAACACAACATTACACAGTTTCATAGTGCAGATACTGATATTGAAATAAATCTGACTTTTAAAGGTTTTTATTCTGGAGAGGGAATATTTATCCACTGTATTTCATATTATTACTCAGCCAATAGGAGCATAAGGTGCTACACATTGATATTGCTAGTTCACCCTCAATTATTAGTAGATGTCAAAAGGTTATATGAAACACCTGATATTGATGTGAACCAGAATTGCTTCAAGTGCTATGCAGAAGGTGGATCTGGTGACAAAAGAATTTATAATTGGAGTTTGAAAGGAGAGGAATTCAAGAATCTATATTACAATGAAACTGATGAAAGATGCTTTGGTAATCTACCAGCTAGTAACTACACTGTTAAGTGTCTGGTGAGTACTGATGTTGTTCAGAACAGATCTGATGAAATAGAATTCACAATTGACGATGCCATGACAAGAGACAGAATGACAACACTCCAGGGGAAACGCCACAAAGACATGACATCCAATGATGACATGCCAACAGACAGAATGACAACACTCCAAGGCAAACACCACCAAGACATGACATCCAATGATGACATGCCAACAGACAGAATGACAACACTCCAAGGCAAACACCACCAAGACATAACACCCAATGATGACATGCCAACTGACAAAGGCAACCACCACCAAGACATAACATCCAATGGTGACATGACAACAGACAAAGTCAACCACCACCAAGATATAACATCCAATGATGACATCCAAACAGCTACAAAGATAACTCAGAAGCCCAATAAAATAACCATAATACTGGTAACAAGTAACATCATACTGATAGTTATAGTTTTACTTGTGTTTGTTGTGTGTTGTTATGAACGACAGAAGAGGAAACAGCAGACAAAGACACCTGAACCTGTAGTGCACTGCTATCAAAGAACCATTGACACAAGTGGTGTGCATGACATTTTTTACAAACCACAAACCATTACAGAGGAAGAAGTTTACTATACTATAATTGATGATAATATAGCAGAAGAAGCTGAAAATGGATATTATGTTAGCTCTGACAACAAGAGGTTACAAAATGCAAGAAATGAGAACAGAGAGACAGCACTGTAATACATATTTATACTATAAAGGAAACACGTACTCATCTGGAAGTGAGCATTCTAAAGAACAGGTCAACATAAATGAACCGGTTTATGATGCCAGGCTAGCAAAATTGACAACATGAGTGTCAATAAGAAGCCTACGATTTAAAATAATGGTAATCATTGAAGGAGAAGTAGTATTTATGTTCATCATCATCTCAAACGCTGAACGTCTCGCGACAATACCGATTTCTCCAATCAGAGCGATTATTGGCCAAAGTGTGCATAGACTTATTTATTTCTTTTTCCTATCATTTTCTATAATTTTTATCCATGTGGTTTTGGGTTATCCTCTAGGTCTTTTGACTTTACTCAAATTCAGATAGAGCTCTTTGCGCTGGAATATCATGTTACAATTACATAATCAGGAAGAAATTACCACAATTATTTTGATTCAAGGAAAACCAGCTCAATACGCAGTTTCATCATCTAAATAATACCAATAATTTGAAATTATTATTTATTATGGTTTTCTTTAAGTCAGTTTTTTCTTCCTCTAACCTTTGTTGTGTTGTGGCCAGATAACAATCCACTGGATAAATAAATATAGTTGAGTATTGAAATAGTGTTTATCATGTTAATGAACTATTTGCAGGTTATAATACTATACAAATACAGTATACTATTACCAGTGTATTTTATTTTTTAGAGCCATCATTCTTTATATTTTCACAAAATTAGTTTTGAATTTAAAATCAAAAACTGTAACTAAATATATATATATTCTTCCTTGTTGTGATATTACAAACTTATATTTCCTGTAAAAAAATAATAATAATAAATTAGTTTTAATTTCAGCAGAAAAATACTGAAAAACAGGAAAAAAAAATATTCTTCCGGATTTTAATACCTATACATACCACACGAAATACAAACAATACTTCAGTCTAGCCACAGACTTTGGAGGTTGCATTTTAACAACTGCAAGATGACTTTGAAAATCATTATTTTATTGGTGGTGACCTGCTTGTTAACATTCAGACATGGAGGAGCTACAACACGTTTGGTAAAATTTGAAGTTTGAATATTCAACATACTATAAGGTACCGGTGACAATTATACCATCAAATTACCTGGTTAATTTGTTTGGCAACAAAATCAAATGCCAAATTTTAATTTTGTTTGGTCAAAAACAAACAGGAATATACACATGTCAAGATGATAATACTAATAGATTACAATATTTGGTTCCTTCATTGGCTGTTACACGGAGCATGAATCAACCAGACCTTGTAAAAGCTTATTGTGACGATATAAAAAATGTCATTGAAGGTGAAGAAGTAAACATATCATGTGATATGATCAGGAAATACAATTTTCTATATGACATCACAATTGGTTGGATCCAAGCAAAACACAACATTACACAGTTTCATAGTGCAGATACTGACATTACAATAAATCTGACTTTGAAAGGTTTTCACTCTGGAGAAGGAATATTTTTCTACTGCCTTTCATTTGGTATAAATCCTGTAAAAACTTGGTGCTACACATTGATATTGCTAGTTCACCCTCAATTAAAGGTAGAAGTTAAGAGGTTGTATGAAACACCTGAAGTTGATGTGAACCAGAATTGCTTCAAGTGCTATGCAGAAGGTGGATCTGGTAACAAGAGAATTTATCATTGGAGTTTGAGGGGAGAGGGGAGCATGTCTCAATATAATTACAATATGATGAATGAAAAATGCTTTGGTAATTTACCAGCTGGTAACTACACTGTTAAATGTCTGGTGAGTACTGATGTTCAGAGCAGATCTGATGAGATAGAATTAATAATCAGAGATGACATGCCAACAGACATAACATCCACTGATGACATGCCAACAGTAACAAATATAACTCAGAAGCCCAATAAAATAACTGTAACACTGGTAACAAGTAACATCATACTAATACTTAATAGTTTTACTTGTGTTTGTTGTGTGTTGTTATGAACGACAAAAGAGGAAACATCACAACACACCTGTACCTGTACCTGTGCACTATCAAAGAAACATCGAAAATAGCGTGTGCAACACTTCTGATGTTCCACAAACAATTTCAGAAGAGGTTTACTACACAATTGATAATAATATAACAGAACAGACTGACTATGCCTACTCAGACACTGTGATTGAAAACAAGAGGTTACAAAATGCAAGAAATGAGAACAGAGAGACACCAGAACAGATTGACTACAGGGGCGGATCCAGGATATTAAAATAGGGGTGGCGTAGGTTTGCGAGCGAAGCGAGCAAACATTGGGTGGGGGCCAGGGGCCGCCAAGGGCCCCCGGTCGGGGTCGAGGGCCCCTGGAAATTTTGGCGTTCTAGCGCATTGTAAGTCGTTTAAAACGATTTACAAACATCTCATATTTGTCATTACCAAACACTCTAAAGCTCGCAAATTACGACATGTGGAACTAAGCTGATACTTACCTAGGGTACCAAAGCAAGCTAACAACTTGCCTGTACTTTACATCTAAATTTTTACAACGCGACGATGTTTTTCAGCTTTTATATAAGCATAAACTTGTCCTAGCCTAGAGGCCGGTATTATTTTCTTACACGCGCGCCGGGTCGATCGCGGTGACTACTTCTTCGCATGCAGCTAGTAAAATGACGTCACGTTGAAGCGGGTCGTCACAGAGTCTCATGCATATTAATGAAGCAAACTTGCTGAGAATGTTTTCCACCACCACGTAACACATGCGACGCGAGATTTATCGAAACTCCGAGCCATCGACTGACGATCATGTTTTTTACAATTAAAATCACGGCATATTCAACGGCCTGGTTTAAACGATCGTTTTAAAATTAGCGGTCCGGCTCGATCATGATTACATTATATTTAGTGATTTGAAAAAAACAAAACACATCTTTTGTCATCGCGATTTGTTTATGAGAATCATCGACGGAAAAGCAAATAAAACAACAAGGGTCATGAAATGCTACAGCATTGTTAATATTTTAATAGTAATATACGTTTTAATAAAATATAGGCCTAACGGGATAATTTTCATAGGCACTATCAGTCCTAGCCTTTGTTTTTATTGTACTTAATAAATGGGCGCGTAGTATAGTAGCACTGACCATGTGGCTTCATCAACTCTATTCATTGACTGTGATTGATCGTCGGAGGTACCACTACTCTACAATACGGGAGTGACGATCACAAAGGATGCCGACCTGCTTAGTGGAACGCGACCAAGCTCACCACGTGGCTTTTATCAACTTGCTCCTTTTACACATAACTGTTAATGATCGTTGGTAACGCTAGAGATTGATAGTACACAAAGGATGTCGACATACATGCTTGGTGGAATGCGATCAAGCTGACGATGTGCTCCGACGTACTATTTTCACTATAAAAATGTGCAAACCATCGGTGATAGATGACCGTCGAAACGATACGTGTTTTTAAAATCTATTTAATTTTTTTCAAAAAAAAAAAAACCCTTAAAAATACGCCCCCGCTAGATCCGCCACTGGACTATGTTAACTCTGACACTGTGATTGAAAACAAGAGGTTACAAAATGCAAGGAATGAGAACTATGCCAACTCTGAAACTGTGTTTGAAAACAAGAGGTTACAAAATGCAAGGAATGAGAAGAGAGAGACAGCAGAAAAAACTTGCTATGCCAACTCTGAAACTGTGTTTGAAAACAAGAGGTTACAAAATGCAAGGAATGAGAAGAGAGAGACAGCAGAAAAAACTTGCTATGCCAACTCTGAAACTGTGTTTGAAAACAAGAGGTTACAAAATGCAAGGAATGAGAACAGAGAGACAGCAGAAAAACTTGCTATGCCAACTCTGAAACTGTGTTTGAAAACAAGAGGTTAAAAATGCAAGGGATGAGAACAGAGAGACAGCAGAAAAAACTTGCTATGCCAACTCTGAAACTGTGTTTGAAAACAAGAGGTTACAAAATGCAAGGAATGAGAAGAGAGAGACAGCAGAAAAAACTTGCTATGCCAACTCTGAAACTGTGTTTGAAAACAAGAGGTTACAAAATGCAAGAAATGAGAAGAGAGAGACAGCAGAAAAAACTTGCTATGCCAACTCTGAAACTGTGTTTGAAAACAAGAGGTTACAAAATGCAAGGAATGAGAACAGAGAGACAGCAGAAAAAACTTGCTATGCCAACTCTGAAACTGTGTTTGAAAACAAGAGGTTACAAAATGCAAGAAATGAGAAGAGAGAGACAGCAGAAAAAACTTGCTATGCCAACTCTGAAACTGTGTTTGAAAACAAGAGGTTACAAAATGCAAGGAATGAGAACAGAGAGACAGCAGAAAAAACTTGCTATGCCAACTCTGAAACTGTGTTTGAAAACAAGAGGTTACAAAATGCAAGAAATGAGAACAGAGAGACAGCAGAAAAACTTGCTATGCAAACTCTGAAACTGTGTTTGAAAACAAGAGGTTACAAAATGCAAGAAATGAGAACAGAGAAGAACAATAACATCAATACTACTGAAACACCAGATTATTTTGTTCTGGAATCAGATGCAAACATTCTAAACATGGGTTTGACATTCTTTTAACTGCTCACAATCTCCCTGTTCATTTTGTTGAACAGGCAGAATTAACCTCAGTAATGTAAAAATACAAACATTAAGCTGGCATACTGGCTTCATAGATATTATTGTTATGTACACATGTGAATATGTGATTGAGCTTTTTTTTAAATTTGCTTTTCACTTATTGCAGTGACTGTGTAAGGGTTTATGGAATCAACTTCCGATGTAGAAAATCAAGTAAAGCTTTAACTAAATTTTAATCTTCTGCATAATTGTAAAGTGCTCTGTGTATTTCCAAAGTTTTTTTAGTTTAATTTTTAAATCAAAATCAAAATGTGTAACACTGTAATGTAAATACTATGTAGTGAAACTGCAAAAAGTTTCTACATGTGCGTGTGCGTACAATAAAGGGACTAGTGCCGTACCACGCCAAGGATGTTAAAGAGTCGCTATCCAATCGGGTTTGAACTATACCATGAAAGTCCCAGTGGTCTAATGGTTAGGACATCTGCATTTCAAGCAGAAGGTCCGTGTTCGAATCTTGGTAGAGGCGACTTTTTCTCATTCTCACAGATTTCCTCATCTTTTATCGTTTCAAATTAATTACTTAAATTTCAGTATATCACCGGGCGGTTTAAAATTAATGTTCTATGCCTATTGTGTTTATATAATAAAAACGTGTTATTTTTGCTTTGTCTGCTTAGTCAATTTTTAAAGATGTATTGTCCCTTGAAACACAAAAATGAAGGTCAAAATATTCTAAATTTAAATTGGCCATATCAAAGTAATATTAAAGTTATTCACTTTCTTATTCTTAAACTTATAACTTTAAAACATCCCATTTCTTCATTTTTCCCTCAATGAATTGCATAAATTACATGAAGAATGATTTTATTTGTAATTGCTTTTTATATCTAAAAATAGATAAATTCTGAAATTGATATTAACTTCTACTGTATTTAGCATACTAATTAAAGAATAACTAAAAAAAGAAATGTCCTGATAGTCTAGTTGTTGTTTGTATTTGTTTAATGGCGGAGTAGTATATCCTTTGGGAACTTTTGTACTTTGAGGCTCACAACACCACAATTGTCTTTAAATGTGTTGTTTTTCTATTATGGAATATAACATTTTTTAAATTGTCCTTTATACTATACAGTTTATGTAATACTAATACTATCTGATGTAACTTTTGTATTGATTTTTAAAATTACGCTGTTAACTCATTTGTGGTAATATAAGATTCATTTTTTTTGTACCGAATAAATATTAAAAAATAATTGAACTTGGTGCTTGGTCACGTCCACAGCAGTTTCCAAGGATTGTCAATTATGAATTTCTTCTGTGTGTCCTGATACACAAGCATTGCACAGACAACTGTACCACAAGCACAGACAAGATGATTGACGATTATTGGCTGAAGTGTGCATAGAGACTAATATTTATTTCTATTTCGTATCATTTTCTATAATTTTTATCCATGTTGTTTTGGGTCATCCTTTTGGTCTCTTCACTTTTCTCATAGATTCAGATTGAGCTCTTTGCGCTGGGATATCGTGTTACAATTACATAATCGGGAAGAAATTACCACAATTATTTGGATTCAAGGAAAACCCACCCAATACGCAGTTTCATAATCTAAATACCAATAATTTTGAAATTATTATTTATTATGGTTTCACATTCTGGATCATCTGAACTTTAAGTAAGTTTTTCTTCCTCGTAACTTGTTTGTGGTGTGGCAATTTTATAAAAACAGATAACATTCCACTGGATAAATATAGTTGAGTATTGAAATCAGAGGTAAATAAATAGTGTTTATCGTGTTAATTAGAACACTTTGTAATTTATACAAATTTATAATACTATACAAATACAGTATATACTATGTATTTTATTTTCTTTATCTAGAGCCATCATTCTTTATATTTCACAAAATTAGTTTTGATTTCAACATCAAAAACTGTAACTAAAAATAAATATATTCTTCCTTGTTGTGATATTACAAACTTATAATTTAATAAGAAATTAGTTTTGATTTTAGCATAAAAATCTGAAACACAGGAAATAAAAATATTATTGTTAAAGTATGTGTTGCAATACCTATAGTATGCATACCATATTTTAACTCTGCATCAATAGAGAAAGGATTAAAGATGACTTTGAAATTCATTATCTTTTTGATGACATGCTTTTTGATATTCAGAAATGGGACTTCAAAACATTTTGTACAATTTGAAAGGGAGTTTCAATACTCAACATATATTAAGCTAAATGTAAAAATTGTACAATCAAATGATCAGGATGAGGTCAATTTACCTGGCTACAAAGACGTCATAGTGAAATACCAGCTTTTCATTTCTTTTGATGAACAAAAAACAGGAATACACACATGTCAAGATGATGAAAGATTACAATATTTGGTTCCTTCATCAAGTGTAACTATGAGCAGAAGTCAACCAAACATTGCAAGAGCTTTCTGTGATGATATCAAAAACATCATTGAAGGAGAAGAAGTAAACATTTCATGTTACATGATTAGGGAATACAACATCCAATATGACAATGACATCACAATTGGTTGGATCCAAGGAATGCACCACATTACACAGTCTCATAGTACAAATACCAACATTACAACAATTAATCTGACTTTTAAAGGTTTTTATTCTGGAGAAGGAATATTTTTCTACTGTATTTCAAATAATGATTTCACCAGGTGCTACACATTGATATTGCCAGTTCACCCTAAATTAAAGGTAAGGATTATGAGGTTATGTGACATATCTGAAGTTGATGTGAACCAGAATTGTTTCAAGTGCTATGCAGAAGGTGGATCTGGTGATAAAACAATTTATAATTGGGGGCTAATAGGAAAGGACTTCAAGACTCATTATAATTTAAATAAGAAGAATGAAATATGCTTTGGTAATTTACCAGCTGGTAACTACACTGTTAAGTGTCTGGTGAATACTGATGTTCAGAACAGATCTGATAAGAAATTTTTCACAATTGAAGATGCCATGACAACAGAGAGAATGACAACACTTCAAGGCAACTATCAAAACATAACCTCCAGTTATGATATGCCAACAGCTACAAAGACAACTCAGAAGCCCAATACAATTACCATAATACTGGTAACAAGTAACATTATACTAATAGTTTTATTGGTTTCTGTTGTGTGTTGTTATGAACAACAAAAGAGACAACATCACAACACACATGTAACTGTACCTGTGTACTTTCACAGAAACACAGAAAATCGCGTGTGCAACACTTTTGATGTTCCACAAATAATTACAGAAGAGGTTTACTATACAATTGATGATAATATAACAGAACAGACTGACTATGTCAACTCAGAGACTGTGATTGAAAACAAGAGGTTACAAAATGCAAGGAATGAGAACAGAGAGACAGCAGAACAGACTGACTATGTTAACTCAGACACTGTGATTGAAAACAAGAGGTTACAAAATGCAAGGAATGAGAACAGAGAGACAGCAGAACAGACTGACTATGTTAACTCCGACACTGTGATTGAAAACAAGGGGTTACAAAATGCAAGGAATGAGAAGAGAGAGACAGCAGAACAGACTGACTATGTTAGCTCAGACACTGTGATTGAAAACAAGGGGTTACAAAATGCAAGAAATGAGAACAGAGAAGATGCTAACATCAATACTACTGAAACTGAGTATTTTGTTCTGGAATCAGATTAATTTGGCATTTGATTACAGTACAGCAAACATTCTAAACATGCATTTGACTTGGATGCAAAATTAACCTCAGATGTAAAACAAACTTTAAGCTGGCCTGCTGGCTTACAAATATTATTGTTAATGTACTGCTTTTTTTACAAATTTGCTTTTTTTTGTTTTTATCACATCAGAAGTGACTGTAAGGGTTATGGAATCAACTTCCGATGTAGAAAATCAAGTAAAGCTTAAACTAGATTTTAATCTTCTGCATAAAGTGCTCTGTGTATTTCCAAAGTTTGTTTAGTTTCATTTTTAAATCAAAATGTGTAATGTAAATACTACGTAGTGAAACTGCAAAGTTTCTACATACAGTATATATAATAAAAACGTGTCATTTTTGTTTTGTCTAATTAATCGATTTTTAAATAATCAATTAATTCTTTGACTTGTTACTTGAAAAGATCTAATTTCTGAAATAATTTATCTTCATTTCCTATTCCCTAATTTTTTTAGTCGTGGGCAACGTAACTCTACAGCTCACTACGGTATGTCGGTTGTTTGGTCGGTCGGTTGGTCGGTAAACACTAACTTGATTACGCAACTGCAGCCATTTATATGGCCTTGTTTGGAATGAATTTCATTAATTACATGAAAAATGATTTTATTATTAATAAAAACGCGTGAGGGCGTGTGGCGCAGGGTGTTGGACGTTGGACTACTGATCGTGAGACCGAGGTTCGAATCCAACTCTCGCTGCATTGCTTGTATCCTTAGGCAAGATACTTTACTTACGTTTGCCTCTCTCCACCCAGGTGTATAAATGGGTACCCAGTTAGATCAAGACACAACTTTGCGCTGATTACTAGCTGCATTATGGGAGTATGTTTCCATACTGTACGTGTTTGATCCAAAAAATGACTGGGGTAATAATGTTCAGCGCTTAGAGAGCTTGCTTGTATGCGCTATATAAGAATAAACTATTATTATTATTATTAATTGATTTTTATTTTTAAAAAAGATAAATTCTTAAATTATTATCAACTTCTACTTTATTTAGCGTACTAATTTAAGTTAGTCTAGTTGTAGCATGTGTTTTGGGCATTTTTTCTACTCCTAGGCTCACAAAACCACAATTTTTTTTAAATGTGTTGTCTTTCTTAAAATGGAATTAATATTTTTTCAAATTGTCGTTTATACTATTTCCCTTTATACTGATTTACTGTACAGTTTTGTGTAATACTAATAATGTAGATACATTCCAGTTTATCTGATGTAACTTTTTTACTGATTTTAAAATTTACTCCAGTGTTACCTCATTTGCAATAATATGAGATTGATTTTTTGTATTGAATAAATAAAAAAAGCTATTGAACATGGTGCATCACCTTGTGTAGTTATTTCTTCAATATTCAGTATTCTTTATTTTATAGTATTTTATTAATTGTATTTTTTTTAATAAACCTTATTTAGTGAGGGTCACCCTAAACAGCATATGGTGACAATCAAGGGGCCCTCATAGTATCTAAGTATTATGCTAGATGGGCAAAAACATATTACAAACAAGACAGGACTACATGTGCCAAAACTATCCTTGTATGTACGGTTGCATAGCAGTTACCAAGAAGAATTTTCACAAGCATTGTACAGGTAACTGTATTAAACGTACTCACAAGATGCTCTACATTAACAAAGTCAAAGAAGAGAGTGAATATATTTTGTTATTGTAAGCATCCGACAGGATTTGAACCCATGACTGCGGGTAGCTGAGCACTTCCAATTTGGAGGTGAAACCCTATTATAGACCGAAATAGATCTTACAACATACCTTTGCAAATAGGTACTGGTGACGGGCATCCATCTGAAAAAACAAACCCAAAAATATTTTTATTATATAAAAAACAACTTTAAGTAAAGTTGAAATGGCAGTTTAACAACGGTAACATTTTATTAGAATACTAGTCAATTTTGGCTAAAAAATGTCTGTCTGTATGTCCCTATTATGAGCTCACTCCATGGTTCTGGTGGTAGAACGAGTCTTCTCGGATAAGGACTACTGTATAAACCGTAGGTCCAGTGTACACATAGCTCATGCGCACTTTAAAGAACCTAGTACATCTTTCGAGACGAGTAGGGGGTTACCCCGGTGTACTAGTCCACACAAACACAGCCACTGTCACACACAGCCACTGTGCAAATTAGGACTGGGCCGTTTTAGAGGTGTTTACCACCTGTTGGTCCAGATCCTTCACTAACTGAGTTAGTGAGAAGTCGAATAAATAAAATAAATAAATAAATAAATAAATATGTTTTTTTTTATACTTTGTTTTCCATTTAGAGTTAGACAGGCAATTTAGCCATTTAATATTTATTATTGCAATTTGAATATTCATGCTATAGAAGTGACAAGTTTAGCACATGTAATGTAACTGTATCCTTCAATTACGTATCGCATGCCGTTCAGTATTACTTAGTTTTTATTATGAGAAAAATTATATTTATTGTCATATAATGGTACTTTGAGAAATGTTTACAACACAAGCTGTTGTTGACCTTTATGTACACTGTCTGTAACAAACTGTTTGATTCCATGTTGAAAATCTGACTGAGAGGTGCCTATTCTCTAATGGCCTACTGTAGCATTTGACAAGGAAACAGTGAATTAATTGCAATAACAGTTTTCATGTTGAATCAAAAAAGAATATTAAACTCGTTCAACTTTCAATATCCTCCCCATTCAACTCATACATTCATTATTTGTTGTTTTGCTATTTAAATAACTACTGTGTAATTCAAACTAACCCTCATCTATTCAAATAACTACTGTGTAATTCAAACTAACCCTCATCTATTTAAATAACTACTGTGTAATTCAAACTAACCCTCATCAAACAACTTGATTGATTTCATCATATCATGTCATACGATTTAACTAAGTCATACATTCAACATTCTTCAGTAGCCAAGCACAAAGGTCAGTTCTTATTGAATTATCAAACATTGTATATTGACTATATACTGTTTTTTATATTTTTGTGTATATTATTAGTATTAAGTAAAGACTTAATATTAAAGTGCTTTATAATGTCATAAATACAATACTGTAAAAAGTAAAATAGTCACGCATAGATTTAAAGGGAATCCTCTACCTCCCATTTTTTATTTCTTCAAAAAGATGCAAAAGTCTTTATGTATTTTTTTTTTATAGATGATCTCATTTTCTCCCTCCTTCTTTCTCAACATCCTGGATTCATCCCTGGTAGAAGACAATCTGCCCGTTCAGCTTAGTTAAATTACCCATTAATTTGCCTCATGGACACTGATGGATGGGCTAACCAACTTACCTGGGTAGGTACAAAATGTATAATCCTGAATGCACTTGACAAACATCCTATTGTTTTGACTTATAGGCCTAAAGCCTATAGAATTAATGCTGCTACATTACAAACTATTTATTGGGACTTCACAATCCCATTGTCATTATTAAGTGGATTAACAAAAACAAGACAACTTACCATTGTTCTTCTTTCATCTCTGTTGGCTTTTGCTTGTTTTGCCATCTCCTTCATTGCTTCACTTGACATCACAACATTTTTTTTTGTCACCGACTAAATTCAAAAACAAAATAATTTTTAAACAATGAGATAAAAAAATCACAATTTATGTTTCAACCTTGATTTGATAATCATTCCATTTTATAAAATTGGTTAAATATGTTAATTATTTTAGATGAATATATCTTTATTTAGAGAATGATTTCAAACTTGAAAATAAAGCTCTGTATACACTATCAAAGTAGTTTGACAAAAAAAGTGTGATTGCCCAAATACTGTATGGT
Organism: Antedon mediterranea; assembly: GCF_964355755.1. NCBI lineage: Eukaryota > Metazoa > Echinodermata > Crinoidea > Comatulida > Antedonidae > Antedon > Antedon mediterranea. The sequence goes on along the minus strand of NC_092676.1, from coordinate 1,961,595 downwards.
AGTGATGCTCAAATATTGTAGTGATGTGACATCATCATGTCTATAGGCACATCACACTTTTTTGTCACATAAAGTTTGATAGTGTAGACAGAGCTTTATTGATGATCACTGGTGCCACTCTGTTTAAGGTAAAGTCAATCACTGATTACCGGTGCTGGTGGTCCTCTTCTGTGTCCCGTTCCTCCTGGTATCTTTTTCTTCTCCTTTGATACACCCTCATCTTTTTCTTCTTTCTTTTCAGCTAAAAAAAGAAATTAATAACAAAACATTTCAACTTTTAAGTGTTTTATTGTAGAATACTAGTGTTGTCTTGCCATCTTGACTCTTGTCGGTTTTTACATTTTTTATTTCCTTTTTGTATTATCAATTATCATCTCTTTTAATAAAAATGTGCGACTATACTCAAACAAGGTTACGCACAACATTATCGAAGATGATGATTTCTTTTATTTAGATTTACATTCTTTTTTTTTTTTTGCATTCCATACAAAACTAAAGTAACCTATATTGCGTATCGAGGAACAATTTCATTTAAAACATTTTTTATATTTTTGTTGTGGCTATTTCATGTGTAACAATAAGGTGGTATTGTGTAGCATTTGGCTATGCTATTCCTTACTACAATGAAAAATGTTCCATGCGCTACACACTGATAAAATATATGGATACTCAATTCTTTTCATTAACTGGGCCCTCTGGGAGACCAGTCTTTGACTGAAAAGGTTACCCAGTATAAATACAAATTTCAATTCAATTCAATACAGTAAAGGAGTAGAATATCAAGATAAATGAGATTTTTAAAATAATTTGATAATGCTCTGAAAAGGAAATTAATAAAGGTAAATCAATGATAGGAAATTATCTCCATTTTTATAAATAAAGAAGCAGGTGTCAGGGAAAAATGATTGACAGAATGACAATACAATAATCAATATGCAGAAACAGTACACAGTATTGAGCATGGAGGTATACTCCATGGTATATTGAGTATGGTCATTAACAAATAATTTTATTTTTTAATTAAATTAATTAAAATGATCACAGAAACAACATGCAAACGCAAGTAATAAGTATGTCAACAATATTAAAATGGCATTATTTACAAAAAAAAATTAATAAAGACTTACGTTTTTTTGATACGGAGATGAGGGGAGGCCCAATGTCCTGATCAGGTTTAGGAGAGTCGGGCTTATTGGCTTCTTTATCACTTACTGGTCCCCCTTCAATGGCATTCCCGTCAGGTGGTGGTGCAGCCTGGGGCACAGCATCTTCTCCTTTACCTTCCCCGTCCTCCATAGCTAACTAATTGATTAAATGCTAGGCCTAGATTAGTCAGTTTATTCGCAGGCTTTAATCTATCAAACAAGGCAAACACTTCGTACTTATTTGCACGAATTCAGCAGTAAGTAAACCCAGACATAAATCTTTTCGATACTTATTTAGCTAAACTAAACAGCACACAAACTCACAAATCACTGCGCGCCGTTTGCACGCTTCAGTAACGTAGTAAAACGCGATCAACTTGTTTTATATCCACATAATTTGATAATATGAAATCTTAATAATGTCTCACTTCTGTAACACAAATTCTAGATTTATTATTAGATATATAAAACATAATTTGAAAGTACGAACTACTTTGAAATGTAAGCAGGCGATATCCGGAAAATCCATTACCATGGAGACAGACAACATCGCGGAGGGTCAATCAATTACCTGCTTTGAGGTTTTGAGGTCCATGAGTTCACTCAACCGTGAAAGATCTTGTTACTCCACTGTAAACATTGCTTCTCCAGATTTATTAACAGGAAATAATAATAATATATTTCCTTTATTCTTTCTGAAGATTTTTATGAAGTCAATTTATTGTGAACAATATAAACCGGCATAAAAAATACATTAAATATACCGACTTAAAAAATGAACAATCATTCCAATTTGGAGAGAATGAGACACTCCTGCATTTTGCAGAAAAGTTCTATATTTTAGTATATGAAAAATATTTGTTCCATAGATATAAACTTTATTTGTTCAACATTTTTTAAAAATTGTATTCCTTAGCAAGGTAGGATATTTAAAGATGTATTGTCCCTAATTCCCAAAAAATATTTTAAAAATTATTTCGAAAAAAAGTGGGTCATTTTGAAGTATCATAATACTGTAGTTATTAACTTTCACCAAAAATTAGTCGAAAAAAAAAATCATTTAACTGAAATACAGACGTTTTTTTGACTTCCAGTCAAGAGTTTTCGATCAAAACATATCTCATAATGCAACGCACTTCACTTGTTTGGCTACTCTGTATGCATAATAAAACTTCCTCGCGATCTTAGACTTGCCCCAAGTCTGTATTTATTGTCTTTTTTAAAATTTATTTGTTTTTATTTCGACCGCGATTTTTGTCTGAAAATACAAACTCAAGTAATACACGTATGAAACGCCATATGTGCAAAAATATTTATATTTTTACTAATATTAAGACAAAACTCCGTCTGGAGCCCAGACTATCGCGATCTGTGTGAAAACACCTTCTCAACCGTGACGAGTTGTAAACAAATCCTAATTAGCATCATGCATAATGAATACTTGCAGTTTGAAATCTTTGTTTACTTTCGCTCGCGACGATTTTCCAGACGAAATGTAATCAAATTAATTTACCTGCTAATTACGTAAACTTGTTGTTTTTGGCTCGAATTTCCGACTTAAAGTGAATAACTTTAATATTACTTTGATACGGCCAATTTAAATTTAGAATATTTTGACCTTCATTTTTTTGTGTTTCAAGGGATAATACATCTTTAAATAGGCCTACATAATACCATGGAGAAATACGTTATTAACTTATTTCTGAGAAATACGTTATTAACTTATTTCTTCATGAAAATACTAATAATTATATAATAATAATTTTAAAACATTTTAAATTATAAAGTACATTTAAAGCATATGATACAAACATACAAGATATTGCAAAATTTAAAATATCGAAATTTCCAATTGAAAGTGTGTACTGCGTTTGGAACAAAAGTTAAAACCGTATACGTAATTAAAAAAATATTTAAAGTTATCACCATGCTTTTTGATATATGAGTCTTTTTTAAAAGATTAATCATAAACGGAAAAAAATAAAAATCAGAATCCACAAAATTAAATAAAAAGGATAACTAATGAAAAGAATAGTGCCAAAATGACATTGAAATTTCAAAATCAAGACAATTTACAAAATGTGTATGTTGGTCACTTTAGGTTCTCCGTAGTATAAGGTTCTTTTTAGGTCACCGTAGTTTACTGTTTTTGTTGTGTGTGTGTGGAGGAAACATTCAACACACGCCGCCACTCTACGCCGGAAGGTTAGTTTGAGACAAAAATAGTTTTTAAAATCTCTCTTTCGAATAAAAATGACAACTCAAGAAAGTTCTGGAATGAGGAGTTTAACTTGTTACAACACAGGATGTGGGAAACAGTATAATAATGATGAAGATGGTCCAGGTAAGAGCAATTTTTATAATCTACCAAGGCTAGGCCTAGCTAGACCCTTCTAGGCTGGCTGATTAATTTTTACCTGCTGGGAGAGAAACTCTCGGCTCCCCACAGGCTTCTAGAATCTTCCAACCGGCGGAAGGAGATAAGCGTAAGATCTTTGCTATGTAATTAAGAATTGTTTGTTTATTTCAATATTATTATTTTATTTGTTGACCATTCACCTCAGTCTTTTTTTTTATCAAATCAATTTTTAGAATTTCAGTAAAATAAAATAAAAAAACTAAAAAGACTTTAAAATTAAAGTAAAACAAAAAATAACTTGCAGGGAATAATTTCGCCAGTGTAGCATAGCAAAAAGCTATACAAAACAACCTTATTGCTACACATTTCTAAAATTGTGTAGCAAAAAAGACAATACAAAACTATGTTTCTCGCCTAAAAATCAGTTTGATTAGCAATAATTGCTAAACAAAATTTTAAAATGAAATTTTTCCCTGACTTGACTTGGAGGTTTTTAATTTAGCAAACAAAAAGCCATCCATCCCCCACCCCCTCTTTACTACAAAGTAGGCCTACTTTTAATACCTACATTTCTTCTTTATAGAGGCATGCAAGTTTCATCTTGGAGGGCCCATCTTTCATGATGCTTATAAAGGCTGGTCCTGTTGCAAGAAAAGAACAACAGACTTCACCGAGTTTTTAAACATTAAGGTATTTTAGTCATGATGGGTGCTGTACCAGCTTGTAACTCACTCACCGTAACTCACTCATGTTATGTTTATAAATATAATGTTAATGTTTAGATGTTATAATTATTTACCCATAATACTGTACAGATATTAAAAATGTATTATGTCAAATTTTCTCTTTTTAGGGTTGTGCGAAGGGTCCTCATAATCCTGTAAAACCAGTTCCTCAACCAACACAATCCGAAAAAGATGAAGTTAGTATAAAGGTAAATTATGGCTGATTGATGAAATCTGAAAGAGACATGGTTTCATAGAATTGCAAGACAGAAGAATATAATCTTTCACCTTTCCTTTAATAACAAGTTATGTTTTGTCTCGTCAAAAATGTAAAGAAATATGTTGGCTAATACTGTTCTACAGTACTGAATATCAAAATGTATTTTTTTATTTCTATTTATAGTTTTCTATACCAGTCCATTGGCCAAACAAATGTCTACCATGTCCCAGTTACACAGTATGTACAAATACTCTATGAGTGGATGATAACCAGTTTTTAACTTTTTCTTATATTCCAGGAAGAACCGAAACCACCTCGTGAACCAAACCCGATTAAACCAGTTGAGAGACCACGGTAAGATATCAGTTGGTACAGTCAACTGCAAACCAAATATATAAGAAGACCCCAAACATCAAAATGGGCAGGTATATAGAACTCCAGTCTTCCCAAAAATAGACACCCTTGAACTAGACCAAAATGTCTGTTTTTTGGGAAAACTGGAGTTCTATATACTGAAGCAGTTGCAGTGCATATGGAATAAAGAGATGACCTTTAAATTTTATGGGATAGACAACACAACACATCTACCATACACAATTTCTAGGCTTTCCTATCACACATTTGAGTTGAGTGGCCGAGTGTTTAAGACCGGGGCACTACAAACAGCCATAATATAGTTCTGGTACTAGAACAAGTCTTCTCAGACATACAACAGTGAGGTCCAGTGTAGTATGCACTTTAAATAACTACCGTAAGTGCACTTTTGGAAGTGTAGGAAAATTTCTTATACCATATAAAGAAACTTGAACTTGGAATATTGTTCACTGAATAGAAACAAAAACTTGTTGTTTTTACAGGAATGATGAACCTTTAGTTGCAATACCTGTTACGATTGGTGCTACGTTGAAGGATGCTATTGCAAAAATGCAGAAGATGCAAGTTAGTCTGGAAAATAATGGTAATTCATGGTTATTTTACACATTTTCTGGTTTAAAACCTTGTCTACACTATCAAACTTTATGCGCCAAAAAATGTGCACATATATGGACATGATGATGTCATATCACTACCATATTTTACCATATCATGGGCACATCACATTTTTTTGTCACATAAAATTTGATAGTGTAGACAGAGCTTAGAACCAAGAAATTCAATCCACAATAATAAATAGTAAAGTTATAGAAAGTACAACATCTTGATATACAATACACATCCTGGAAACCAATTTGAAATATTGTGTTACAAACACTTCAGATGTTAGTTCATAATACCAACATTGCTCCCTACAATACATTTTAATTTATTGGTAAATTTGATCAATCTACCTGTGTTTTAAAAATTATAATTATTTAAAAATTTTTTAATTTGTTTCTAGCTGATTCTGAAGAAGTAAAAATTGGAACTGCTTGTAAACGGACAAGTTGTGGCGTGGTAAGGTTTTCCTGTTCTGCTCTCTGTCTATGCCCATCTATGCTAACAATACATTAGCTGATTGTCTCCCTCTACAGTTGTAGCAAGTTTATAGAGGGCCTAATTTGGATTTCCTTACATTTGATGATGTACATTTTTACTTTGAAACATTCTTTTTATAGGCATATACAGGCCCAGAATCTAACAATGAAACATGTATGTACCACGCTGGCACTGCTATATTTCACGAAGGGTAAGGAAATAGATGATAATACATATGTTAAGCCTCAGAGGGCCTAAAAGTGCAGGTTCTTGATGGACTAAGTACAGTTTTAAGAATACACAAAGGAATATACAGTAGTTGCAATAATAGATACACCTTTTCACGAAACGGAAGACATCTTTATTCGATGACAAGCAATGCTGTACAGGGAAGTGTAACCAACAGAAACAACATAGCATTTTCAGGGGATTTCGGGACACCATGTTAATTAAAAGATCGTAACTCCTCAACGGAGGGTCGTATGAGAAATAAAATTGATGTTTCTTTTTTTTTTTAACAGAATGAAATACTGGTCTTGTTGTAAAAAGAAAACAAGCAATTTTGATGATTTTCTAAAACAGGCAGGTTGTACCAAAGATAGGCATCAGTGGCTGAAATCTGAACAAGAAATGAGTACAGCAACTGTATGTAGGTACGCAATAATCAACATATACCCCTTTACTGCAGTAAACCCCCCTTTCACACACCGTGGTATCACAGGTATTTAGGGATTTGAATCATGAACAATTATTCTACTGCAGTTACTATGTTTACTGCAGTAATGATCTTAGTATAGTATATGATTCAGTCATTGCAATAAACAGTGTGAATGATTACACAGAGTAAATCAAATGTAGTTACTGCATTAAAATGATTTTAAAATAGTCGCTTACCACTATTATGTATTTTGACTAGACACGATTGGCATCAAACGGCTGGCTTCGCCGTACTCACCGTATACTGTAAAGTAGCTGATCCAAATACCTCAACGATATTAACGAACCAAGTGAACCTACAAGTTCATATAGCGTACGACGGAGGACGAAGTACCTTTGACAGGAACATCATCTTAGAAGCGGTAATAACATCTTTATTTTCTGCATAATAAAACCTTTAAATTTCAGATAATTGCTCACAGAAATCTACGTTTTGAAAATGGATAAAGTTGAATCTAGGGTCAATCATAGCTAGATCACCATAGCTGGATATGAAGTAGTGTCTATATATTGAATTGAAACCCTAATATCAACTGGAATTATATTGTCCAGTTGGAAGGGTTACTCTCTATAAATAATTTGATTATGTTGGTATTTATCGAGAACAAATTTGATATAAAAGTGTTTCAACATATAAAGCTTAGTAGTCGCATGAATGTATATACGTAAAGCCAGCCAAAAAACTCCCTCCCCATAATTGGTTAATTAACCATAACCTATTTTTTTCTAACAGGCAATTGATCCAGCAAAAAGCTCAGTAAAAATGTTAGGAACAAAGGTGGAAATAAAACTGAAAAAATTGGAAGGATTTAGTTGGAAAAAATATGAAATTAAAGAAGAACAATAATGGGAAAAGACTTGTGTAAAAACACAGATGTTTAAGAAATTGCAGACATCACAACAACTTATTAAGCTTTAAGACAAAATCTAAGATCACAGACTTTCATTTTCAAGAATCTATTAAAATATACTATACTAAAAAAAAAATAATTTCAAGCTTTGTGCTAGAGAGATAGATAAAAATGATTTCATATAAAATAATATACTTCTAAGTAGGTATAAATAAAAAATAGGTGTTGGAATAGTAAACAAAAATAATAAATAGGTGTTAAACTCTGTCTACACTACCAAACTTTATGTGAAAAAAAGTGTGATGGGCCCATATATGACCATGATGATGTCATATCACTACCACATTTAGGCATATCACTACCATATTATATGGGCACATAACACTTTTTTTGGTCAAAATAGTTTGATAGTGCAGACAGAGCTTTAGTTTAGGATTGAATTGAAAAATGTTTTCATGGACCAAATATAAGAATTCTCAGGTTAAACCTTGTCTATTACACTAAGTCAAAACTGTAGCCAGATATTAATTTGGCTTAATAGTGTACATGCAAGTCACTGTTTAATCTGGCAAATACATAAATTGCCTATATTATCAAACTTTGTGACAACAAAATGTGGACATGATGATGTCATATTACCGTACTTATTATTTGGGCACATTACGCTTTTTTTGTCAAACTAGATTGATAGTGTAGACAGAACTTAATGCTTAAAATGTTGAAACAAATGCCTTCACATCAATTTATTTGACAACAGAAAGCCCATAATCTGAATATCCTAGTACTGTACAAGTTATATTTAATTGTTTCTGGTCTGATGCGTATGAAGTTTGTCTACAAGAACGGTAGTACAAATAAAAAATGGTTTTTAAAACTCTTGATTTGAGTTTTTTTGTAAAAGTGCTGCTTTTTGGCCATGAAAGATGACTATATGGTGTAAAATAAAAGTTTTGCCAGGCAATGTGAAAGGGTAAAGCTACCTGTATGCCCAGACAATACCATTCTTACCTAGATAATTTTAAAGATCTAAACTTTGCAGAACAATTTTGTGGAGCGGCTCAAGGCAAGACATGATACAAAAATTGACCATTACATTACTGACAAATAACACAAAACGTATATTTTGTCTAATTTTATTGTCATAGTAAATGACCGCAAGTAAACTACAGCTATACAAGCATAGCCTGTATATAAACATCAAACTCTGGTTGCTGGAAGAACACATGGGTTGTAAAATATTAGATAAAAATATTAATAATGCATTATGAAATTGTATAATAAACAAACACTGCTGCCTTAGCTATTCTAAAAGCAACAAAACAAGGCTACGTTCAGACATGACATGAATCTTGTAGTTCATGACGCATAACTTGTCACCTGTTCACACTACACAATACTACTGTGTGTAGTACGTGCGTGGAACTCCCAATTCACACTACGCAATACTACTTTGATATAGTACATGCATGGAACTCAAGTGTGTGTAGTACATGCATGGAACTCAAGTGTGTGTAGTATATGTATGGAACTCCAGTTCACACTACACAATACTACTGTGTGTAGTACATGCGTGGAACTCCCAATTCACACTACACAATACTACTTTGATGTAGTACATGCATGGAACTCAAGTGTATGTAGTATATGTATGGAACTCCAGTTCACACTACACAATACTACTGTGTGTAGTACATGCGTGGAACTCCCAATACACACTACACAGTTGTGTAGTATGTGCATGGACCTGCAATTGTGTAGTGAATGGTATTCCTAATTCAAAAGGCTGTTAAATCAGCATTTTATGATAGTGTCTACTAGTATGATTTATCATACTATGCTGACGACTCTTTGCTTTCATTTTTTTCTTTATGCTGTCATTTGCATCTATTTCTATTAGTGTATCTTACACCTTTAAATTCATTAAGTAAACAAAATTTAACATTAAGTATTTCAAATGTAATTAACAGTAATATATTGATTGAAAAACGAATGTAAAAGAGCCACTTTATGTAGTATGTACAGTGGAATTATTTGATCTTTTTTTGTAGCACAATATTTAAATATTAAGATTTATATAACTAGTAGTTACACGTATAAAATTGTTACAAACACACAACTTGAAATACTGTAAAATGAATGCGTTAAATTTGGCAATACTGAAGCATGGGACACACATGAAATCTATACATGCCCTGTACATATACATTATATTAAATTAATTCATAAATCACCTATTGACGTAAACACTCCATAAATATACATTTTTCACATTTTACAGCAATTAATTTTCTCGTCTATTGCAAACTTGGTACGAACATTTTACAAACGACGCGCTTAAATCACCGTAGGGCGTTTACGACGACGTCAGGTTCAGTATCCAGTTTGTAATACCAACTATGAAATTGTAAAATATTGGCATTTTGGTCAAATATCTAAAGCGTCTTATCGACACTCTACGTGCGCCAAACTTTCTATACATTGTGTATTAAAATAATTCAAAGTGTGAACACGAAGAAGAGTCTAATACCCAACTTGTGCAACAAGCCTCACCATTGTATCAAACCAATTAACATTCCTGCTTGTTCATTAAAAGAAACTAACAATGTCAATCAGAGTAACATTCATCTTTTGACCATTAAGCAATTTGATCATCTAGCTTTAAATCATGTGTGAATGAATGCTTAGTCCTGTCCACATTTAGCACAAATCACATCGTCATTCTCCGTCATGAAGCCTTGATTGACTAGCGACGTATCGCATCGTTTACAGTTGAAACAATCGTTATGCCAATGGCGCTCTTCAAATGATACAAATCGTGTTCCACCAATACCTGAATGATGAAATAAAATTTTTACATGAAAGTTTTTCCAAAAAGCTTCTAAAATATGTACTTTATGTTCTTAACATAACCAAGAGCTAATAAACAAAATTAAGCAAAGGTACATTCACACTGAGAATGGATTTGTTCGCATAAGTTTTGAAATGAGTTAGTGTAGTATGACCAGTTCTATTCTTAAAGAATACACCCATTTCTTAAGCTCTGTCTACACTATTAAACTAGTTTGACAAAATAAGTGTGATGTGCTCATATATGGTAGTGACATTTCCAATTATGGTAGTTATACGATACATCGTGTCCATATATGGGCACATCACATTTGTTGTCACATAAAGTTTGATAATGTAGACGGAGCTTTAAACAAAAAAACCCATTTCTTATGTTATGAATTCAGCTCAGTGTAAACAGAGGTTAATACAAATATAACAACAGTATTTACCTGTAATAGGCTTCTTACAACCACAGCATTTCTTAGCAAACAGTTCACCATAGCAGTTAGTACAATAAGGTTTATCGTCGCGGGATGTGAATCGTTCACGTGCCAGGCAGGTCTTGCACCCGCTGCAGATGAAACATTCACGATGCCAAGGTTCGTTTCGATAGGTCACACCACCGTCAGAGATAACCTAAACAAATAAAGTACTAAACTTATCATCTCAGAAGTCTCATTTCAAGTTTTTTTTGTCATCAAAGTGATGGTTGATTTTATAATAAACATATTGAAAACTAATAGAAAAAAAATATTAAGTTAACTTTGATAATAGCGACCAAAGGAACAAATCATTAGAATTGATTGTTACTCTTTGTATTAGTATTTTTTTGTAATGTATTATTGAAATGAAAGATTGAAAAATTGAAAAAAAAAAAATTATTTGTACTGTGCCCTCTTCCTAAAAAATGGAAAATACTTAATACAACCAATACAATGAAAGGTATCAAATGAGGAAAGAGGTTCAGTATATGATACAATCTTTCTCTCTCCCTATTTTACCCCCTCCCTCCCTACTCGACCTCCCTCCCCACTCGACTCCCTCTCTATTTGAAACAACTCCTCCCTATTTGAAACTCCTCCCTTTCTACTCTACCCTCCCTCCCTACTCAACACCCTCAACCATCCACTAATACATTTCTATAAAGGTTATTTATAATGACTTTATAGTGTGAGATTTAGTAAGTAAATGCGTTCAAATTCCAAATTGTGCTTATGACTGTTGTACCTATATACATACAAATACATTTTGTGGCTGGATTAATTTATAAGAATGTTTGACTGACAGAATAGTATGAAGAGTTATGGAGCTGTGCTAGACATTATGCCGCTACGTTTCACACTCTTTATGTTACATTCAATTATTTCATGATTGATTAATGCAATGATGCAAACATAAGCCCACCCTGGGATACAAGTCACCCCCGCTATATGGAGGTAATATGTGTGTGTGTTATAGTATGACAGCGTTACAGTTTGGTTCTCAAGTATGAACCTATCCGCTTTTATGTTCAAGGGGTTCAGCTTCTATCAGTAGTCAGTAATGGGTAGAATCACTATTAAACGTGGTTCCTACTAGGGCACAACGCAAGGACGTAAACGCAACGCAAGCGTGTTGACCAATGTCAAGCGACAGTTCTAATAATCCATCGCTTGTGATTGGTCAAATCACTTATATTGTGTTGTGTGTCTATAAAAACCAAGAATTGCAGGAAAACCTTGAGGACATGACAAAGTGTCCCCTTAATAGAGGTGTCCACTGAACAGGAGTTGGCAGTACTGTTCAAATATATATTATCTCATTGTATGTGTATCAATTCTATAAAAACTGTTTAAATATCAAAATGTGGTACTCTAGATCCTTGACCTCTGAAAAAAACTCACAACTCTTTAACGTACCTTTTTACAACCTTTACATTTGGTTGCAAACTTATCCTCGTAACATGTAAGGCAATATATAACATCTTCTCTTGGAATAAAACTGCGAGTTCCGATTGGTTCGCTACAATTTTTACACTTAAAGCATTTATCGTGCCACTCTTTGCCTTTGTACTCCATCTTCTTAGTACCTGAAACAATTGATAGCAATGGAGAAAATAATTTATCTATCAATTTTTTAAGTGTGAACTTTGACATGGCCTCATTGAGAAGAAGTGTAGAGTGCATTTATGACTTAAAACTTCTGTGAACATTAGAAGGAGAAGAAACTAAGACACATCACTGTGTGATGCAGGCATTAGAATGGAGTGCTATACATTTTCTGGATGAGGACACTGTGACTCTTAGATCATTCATTGAGCTCACACATAAAGCCCCTTGGAACATTTTAGGCATTATGAAAAATAAATCGTTAAATACCTGGTTTAAAGCAAAGGCCACATCCATTGCACTTTGTAGCAAAGTTATCTTCAAAACATTTATTACAATACAGCTTCTCGTCTCTTGTTCCAAACGATTTATCTACAAGCGATTTTTTGCACATTGCGCAAAAGAAACACGACTCGTGCCAATGACGATCCATGTACGATAGATCCTGAAATGAAAATGTGAATACAAGATTACTATTACTGCAGTAACTCTACAGAAACCACAATCCATGCAAGATGAAAACGTAAATACTACTGTAGATTACTATTACTGCAGTAATTCTACAAAAATTAACAATCCATGCAAGATAGATCGTGAAATGAAAACGTAAATACTAGATTACTGCAGTACCCAGTGGGCACAGAACATAATTTCAACGTTGAATCAACGTTGAAATATAGTTGATTTGTTGAAATCATGTTGTCAGCGTATTTCAAACGTTGAATCAACGTTGAAATAACATTTTTTCCCTAACTATTTTTTTTACGTTTAGTACTAAACATTGAATCAACGTTGAAATAACATTTTCTTTTTAACTAGTAATTTATGTTAATTAATAAAGGTTGATTTAACGTTGAAAAAACATTGTTTTTCAAACAAATGTTTTACGTTAATTTATAAATGTTGATTCAACGTTGAAATAACATTGTATTTTTAACTAGAAATTTACGTTAATTTATCAATGTTGATCCAACGTTAAAATAACATTGTCCTTCTAACTAGTAATTTACGTTAATTTATCAATGTTGATTTAACGTTGAAATAACATTGTCTTTCTAACTAGTAATTTACGTTAATTTGTCAATGTTGATCCAACGTTGAAATAACATTGTATTTTTAACTAGAAATTTACGTTAATTTATCAATGTTGATCCAACGTTGAAATAACATTGTATTTCTAACTAGAAATTTTTGTTTTATTATCAATGTTGATCCAACGTTGAAATAACATTGTATTTTTAACTAGAAATTTACGTTAATTTATCAATGTTGATCCAACGTTAAAATAACATTGTCCTTCTAACTAGTAATTTACGTTAATTTATCAATGTTGATTTAACTTTGAAATAACATTGTTTTTCTAACTAGTAATTTACGTTAATTTGTCAATGTTGATCCAACGTTGAAATAACATTGTATTTTTAACTAGAAATTTACGTTAATTTATCAATGTTGATCCAACGTTGAAATAACATTGTATTTCTAACTAGAAATTTACGTTTTATTATCAATGTTGATCCAACGTTGAAATAACATTGTCTTTCTAACTAGTAATTTACGTTAATTTATCAATGTTGATTTAACGTTGAAATAACATTGTCTTTCTAACTAGAAATTTACGTTAATTTATCAATGTTGATCCAACGTTGAAATAACATTGTATTTCTAACTAGAAATTTTCGTTTTATTATCAATGTTGATCCAACGTTGAAATAACATTGTATTTTTAACTAGTAATTTACGTTAATTTATCAATGTTGATCCAACGTTGAAATAACAATGTATTTTTAACTAGAAATTTACGTTAATTTATTAATGTTGATCCAACGTTGAAATAACATTGTATTTTTAACTAGAAATTTACGTTAATTTATTAATGTTAATCCAACGTTGAAATAACATTGTCTTTTTAACTAGTAATTTAAGTTAATTTATCATTGTTGATCCAACGTTGAAATAACATTGTCTTTCTAACTAGTAATTTACGTTAATTTATCAATGTTGATCCAACGTTAAAATCACATAGTATTTTTAACTAGAAATTTACGTTAATTTATCAATGTTGATCCAACGTTGAAATAACATTGTATTTTTAACTAGTAATTTACGTTAATTTATCAATGTTGATCCAACGTTAAAATCACATAGTATTTTTAACTAGAAATTTACGTTAATTTATCAATGTTGATCCAACGTTGAAATAACATTGTATTTTTAACTAGTAATTTACGTTAATTTATCAATGTTGATCCAACGTTGAAATAACATTGTATTTCTAACTAGTAATTTACGTTAATTTATCAATGTTGATCCAACGTTGAAATAACATTGTATTTTTAACTAGAAATTTACGTTAATTTATTAATGTTGATCCAACGTTGAAATAACATTGTCTTTCTAACTAGTAATTTACGTTAATTTATCAATGTTGATACAACGTTGAAATAACATTGTCTTTATATCTAGAAATTTACGTTAATTTATCAATGTTGATCCAACGTTGAAATAACATTGTATTTTTAACAAGAAATTTACATTAATTTATCAATGTTGATCCAACGTTGCAATAACATTGTATTTTTAACTAGAAATTTACGTTAATTTATCAATGTTGATCCAACGTTGAAATAACATTGTATTTCTAACTAGAAATTTACGTTAATTTATCAATGTTGATCCAACGTTGAAATAACATTGTATTTCTAACTAGAAATTTACGTTAATTTATCAATGTTGATCCAACGTTGAAATAACATTGTATTTTTAACTAGTAATTTACGTTAATTTATCAATGTTGATCCAACGTTGAAATAACATTGTATTTTTAACAAGAAATTTACGTTAATTTATCAATGTTGCTCCAACGTTGAAATAACATTGTCTTTCTAACTAGTAATTGACGTTAATTTATCAATGTTGATCCAACGTTGAAATAACATTGTATTTCTAACTAATAATTTTTTTCAAACAATTATTATTTTTGTTTTTCAATGTTATTCCAACGTTATTTTAACGTTGAAATCCAGTTGCCATTTTCAAATGACATGTTTTCAACGTTGAAAAACTCTTGAAATTATGTTGTTTTTTCAAACAATTATTATTTTTGTTTTTCAATGTTAATTAAACGTTAAATTAAAGATAAATTCTCTTACATTTTTTAATACTAAGTGCGTTGCCATTGATGTTTCAACGTTAAATTAACATTAGATTTCAGTTGGCGGTTTATTTTATCATCCTTTATTGTAAAACAAATGATTATTGGTTATTTAGGAATTTTAGATTGGCAAATATTATTGTCTCTGTATAATACAAAAATGTTCTAGAAGTTGTGTTGAAAATTGAATGATCCTTTCATGCAAGATCAAATTTCATAAGATACGAGCTTGTCATTGGTTTAGTTTCGTTTTGATACAATTTTGAAACTGGTGTCAGTAATTTCAGTTACTTCGACGTAGGCTAGGCCTACAGCAGTAGTGGTGTGTGTGTAGAAAAAAAAGGCTCATCATTGAAATTGTCAAATAAGTATGTTTTGAGGTAGGAAAACAATCCTTTTTATTTGTAATCTACTAATTTATAAGCTTTGAGCTTGACTATTTTACCCTTATCAATAGCTAGCCTCTAGTCTAGTAGGCCACACATGCATAGCTAGGCTATAGCCTGGTAGGCTAGGCAGGCTGCCAAACTGATGAACTGAATTCACTCACTAGGCCTAGTGGAAGCATTTAGTATTATGCATGTCAAGGGCAAACATTTGCCTGGCCAAGGATAACTACAGTACTGTACTTATATGGTTATAAAATGGTATGTATTAGGCCTTTTATTTAGTTCAATACTTTCTTTATTTATCCAAAAGTATACATAAATATAACATTATAATATATAATTAGTTGGCCTAGCTAGCTTTCTGCTAGGCTGTCTACAGTAGCTGCTAATGCTATTAATATTAGTGTTAATATACAAACACATGCTGCTAGCCTAGGACGGCTATTTGTTAAACTTACTCGCTTTCTTTATTTCAGATTGTAGGCCTAGCTAAGGCCCTGGCCTATGCCTAGCTAGAGTACAAAATAATGAAGTACATGTAGGCCTATAATCTTTTCTATGTGAATCAAACGAGAACAATCTAATGGATGATCAATATTTTTATATACAAAAGGTTGGTATTTATAGTTCTTAACTTTAATATTGAATTGAATAAATATTACGCCGTGGTTAGGATTCCGGCACCGCAACTCAACTTCCCATCGTTTAGGGAATCCGACACGCTATTGCGCATGCCCAGAGCGAAGTAATTATAGCTTGCACTAGTGCCACAGACCGCGCACCACATTACCCGAGAGTCGGAGTGTTAACTAGGGATGTACTGTGTAGCCAAAGATATCTTTGCTGTGGCCTAGTTAGTCGGCGCGCGGGGGAGAGAGCGATGGATGAAACTTGGCCTAGGCCATACATGAATTAATAATTACGCCACGCGTTAAAATAATTATTATGATATTGATAAGAATCAGCTTGCGTATTTCAAGAAATGTACGAAAATGAATAGCGTAGCGTTGCGACACCGACTTCTCCCGAACAGTTCTGTTTTTTTTTTTTCACATCCGCACGGCGGCTGCTGTCAACAAATCAACTTGTATACTATTGCATGATGTTATGTACAGTATAAATGCGTTATATGAAATCTTTTATTTTGTACTTGAAAAATCATAAAAAATAAAACTAGTCATGCAATTATAATTCATAAATATATAAAGTTTATATATGAATGAAGCAAATTTAATTACGAAATAAATAGGCCCAATGGTCACATCTAGCTGGTAGGCCTACTAGTATTAGTAGGCATGTAGGCCGGCTAGTTCGCCGTGGCGCAGCTATTAAAATGATCCATCGCTGTAAAGCTTGGTTCCCACTAGAACGTAACGCAAGGACGTAAACGCAACGCAAGCGTTTTAACCAATGACAAGCGAAGTTATAGACAGTTAGCAATCACAAGCGAATAAGCCATCACTTGTGATTGGTCAATTTACTTGCGTTGCGTTACGTCCTTGTGTTGCGTCCCTAGTGGGAACCACGCTTTGGTCTGTTGTAGACAAAAATAGAGTCGCCGATTACCTTGCTCTGGGCATGCGCAATAGCGTGTCGGATTCCCTAACGCTGGGCAGTTGAGTTTCGGTGCCGGAATCCTAACCACGGCGTAAATATTAATACAGTGTTGCAATATTATTTACATAAATTGAATTGATTGCATAGTTTACGTGTATGTGTGAAATGATGTTCTGAATTGAATTTTTGTTTATGTACAGTATGATTTTTGAACAATGTGTTAAAGATATAATTGAACTGAACAATTTTTTTTTAAATGTTTTGTTGACTATGCCGTCACTATAGAGTTGTTCACTTTGACCAAAAATTAGATTTTTAAAATGCATTTGTACCTTAAAAGGGGGACAATTTAAACAAACAATTGGTTTTTGGTTAAATGTACTGTTTATTTTGTATTTTTGTTAAGTGAAATCTTTATTGTTTTTTATTTATTTTCTACGGCAAGTGAATATCTAAATTGTTAAAATTGCAAAATGGCAAGGTATTCAAAGTATGATTGTATTAATCTTCATTGTTCATGTTTTTTGGGGACAATAAATCTTTCAACAATTAATTTTTTACTGTATTATTTTTGTTTAAAACTACAGTAACTTGATTGAATTTGTTTCAGGTTTGGAAAAATAATATTGCCACACTTTTGGAAAGCATAGGACAATGTCAACACAGGAATCGAGGCAACTGTTTATTGACTAATCGGAACAATGCAATTACAGTACAGTATTGTGTTATTGCCATCATTTGGACTTCTGCAACATTAGCACAAGGCACCTGTGACGTGTGTTGTATTTATTGTGTTTTACTGTAATCAGCCAATATTTATAGTTATTCAATCATGTTAGTTGGCAAACATATTACAAACTGGTTATTTGTATATTTTTTATACTTAACATTGGTACCTGAGAACTGTCAGTGAGGATGTACATTATTTGATTGTTGCTTGGATTTTGCCTGATGATTTGATAACACCTGATTAAATGTTATTTTATGTTTTTATAGAAATTAAAGATTAGTAAGATATACAGTATTTATAAAATGTCTCTATTGATGGATTCTGCGACGTAACAGTAACTTTACTACTAACTACTTTAAAACCGTTGATTCAAATTGGATATAGTAATTCAACAAATCAAATTTTAAATCTATGTTTAAATTTACGTTGATGCAAATTTTCATTTCAACTTAATTATTACGTTGTTTCAACGTTAATAATTTCAACATTGAATCAACATTGATAATTTCAACGTAGACATTTTTACGTTGTTTCAACGTTGATAATCTATGTTGAATCAACGTTGACATTTTTGTTGAGGCAAACTTTCATTTTCAACCATTTTTTCAACGTTATTTCAACGTTACTTATTTTACCGTTGTTTCAACGTTGATAATTTCTATGTTGATTCAACGTTGACATTTACGTTGAGGCAAACTTTCATTTTCAACCATTTTTTCAACGTTATTTCAACGTTACCTATTTTAACGTTGTTTCAACGTTGATAATTTCTATGTTGATTCAACGTTGACATTTACGTTGAGGCAAACTTTCATTTTCAACCATTTTTTCAACGTTATTTCAACGTTACCTGTTTTAACGTTGTTTCAACGTTGATAATTTCTATGTTGATTCAACGTTGACATTTAAGTTGAGGCAAACTTTCATTTTCAACCATTTTTTCAACGTTATTTCAACGTTACTTATTTTAACGTTGTTTCAACGTTGATAATTTCTATGTTGATTCAACGTTGACATTTACGTTGAGGCAAACTTTCATTTTCAACCATCTTTTCAACGTTATTTCAACGTTACTTATTTTAACGTTGTTTCAACGTTGATAATTTCTATGTTGATTCAACGTTGACATTTACGTTGAGGCAAACTTTCATTTTCAACCACTTTTTCAACGTTATTTCAACGTTTGCAGATAACGTTGAATTAACGTTAATTCAACCAATTTTTGCCCACTGGGTAATTCTACACAAATTAATAATAGAACACAATCCATGCAAGATAGATCCTGAAATAAATGAATGCAGTAATTCTACTGATATGAAAAACAATAAATTAACTAATTAGTCTTTAATTAGAAAAAAAAATTTAATTTAATAATTAATATACATGTTCATTATTGACACAATGTGAACTTTATGATGAAACCAATATGACTAATGAATGGTATTAACATGTGGTAACTAAACACCTCAAAACATGGAAAACACTCAAGAAATTCCAGGCATCTAGCTGTCAATTAGAATTTTGGCATTAGGGAAACAAACATTCTTGTCTTGAATGAAAATACTTGAAGCAGGCTCTATTTTAAGACCATTGAGTCATCAGTTTTATCAGTTCACACCTTAATGTTATGTGACATTTTGGAGTGGAGTATCTACTTGAGATATGAGTTCATGCATTTCAAGATTTCAGTAAAGATCAGAAAATGTTATAAATCAAACTGCAATTTTATTTTGGAGTTCGCTGTGCAATATTTACAACATAGTATATCATGACTTAACAATAAAACAATAAGAAAAATCACAACCTTTACTGGTCTGATAAACCTAAGTTTTTCACTTAACCACTTCTATATATACCCACAGCATTGTCATTTTTTTCAGTAATTTGCCTTTGGATTTATATATATATATGGTAGTGATATACCCAAATATGGTAGTGATATGACATCATCATGTCTATATATGTGCACATCACATTTTTTTTTGTCACATAAAGTTTGATAGTGTAGAGAGAACTACCTACCTTTGAGTCGGTTCCAATTTTGTCTCCACACTCATCACAGATATTGGCAAACACATCTTCGTAACACCCAATACAATATGGATTTTCCTCTCTCAAAATGTAACGATGACCGCTCAACGTCTTGTCACAATTGTGACAACAGAAATGACCGCTGTGATAGTTTTCGTTCATCGCTCGGATGTATTCTCCTGAAAAGATCAACTGTAAACGAAAGATAAAATGTTAATATTTAAGAATTTTGTAGTGACATGCAATATACAGACATATACAGACATTTTACTAAATAAAAATATCTTAAGAATATGCTATTACTCAAAAAATGTTAAAATGAAACAATAAAATTTAACATTCATTTAAAATCAACTGAAAAAATGACAATGCTATTGGTATCAGTAGCTGCA
Source organism: Antedon mediterranea (assembly GCF_964355755.1). NCBI lineage: Eukaryota > Metazoa > Echinodermata > Crinoidea > Comatulida > Antedonidae > Antedon > Antedon mediterranea. Next base: position 1,940,954 of record NC_092676.1, on the reverse strand, counting down.
TCTCTGGGGAAAAAAAAGCAAAAATCTAATCAAAATGATAAAGTAAAACAGCCAGAAAAAAATAGACAAGCTTTCGGGAAAACGTTATTCCTTCGTCAGGGCAATCTGTTTGAAATCTTGTTGAATGATGCCGTATGATACTATAAAGATAAAAAGCTTTAAATAACACTATAAAAAAGAAAGATATATACTGTAGAGTGGTCGTCAGTCTTCCCTGCAATGCAAATGTACTGAGATCACAGTAATTTATCAACAATTATTGATTTACCATAACAATTATAAACACAACATACCAATCTATAAAATTATATTTCCAACGTTCTTTATATAATGTGAAGCTTTAATATCCTTTCAGCTAGCAATGATGAATAAGAAATGATGAATGAATGTTTGTTGACTGTATTATCAGGATGTCTGTATATATAGTCATGTGTGGCCTTATAACAACAAACATTATGGGTCAACAACGTTCAGTCATTGGTTATGACAGACCTAGTGACAACAATGTACAACTACACTATTATAGACAATTCTAACAAATCATTTTGAAATCATACACCATTTGTGGTCAAACAAACAAAATAAATTGAAAGACAAAATAAAATATATTTTTTTCCCCAATTGTTTTGCACTTTTTCAAGTGACAACAATGTACAACTGCACGTATTATAATATATACAAATCATACACTATTTGTGGTCAAAAAAATTGTTTTGCTTTGATTTTTTTTAATAATTTATTTTCGAGACAGATTATTAAAATTTACTTGTGCAGTGAACTCCCCAAATATCAGACTCTCTAAAAACCAGAAACTTTCCCAAAATAAAACTTTTCTTGAGGTAAAAAAAAAAGATCCCAAATTCATTTGTTATCATTAAAAACACATTCTGAATCTGATTATAAGACTTTACAGAAAACAGACATACTTATTAGCCCAGCCCAAGGGTACTGAGAAAGTTGAATGTATGTATACCATTTAATCTGTCTACGCATTTGATTGTAAAATAAATATCTAACTGTACCTAATTATGTTTTCAGTATATTGCGCTAATACACAAACAATATCCAATTGTTTTCTAAATAATATTTTCTAAATACACATCTTTGCATCTTCATAAAAAGTAAAAGTAAAATGATTATTTGGACATACTATCTGGAAGATATTTCAATTACTTTCCATTCTACAACCTATTTTGATAAATTATTAAACAACGTAAGCCCAGTTTCATTTATTTATCCTCTTTATATAAAGGTAACCTGTTAAATTGAGAAAAATTTAACTGAAAATTAACAAGAAAATTGAAATTAATTTAAGAAAACAAATGGTTTTTATTGATAGAAACCACAGAATATCAAGTCAGTAACCTTGTGAAAGTTGTCTAGAAATATTACTCAAAATGATGACGTATCCCACATCCTAGATGGAACCCAACCAACTGTGTATGGTTACAAACAACAACATTGTAAGAAGCATATTGCACAGTAGGTGTTAGATCTTCTTTCAATTTGGGAGTTTTGTATCACAAGTAAACCAGGATATAACATGGTAAGACATAGTATGTTGGAAACATCATACTAGTTTCAGGTGTCTAGTCACAAACTACTACAAGAAATGAACTTTGATTGAGAACTGCAATAAAAATGTTTATTAGTTTGAAGGCAATCTAAAGCTCTGTCTACACTATCCAAAAAGTGTTATGTGCCCAAATATGGTAGTGATATGACATCATCATGTTGATATATGGGTATATCACATATTTTTGTCACATAAAGTTTGATAGTGTAGACAGAGCTTTAAACATGCTTTGTTATGTAGCTTTGCTTGCTGTGTACACAATACACAACGCAATGGGCTTCATTTTTATTAAATTTGAGAAAATGTATATAATTTTTCAAATGTTTTGCCCTACTCTGACGTAATTTGTACTTTATACTATTACTAAGTACATTCAGAATACTTGAGAAAAAATGTTCAAGTAATTTACGGGTGGGATTCGAACCCACAACCTCCAGATCACTTGCCTGACGAAATGTATGCACTTTAAAGGATATATTGTTGTTATTACCGTAATCAAGTTTTGCTAATTGTAGTAGACAGACCAAGGGTGTTTAATATTACAGTAGAATTCATCTGTCTGCAGAGTGAGCTTAGTTGACAGTAAATCTGCCATTTCAGTCACAAACCTGCATTATACTTTACTAAAGCTCTGTCTACACTATCAAACTAGTTTGACAAAAAAGGGTGATGTGCCCAAATATGGTAGTGATATTCCTAAATATGGTAGTGATATGACATCATCATGGTCATATATGGGCACATCACATTTTTTTTTTGGTCACATAAAGGTTTATAGTGTAGACATAGCTTTACTGTAAGTTTACTAAAGGGTCATGCTTATGGTATCCAGTAATGTATAATAACAGAAAGGTTAATACACCCTCAAATGGACAATTGCTCACTTCAATTAGTAAATAAAACTCAAAAAGGTCATTCCTAGACACGAAGCGGTCAAGCAAATATTGACAAATTTAATAGTAGATATTTCAACAGTGTTTGAAACAAGATAAGTGTTGTATCCTGCTTAAATAAATAAATAACTATGACCACACTTCATTTTTACAACTTTAGGTAAAGTTCACAACCAAAAGAAACAATGAATACGTGTAAAGATGCATGACTATAGACCATGTCAAAATTATTCCACTGCAGTTACTGCAGTAATTACATTCTTTACTCATTAAGCTGTTTATGTAATTTTGAAAATCTTTTTTTTGTACAGACACTTTCTATTGCAGTGACTGCCTCATAAAATTCTATGTGAACCATTATTGCAGTAATATAGTAATACACAGTAACTTCAGTAGAATAATTTTGACAAGATACCTTATTACCTTTCATAATAAGAATATGTTAAATTTGATAAAGTCGAAGTTGGAACTAAAGCTCTGTCTACACTATCAAACTTTATGTGACAAAAAAATGTGATGTGCCCATATATGGACATGATGATGTCATATCACTACCATATTTAAACATATCACTACCATATTTAGGCATATCACACTTATTTTGTCAAACTAGTTTGATAGTGTAGACAAAGCTTTACATATTAGGAATATACAGCAACTTTTTTATTTCATTTCACTTTACTAATAACATATATAAAGTAGAGGAGCCTTAAAAACATAGTTTGTAGTGAATAGGCTCCTCAAAATAAAATAAAAAAATATAAATAATATTACAAAATTAAGAACTCCAAAAAAACAAAACCTTCATATAATAATAAAAAATTTTTTCCTTATCTAATATGTTTTCTCTAAATTTCATAAATATGATATAGTTATATGATTATTATTTAATATTATCCCAAAACTTTGCCGCCAGCGTGGATAAAGGGGATTGAAAAGCTTTCATCTCAAAGAACATCGGACTCCAGCATCAAATATTGATGTGCTGACAATCACTGACATAAACATATAAGAGTATTATACTAATTACTTCAAATGTAAATAACAGGTTTCTATAATATGTCTGTATATAACAACATCTGCTGAACTTTGAATATTATATATATTAATATATATATACAAAACTACAATATTAGAAATTTGACATATACAAATATAGATACATACAAAAAAGAATTTGTAAATTTAATATTTCTCGTACCAAAAGCCAGGAGAACCAATAATAATAATATTTAGTTCATTCTTATATAGCGCATATTTACAATCTCTCAATGCACTGCACATTATTACCCCGGTCATTTTTTGGATCAAACAAATAATAATGTAATACAATGACATTTTAATCCACTAATCTGGAGATATAAATTAATATTTGACTATTAATGTATAATAACTTCTTCAATCATCAACATTCAACATAGATAAGTTATCTACTACATTCTTGCCATTCTCAGATAATATTTTGATATTCAAACTCGGACAGTAAAATCTTTCTTATCGTTTTTTTCACAAAGTTTTTTCTTTTCTGCAATGAAAATTAACCAAATTTTGAAGCAATACTTGTAAATGTATTTTATTTTTAATTGCCTCTTCTCCATTGAAAACAAGGCTTGCCCAACCAAACAATTTAACCTTCATCTACAATGCCCTATCGATTTTTACAAGTCAAAAGTCACTATGAAAGTTTACCGCATGATTTTAATTCAGATTTAAATTATAATCATCATCACAACCACAAAATACTACATTGTTTAGCAGAGAATCCAACACTACAACGACTTCAACTCGACAGGCTGTTTTATTACCAACCTACCTATCTCTCATCTTTGATGTCAGCCTATATAATACCATTGACTTCTTTGATCTCAGCCTCCATAATAATATTGACAATAATAAAGGAAGAACGCAAACCCTGTCAGGAAGTATATCACAATTTATATGGACCATTAAATTTCTAATTGTTGTAGAGAAAACAACTGATTGGGCTGAAGTGCATAGATTAGCATCTTGAGTGGTTTTTAGTGTGGGATTTGCCTGTTAAAAAAACTAGGGTTTGGCTGTACAAGTTCAACGATATTTCTGTTTTGTTGGCTATAGAAGAAATATAAAAAATCGTAAGGTTTCTCGAATGTTTTATATGTATTATCTCCCAAAAACATAAAAAATGAAGATTATTAAAACCAAACTTTGAATAGGCAATTTTGTAGTTTTATTAAAGTTAACCTGAAAAATTAATGTTTTCACTTGTAAAAAGACAAAATAAACATTTAAATTCAACTACAAAAATTTCAGGTAAATAATTATGGCAAGTGGCAAGAAGCATTTGAAATCCATGGGAAAGATTTGGCAATGACTTTGGACAGGAAAATAAGAATTACATAAGCTTCAATTAATTCCACTTCAAAATATATTTGATCAACAATAGGTAATAGTACAGGTAGTTTATACCAGAACAGGAAAAGACATTCATTTCAAGGCTGCTCTATACGCAATAACGTTCTTAATTGAGAATATTTACTCCGTCAAAAATGACAAATGTCTTCAGGCTGTTTATGTAATGCAATTTTAAAACGTATACCAGGTACTGATTCAAGATTAATCTAATTGGTAGGATACACTAATTAATAGGCCTATTAATTAGAAGATGCATTCATCAGTATTCATTTGTGGAGCAATGCTGTTAAAGGGACATTTATTTATATTCTATTTTGAAAAAATATATTTGCACTCGACTTTAAATTAATTGGTTAATTACTTTTACTTACATTTAATTTAAAGGAGCCAAAAAATAAACTAGCTTGATGTTTTTTTTTGGAAACTCTAGTACTGTTTTGAAGTTTAAAACTAAACTTAAGAAATGTTTTCTTTCTTTTTGTTTTTATATTTTAATCTTTAAAAAAATATTTTTATTGCTTTTTGAGTTTTAATTGTATATAACTATACCTGTATCTTAACTTTTTAATTATTTGTTGTTTGTCTTGTTGAAGGCCTTTTAAAATCAGCTCACACTCACTGGGTCACTCTTGAAATATGGTGAAATAAATAAAAATTTCCAAAATCTTGATTATGACATTACAGAAACTGTCAGAAATGAAAACCGTGTCAAATTTTTAAACAATGGCATTTTTGTCTTTTGCCATTTTGTTCAGGTTTTAAATAAATAAATAAACTCCTTCCCTATTCTACACACGATTAGGCTGAATTTAACGTGCCTGGTAAAAAAAACTGTATGGAGTTCAAATAGCTGTGACAGCCTAGGCTGCTACTCCATGTACGTGAATAGGCAAAAGTTAAACATGAGTATGATGGCATTGTTAAATTGCAACGGGCATAAAATATGCAATTGTACATTTTAGTTGCATGGGTTAACAAGTTACCTGACGGATCACAGATTAACGCAAAAACAAATTGTTTGATGTCATTGTAGACTCATAGAAAAATACCTGTAAATTAGTAATTGATTTGTTTGTTTTCATTCAAATGATGGTTTATAAATAAATGTATAAACAAATTAAAGAAAATCAAAAAAGGGTACTTAATTTTTTAACATAGACGATTATAATATTGAAAACGAGTTATAGCATAAAACATATCCATGCTTTAATGTCTGCTTCTAAAAGGTTAAAAACCAACGAGTAACCTGGCAACCATGCCTTTCAAAGTTTACACGGAGTTGAACTATTAAGTGACATTTTCACAGCCCCCACACATAAACTACATTATGCAGTTTATAAACTGATATCATGCCAGCTGTCTATACATTAAAACATACCAGTGGCAGATCCAGGATTTTGAAATAAAGGGGGGGGGGGGGGCCCTAAAACAAGTGAAATGAACTGCTGAACTTAATGTCCTATCTTTTGCATTAAAATTTGTGAAATTTGGTGGGGGCCCTCCACTCCCCCCACCCCTGAATTCGCTTTACATACTATTTAAAAGCAGTACTTTTGAACAGTTTTCAACCCTCTGTTATACTTTGTACCCATTGGTAGATGATTGGTATCTAACTATGATGTTAATCAAAGAGCTGCATAGGCAGGATATAGAAAAAAATCAAGATCAAATAAGTTAAAACTGCCTCAATATAGATTTATTTTAACGACATGTTTCGGGCATAGCCCATCATCAGGTGAAAAGAATTGTAACAAAGGATAACATATATAAGTCACAAAATTACATAATAAAACAAATCAGCCAATCAAAGATGTTAACAAACAAAAGGCATAGTAATATAAAAGGCACGCCTCCAAAAGCTATGGGGTACAAAGCAGGAATGGTTGCTAACTAACTATGATGTTAGTTTTCCTAACAGGCCTAGAATACCTTACCTACTGTTTAGAAATTCAATTTGTCAATTAAATGAGGCTTAACAAAATACAATTGTACCTTCACTTCATCATAACTTTTTTGTCCTAGAGTAAATCTCTATTATACCACTACTGATAATTGGTAAATAACGATGATGTTAGGCCCAACATACTCTTACCTACTGTGTATAAATTTGTCAATTAAAAATGAGGCTTCAACAAAATACTATTGTACCTTCATCATAACATTTTCGTCCTAAAGCAAATGTCTGCTGTACCACAAACTATGCTGCAAGAATGCCAAGGATGTTCAAATCATATTAATAGTGATCAAATTGTCATTTCCAACTCTTCACGAGACATTGATAAGATCACTAGCCAACTGGGATAATCTGAACTTTTAAATTATTAATAAATTTGAAAACCTGCAATAGGCTTAAGTATTACTAGTACTAAACAAACCATGGTTTAACGATTACATATTTTTCATTTATTTCATAATTATACCACCATATGCTGGGTTAATTGATAAATTGAATACATAATTAAAAGTTAATATATTGTTAATGTTACCAAATGTTTAAATATTTAATAAGATTGTAGATTTATGTTTATGGCACATCATATGCATTTTCAATAATATCTAAATTATACCATATATGACTGAGTGTAGATCCAGGGAACATAGTTACGAATTAGACTTAATTAGGGGAGCGTGGAATTATGTCCTGATCACACTTTAACAATTAATTAGAATATTAAAAGTCTTGTGTCTGAATTTAGACTAAATTTAGGGTGGTTTATACTCAAGCATAGAATTAAGAAATTCTTTTTTTGCTTCTATTTTTAATAAAGCCAACATTTGAGCAGCATGCAGATAGTAAATTATCAAACGCAAGTCGTCCTCTAAGGGGTCATACATATCATTGACATTTCAAGTTCATTCAGTAGGCCTACAGATTTGTGATTTCTAAGCAGTCTATCCAAATATCATTGAGACTAGATGCTTGTTTCATTGATGTGTAAAGTCTATGGAATCTCACTAATTCCTAGGCTACCTTGCTAGCTTCTTTTATGGCAATCTCTACAATGCATTTACTGGCCGTGTTCCATTTCAAGTTTATGCAGCATTTGTGTCCAATATAGGACACTTGTTTTGTTTTCTAAAGCTCAAATATTGAACACTTACTTGGATCCTTCCATTTATTTGGAAATAAAGGTATCTTTATTAATAGCTTTACTATAACTAAGATATCTCTATTAATAGAGATATCTCTATTTAAAAACTAAGATACGTATCTCAATTTAAAACTAAGATATCTCTATTTAAAACTCAGATATCTTTATTTAAAACTAAGATATCTCTATTGCTTGAATAAATGACAGCTTCGGCACGCCACTTTTTGATGTGGTTAAATTTTAAATTTCCTCCAAATTGTTGAAAATTATTTTAATTGAAAATGAAATACTGGTATAAAATGAAATACCAGTTTAATTTATTAATATTTTAATACAAAATCATAGGTAGATCAAATTTGACTAGAGCCAGTTGAGGGCTGTTCAATAAACTTCACAAACATGTGTTTAAATGCATATTATTCTACATTTGGGCCTTTCCGCCTATACTTTCATTTAATTTAATTAGGAGAGTGTGTTTGAGTGGAGATCAGACATATGAGCGCTTTAAATAGCTTATTTTGAGTTAACTCACAACAGGCAAAGCTAAGAAACTTTAAACACAAATCATTTTAAAGTTAATTTGAATTTTGGATAAACTTTCAATTACTGTTTCTACAGTGTCATATTTCTGTTATTTACTCTCATGACATTTGTAGTATAATTTATTGTTGTGTGTTCTGTTTTTAGATTTAATAATCCGAAAGGCTATCAAGTTGACATATCACACAACAGAATATACAACTGTACTTGCTGTCACCCACATCAACATTGCCAGATAGTTATATCAAATTAGATTCATTATTGATGAAAATCTATTCTTACTTTATTTTTGCCAGAGTCCACGCTAATTTAAAAAATCTGATTATGAGAGTTGTGACCGGCTCATAGGTGGTCCCCTCTCTAAATTTCAGAAAAATCAATATTTGACTAATTTCATTTTAAATTTTCCCTCACTGTAACTTGAATTTTCCCTCTCTGTAACTTGGTGGTTAACATGCCTGCCTTCCAATCCCAAGGGTTCGATCCTGACAGAGTGTCGAGGTTATAACTCGCAACTTTTTCTTCATTCCAAGTCTTAAATGCAAAACTTTACAAGTATGATGTAACTGTCCGTTTCTTGCTGATTTGTTTTTAAAAAGGTCTAGTTCCATCGAGACTTATTTGTTGAAATAAGAAAAACTTTGTTATGAATCTGCCAAGATTAGAGGTAAATGCTGTTTACAACAAGACACTCTCATCATCATCACATCTAGTTATTTAACATAACATTGAATGTTTCTTATATCTAGATTCTCTCAAACTGGGGCAATGTCAAAATTATGTAATTCATTGTGGAGGAGGAAGAGCAATTAATATATTAATAAAAATGATTTACAAACAGCAAACTGTCAAATAGACTCTGTATATCTCTATGTATTTATATATACTAGATATGCATTAGGCCTACATAATGTTAATATTAATAAACTGTATATGACTTTACAGTATCCAGTAATAATTTCATCTGGCTTCTATCTGATGGTATATACTTTTTGGCTTGCATACAATAAACTTCTTCTCCATTTATCAAGCTCTATCTACACTGTCAAACTAAAAACAAAAAATGTGTGATGTACCCAAATATGGTAGTGATATACCCAAATTAGGTAGTGATATGACATCACCATGTCCATATATGGGCACATCACATTTTGTTTTACATTAAAAAAATTTGATAGTGTAGACAGAGTTTATGCTACATTTTTCTTCTATTCAACCCATACCAAACCCATCGTTATTTAAATAAACTAAGCAGGATTTGAGCATTATTTTTTTCACAAACAAACCATACTGAATGGAAAGACCACCTAACCGAGTCTTATAAATATTGTTGAAACCCATCTTAAATTCCGAAAACTTCACAAAATACTATACTAACATACCTGTGATATTAATAACAAGTCCTGATGCTAAAAATGTAAATTGTCTAGCTGCCTAGGGTTGTCAATGGATACAGCATAAATGACAATATACCAGCACCACCACAAGTAAGCATCACTTAATAGTAATATGAAACTGGAAGCAACCACTTGCGCCCACTTACATTAATGTATTATCCAACTCCTTCATATCAGACAAGTAAATCATTTCTATGAGGAGTGTACTAAGAGCATTACCTGTAATAGCTTAATTTATCATATTATTTATGGATTTAGTCATGTGTAGACAATTAATTCCCCACAAAAAATGGAGCTGTCTTTAAATAAATTCCATATTTGGGATGTATCATTGAAAGTCTTCGAAATTGAGGGCAGTATATAGCTTTTCAATTGAATGACAGAATATGACATGTGAAATTAACAAATTTCAAGTTGTCATTAGAATGCTTTGATATGTTGTTTACACAAAGTGTTTCGAAAGCTTTGTCTACACTATCAAACTAGTTTGACAAAAAATATGGTAGTGGTATGACATCATCATGTCCATATATGGGCACATCACATTTTTTTGTCACATAAAGTCTGATAGTGTAGACAGATCTTTAACTAACCAAAATAATTGGCAGAAAGTCAATTATGATCAGTGGTAGATCCAGGGCCTAAAAGTTGTAAAACTAAGTGTTGAACTAAACTTAAATTAATGTTACCATGGAGAAATATGTTGCTTTGTATTAGACATTCAGAATTGTGGGGGCTGGGCTGGGTTGGCCCTTCTGGAATCAGCCTAAAAATGAGAGTAAATGTAAATGTACATTTATAGGAGCATCATTTGTTACTATATATTTGATTAAATCAACTAAATAAATGATGTGTATGGAATATCGGTTGCATGCTAGGATAGACTAGTCTGATAAGGTCATGGACATTCAATAATCACAATTTCTGTGACATAAATGACACTACAGGCCCACGGCAGTGCCTCCACACTGGGATCTCTGTATACAGTATAAATTCAATAATGTTTTCGCTACCATAAATGGAATACAGAATGTATTAGAAAAGAGAACTTGAATTATACATTTGTAATATAATGTCAATCATAATCTAAGGACAATTGATGTGATTCAAATAAAAAAGATAGAATAATCTGCAATACCAAATGAAGTTCACAAACAATTTCAATAATAATTTAAGGCTACTCAACAAAACACTTTATATCATGTTATGTTTAGTTTTATTCGTATTACTATTAAGTGTTTAATTTTCTTTATCTTTTCGAAGGTTTTATTTAACGGTTTTTATTGTATGGAAGGAGTAAATAAATTATATTTTCTATTTAGATAAATATCATTTATATGGCTAAAAAATGCATATATTGGTATTTCAATTCTAGGCTCAAATCCATGTATATACTGAGACCACTGTGTAGGTCATCTGGTAGAGTAATGATTCCTGCTAGCCCTTGGGGTGCCAATACACCCACACTCATAGGCTAAAACGGATGTGGTTTACCTGGAATCATTGCCAACACAGACAATAAAGAAGTGTTTGTTTTGGGTCATTGACCTCAAATATATGACCCACTTTTTTTATTATTAAAGAACATTACAAAGAAGGAAACTTTTGTTTTCAGTCAACACTCCTAATACTGGACTTTTCTTGAGATCTAAAAGGTCCAAAATTCATTTTTATAATTAAAAACACACCAGACTTTCTAGAAAACCAGACATAATAGGCCAGGCAGCCCAAAGATGTCCGGTATTGGGAGAGTTGACTGTAGTTTATATTTTCTCGGATAAGGACTATAAACCGTAGGTCCAGTGTACATCTGGCTCATGTGGACTTTAAAGAATCTAGTACATCTTTCAAAATGAGTAGGGGGTTGTCCTAGTGTACTAGTTCACACACAGCCACTCATATATATGTATATACACTGGGCCCTCTAGGAGAACAGTCTTTGACTGAAGAGGCTACCCAGTATAAAGAATAAATAATAATATTTACCTCATCACAGCCAGCACATCGTGGCATTATTAGCTCAGCATAATGGCGTTCACAGTATATTTGTGAATCCTTCACAAAGTGAGCGAGATCAACTAGAATCTCTTCACAGGTTGTACAGGTGAAGCAGGCCGGATGCCAACACTCCTCCTCCTGCTTCCCATCAACATACAACCCAATCTCACCTGCTTCCACATCTTTACCACATCTAGAACAAGGCTGTAAACAATCATGAGAGTTTATTAATAGTAACTTAGAAGCCTTTCCACCTTTTGGTATAAGCCCAGCCCAGCATATTCGTCTACCTTTTGGTATAAGCTCAACCCACAGTTAAGTAGTCTACTATTTAAAACCCACTCTAAAACCTTGATTTAATTGTCCAAAATTTATTTCTAAATTAAAAAAACACTGAACTTATATGGATACCATATTTGGTATTAAAATGACAATATCAAATATTGTTAATCCCTTTGTAATATACAAACCTTGTCATCTGTAAGATAATCTTCAACTTGTCCTAATCCAAACGCTGTCTCATCTCTGATATCCAAAAACTGATAAAAATTCTCTCTGGCAACAGAGTCGTTCAAATGACGACAGTATTCGGGCGCTAAGTCCTGCTTTGGTATCTGTAAAATGAGTTGACGATCTCGGTATTTTTCTCCGGCTGAGTGTAACTTTGGTATAATAGGACTAGGTAGCGAGTTCATAAATTCTTCTACCTGAAATAAGAGAAAAAAAAAAGATATTGCAGTAAACTATTAATGATCCTTGAAATATATCTACTCTTATATATATGACTAGTATAGTTCCAGGGATTGAAATTTGGGTGAACTTAGCCTTTATTGTTCAAGCAAGTTTTATTGATGAATTCTTTTACAGTTTGATTAATTTTTATTATTTTTTATTTATGTAAAGCACAAAGGATAATGCATAAAATCAAGAACAAATTATTATGATTATGATCTACGCATCATTATTTACTATGATCTACAGCGCATTGACAGCTTGCTTATATGCGCTATATAAGAATGAACTATTTTTATTATCATATAATTGAATAAAATATCGAAACCTTTGAAGCTGAAAGACCGACTGGTGTCCATGAATATCCAAGTGATATAGCTCCCTCTTTTGTTCGTTCTGTTTCATTGTGATCTTTGAGTTCTAGGCCTAACCTTTCACACACTGTCACTAGGTTATCATGTATTAAATCGTGGTCTTCCCGCATACAACCACAATTTGTACAAGCATTCCTAAAACAACAAAATAAACAGCACAATATTATATCATTTATTATGTAATGTATTTACTTTTATCTACATTTTATACTGCCTCATAAAAGAAAAAACTAACTGCGCTCATAAAAAATATACTGTATTTTGTATACCGTATTTTCCCCACAAAATTTGTGGATAAAATACGGTATTTGCAAATTTATTTTATTATTATACCCGTTTCTGCTGCCAATAAAAAATACCGTTTTTTTTTTTTACATGACAAAAGATCAACATTCATGTTTTTATTTTCTGTCGCTGTCAGCTGCTTTACACACGTGTATAGATATATTCAGCGAAAATGTGGAGCAAAGACGTCACAGTTTTACTAAATAAATGTGTGTGGGGAAGCAAAAATGTCTGGCCAACTAAAAGGTAATAAAAGGGACAACCACATTTATAAAGACATTTCTAAAAAAATAAAGCAGGAGTATGGAATAGACTGGTCTCCAAAGCAAGTAAACTCAAAGCTGAAGAGCCTGCGAAAGCAGTACAACATTGCAAAATACAATAACTCGGGGAGGGAACGAATTAATTGTCCCCATTACGATGTTTTCTGTGCTCTCACAACATCTCTATCACTAGGGCTAGGCTGTTGAAAGTGAGACGTAAAACTTCCTTTATTGCGACTTTTAATTATCGATCAAATAAATGAATGGCAATTTGGGTAAAAAAGAGGAAATTTAACACGACCACCCAAGAAGTATTGTTAGCAGAAACGGGGTACTAAAAAATACGGTATAAAAAATACCGTATTTTATACCGTATTTTTATACCATATTTTGAGCAGTTGCAGCAGAAACAGGCCCTATCAAACTTTTTGTGACAAAAATATGTGATGTGCCCATATATGGACATGATAATATCATAGCACTACCATATTTAGGCATATCACTACCGTATTTGGGCACAAACTAGTTTGAGTGTAGACAGAGCTTTATGGATGATGAAAGCACAGACAAATGCTAATAATTACTGTACAGCACCCACACAACTATACGAGACAATAGATCTATAGAGGGCAGCATACAGGTTTTGTTAATTGTCATAAATAAGTTTGAAACAAAGTGCTAACAAAAAAATGGGATAAATGTGGGAGTGAGTTTACAGAATACTAAAAATATGATGAATTATCATAATTTAATATTACATATTATATTACTTAATTTATCAGTGGGCTAAAAAGATGGGCTTATCACTAAAAAGATGGGCTTATCACTAAAAAGATGGGCTTATCACTAAAAAGATGGGCTTATCACTAAAAAGATGGGCATATCACCAAGGTGGGCATATCACCAAGGTGGGCATATCACCAAGGTGGGCATATCACCAAGGTGGGCATATCACCAAGGTGGGCATATCACCAAGGTGGGCATATCACCAAGGTGGGCATATCACCAAGGTGGGCATATCACCAAGGTGGGCATATCACCAAGGTGGGCTTATCACCAAGGTGGGCTTATCACCAAGGTGGGCATATCACCAAGGTGGGCATATCACCAAGATGGGCTTATCACCAAGGTGAGCTTATCACCAAGGTGGGCTTTATGATCAAAATACTAAATTTAAATTTTTACTTTGCGTTAATATAAATTTAACAATAAGTTATCATATCTATTCACTTAGTTGACTGGAAAATCCTTCTCAATATCATATACAGTACATCAAGAAAAAATTTAAAACAAGTTTTAAAAAGAAGCTCATTTTCAATTGTACCAGGCAACAACAATCTTGGTTAAATATACAAAAAAAAAGAAACTAATATAATGTTAAGCTCTGTCTGACAAAAAAATGTGATGTGCCCATATATGGACATGATGATGTCATAGCGCTACCTTATTTGGGCATATCACTACCATATTTGGGCACATCACACTTTTTTTTGTCAAACTAGTTTGATAGTGTGGACAGAGCTTTAGAGAATTTGACAAAACATAATGTTAGGATAAGTAGCATTATGTTATACTAATATAATAAATCATAAAAAGATTAAACAGTCATAAGAAACAAAACACCAGTGATTCACAAGAACAGGTGAAAGTATTCTTTTCCCCCAAATGTTCCAACTTTGACATTATGAACATTAAAGAAAATTAAAGAGAGTTCAACGGATGTATGCTACATCCACAAAAGAAACATACATGCTGAAGTATAATACACCGTTAACCTTTCGAAAAACAATACACAATGTGGTAACTGAATCACATATACAACCTGACTCCTCTAAACTATACCAATACCACAAATAACTCTTACAACCACTTCCAGGAAAATGCTCAGACAACGAATTTTACATTCAATAAAACTGCTTTATTCTTTAAATTTTTAAACATACCTCCCACATAAATTAAATGAAATATTGGTACTTTATTTATTTTTTATTTTCAAGAAATTTAAATGTCAATGTCTTATTAACAAAACTGTTACTTAAATAAGGTGATAATAAAATTCATGATTAGTTTATACAGGAAATAATTACTCTTAAGAAAAAACTGTTATTAAAATTCAGTGAAAATTTCATTAATATTCAATTATTTGTTAAGGCTAAATTAATAAATAATATCAAGTTGAAATTATGGGGAACGGATGAATCTATCCCGGAACAGTCAATCCCGATTGTTAATTTTATCAATGTTATCTTTTCTTTAAAGTTGGTAAACATTTTATTTCTTAAGTAGCATGATTTTGTTTCTTCAATTGGAATGAAATCTTTTGTTTTCTTTAACAATTTGATGATAAGTAAACACATCACATTTCCTTACAGTTTTGTTTTCAATTATTTTTATAATTATTTATTTATTAGGATTAGTAAACATAAAACCTATATGCACTTCCTTCTGCATGCAAAACTAGGTGCAATGTCCGACATTTAAGATTAAATTGGACAGAAATTATGTCATGTCTATTTCTCAACAACATTCCATTTTCAGATTCTGAAATCGGAACATTAGTAATAGAACAATAGATTTGAGAGGGGTGGGAGAAAGGATGGGTAGGGGAGAGGAAAGGTGAAGGAGAGAAGGGGTGGGGGAGAGGAGAGTTGGAGAGAGGAAAGATGGGGAGGGTTAAGACTGAAAAATTGAATTAAAGGACGTGATTACATAAGCTGCAATCTTTTCATAATTAAAATGGAATTAATAATAATAATTTAATCTATTTTTAGGAACATATTTTTTATAAAGTGATCAAATTATTGACAAACCTGTGCTGATATCACGGCAGAAAAACTGGTAAGGTTTTTTTTTTTTGTTGATGATTATTAAAATGAAAGTGAAGGAAACGAGAAAGAGCAATTTATGCGGAAACCGGAACGACTAGAATACAATGCATTTAATGTTACATACAGTATTCACAATACAAGCCTCAAAAGACGTTGACAATCTCAAATACTATTTTTAGACGAAAATAACAAAATTCCGCATCAACGGCGGCCATCAATCATCGAAAACCCTACAACTATTCAAATTTTATGTTAATAATAAAAACTATGTTTTACACTGCTAAGCTGCTATTACCTGCTAACTTAGATCCCCATAGGAGAAATAAATCAACGGATGGCAGACCAAAGCCATTGAAATGTTAGCAGCATTAGATCATAGGCTAGCTCAACAATTTTACATTATTACACAGAACAACCACCCTATTCACAAAAAGCAATTATTAAAACCAAGGTGAACATAAAAAGTACAATTAAATTTGGGGTTTTTTGTTGACATTTATCCCTTTTAATGATGAAATAATAATTTTTTATAACAATACAGTCATTCTTTTAACAAGAGGAATATTCTCCTATGAGATGGCCTGCCTGTCTGAGTATTACCTACATTAATGATGGACATATGATCGATACTAGATACGTGTTGTTTCATTAATGTCTGTAACATGATATCAAAGTAACATTAATAATGTTATTAAAATTATGCATTAAATTCATGTATAATTACATAATCTATTGTTGTTTGCCATTCTGTGTGAAATTGTATTAAAAAAATGTTCAATTTAACATTATTAACACCCACATAAAAACAAAGAAAACATTAAATTATGTATAGCATGTAACGCAACATTTGAAAATGTTATTATGCATTAATATTACATTACAGTATTATGTTCTTTCATTAATGTTATATTATCACATGCAAATTTTAATTTAGAATATTACAAAATCGCTAATAATAGATGGTGAAAATGATCGACAAAATATGTTATATCCATAACATATGAATGGGACTATACATTAATATCACATCTGATTATAATATTTTTTTAATATATATTATGCGAAAATCAGTTTAAAAAATGATACCGCAACCATTACAACCACCCACTTATTATAATGAAGTGTGATAGACAAAGCACGAGATAAATTATATTCGCACTCAGAGGATAAAAGTAGGCCGCATTCACAGTATACGTACGGTATGAATCATACTTAGCGTGACCTTGCTATGTACCTGGCGCTATGTTTAACGTAACAACAAGCAACGGTGGGGACAGTCCATTGCCGTATGCGGTCTCTGTTAAATGTTAATAAGCTATATTTTTAGACGTACTATGGTACTTATCTAGATTAAAAGTATCAAATTGTAATTTCTGAAACAGGCATTAAAAAATTTGGATTAATCATAAAAAATGTTGAAGGTGTAATAAAATATGATAATTATTAGTATTTAATAAATTTTTCTGGCTTGTTTTTAATTTAAACAAATTTGTATTCATCAATTTCAATTCTCAACCAACTGACGAAAGCCATACATTAGTTTAAACTAACAATATACATATTATGCTTTTAAAATTTCACAATTCATTTTCATGAATAAAAGCAAATATTAGACGAAAAATTTCTAAACATTCTTCATGAGTTTCCTCATATCAAACCACCAAGGAATCATGGGAAAATTATCCTACTGCAATTACTGCAGAGAGTAGATTTTTTCTTAATATTAATGTTTATCCATACAAAAGTTGTGTGAAAGCATAAAAAAATCATCTTTCTTTATGGCAAATGTTAATAGTTGAATCAAAGTCAAATCATTACCTCAGAGAAAATAATTTTGGTTGAATTTACCAAGAACATATATTTAAAATGAATATTTACCAAATATAACTGTGATGGTTCAACCACAAATCTGAAGCTAAGACTCATAAATCTCATTTTTTTATTTTATGTACCATGGTTCAATGGGCTTTCAACATCTAAGTATTATCTGTAGTTTCAATGGGAATTCAGCAGACAAAAATAATAAATATAAAACAAATAACTGAAGTATATACGTCATTTAATTCTATTCTATTATAAATCAAATATTTTTAAAGAAAAAAAAATTATTTTTAATTTTTTCACTATATATGGCTTAATACCAAAAAAAAGTATAACGTATAATTATGTAACGTGTTAATGATAATATTATTTAAATTATAATTTTGAATTAGAATGATAAAAAGATGTTTATAGTACATTTCAAACACCTCATTACCAAGATATTATCATAAAGAGGTAATCAAACCATATGGCTACCATATCAAGTTGGCAATATATAAAGTTGAATACAGTATCAAGTAATACCAGTCAATTCTTTGTATATTTGTACAGGAAAATGATGTGATACAAAACAAAATTGTTCTTTCACATGTGACACCAGGGCATCATTTATAAGGAGCGCCTGCGCGACCGCGCTCCTCCGCGCTCCTCAACAGGCTTCGAGGAGAGCAATTTATCGCGCTCCTTAATTTTCAAAATAGAGCCTAGCTTTTGACAGTGTTGATTTTTCTGTCAAGAGGCCTAAAAACACGTGGATTTTTAAAAGTTAAAACCAATCTAGGCCTAGGCTAATAATATATAAGCTAAGTTATAAAGCTACAAGCCTAATGGCAGTCCCTCGTTTTTAAGGATCGCGAGCGCGATCGCAATCAACAACCTTCGAAAAGGAGAGCAATTCATCGCGCTCCATCTCTCACAGTGCGAGGTACCAACAAAGGGGATTCCCCTGCCTGCGCGCATTCAAGGGCGAGTTTACTTCATCGCCTCATAGTGCAACCAGTACGGTGTCATAGAAACACCTCCTTTACAGGAAGATCATGTCCCAACCAATAATTTTTCCCTTTATGTTTTTATGGAACGAGTTAATAAAATATATTTAATTTTAAAAGGAAACATTAATATAGGAGGCCTAAATATAATGTTTATTATTTAAAAAAGCTTAGCTGCTGGTTGCTTTAATTATGTCATTTTGAAGATGGATTATTTCTTCGAAAGTTCTAACCAATTTTGGTCACTCAAATCCTCCTCAAAACACGTGCTGATGTGTGAGTCAGCATCTTCTAGAAGCTCTCTCAGCCCCCTATTGTGCGTGCGCCCATGTGTGACACATGTAAACACGATCAAATATCTTTCTTAATTATTTTAAAATGACACTTTGTAACTTATTATCAATATTTTAATGGCTGTTGCATGTTAGAATTGTATAATTTATGAATTGCAGGTAAATACTTTTCAGGTTTTCTGTCTGATTTCTAGGCCAACAAGCTAGGCTAGAAAAGCTAGGCTAAAGGCATAGTAGGCCCTATATATAGTTGGCCAGGACAGGATTCTCCAGGGCTCCTGAAACCCAATCTACCCAGGCAGGCCATAAAGCTTGAGTTTTTTGTACTGTAGAATAATACGATCCCCACGGAAAATATTGTGTGTAAAGGTGGGTGTGGGGGATTTTAGGGGAGAGGTACAGTATACATTTGTTGTGCCTGGGGGGGGGGGGGTTTATCCCCTGTCGGGCAAAAAAATGTGTACAAAAAATTAATAAGGGCCAGCCATTTTTAATATGGGCGACCATCCTTCAACTTCAACATAAATATTTGAGGAGAGCGATTTAAAATTTTTGCAAGGAGAGCGAATTGCTCTCCTCGGTGATTTGAGGAGAGCGATTTGTTGCTCTCCTGGGTTTTGCATACGTGATGCCCTGTGACACGTAAGCCTAATTTTAACATAATATAGGCATCACATGTGACATGTAAGCCTAATTTTAACATAATATAGGCATCACATGTGATACATACGTGAAATTGTATTATAGAATTTGCACAGATACATAGAATCTTGTTTCAATACAAATATTTTAGGCTATTGTTAGTATGTTAACGGTGAATTTAGTTTTGTTGTTTTTTCTTGAAAATTACTACAAACTTTTACTCTCGCCAAACTTTTACTTTGGAAATTGCTGCTTTTATTTATTTTATACTTTTATTCCAAGAGTCTTATAAACATTTATTCAGAGATTGCCAAATTTTATTCCAAAAATCAAAACTTTTTTTGAAAGACTTTAACATGTTTTATTCTGAGACTCCAGACTTTAGTCATGTAAAGATGTGTTGCTATTAGAGTTTCAAGGAATATTTATCAAATAAATGAGCATTTACATATCATCTTGTGAAAGAAGCATAAAAACCACCCCAGATAAACTTTTCAATAATACCAATTACCAATACCAATACAAATTTTGTTGTCACATAAATATACACCAATTTGTCTAAAAAGGTGTTGAAATGAATGTAGGCCTACAAACAAGACAATGAGGGATAAACCTACAGTTGCAATAGAGGAAAACAAAACTAATGATATTGGTCCTTTCTGCATTATCAACAGTTGTTCCATCATCAGCTAACAGGTGTTGGCAAGAGATAAACTTGAGTACCTGCCAAACGCTGTTACCTCTATGATTTACCATTTGCACTGAACATTAACTTTCTCATATAATCCTTTCACAAAGCAATACACCGGTTCAGTGAGATGAAAATTAGTGAAAATTAACTTGCAAAATGAAGAGATGTTTATGATGTATCAAGAGAGGTGTTGTTGAAGGAAGTGTTGAAGTAGAATGGAATGGTTAAAAATAGTAGATAGAAGAAAGAACTGTTGAAAGCTCTGTCTACACTATCAAACTTTATGTGAAAACAAAATGTAATGTGCCCATATATGGACATGAAAATGTCATATCACTATCATGTTAAGCATATTACTATCATATTTGGGCACATCACAAACTAGTTTGATAGTGTAGACAGAGCTTAAGAGCTGCATCAGGGTTCATATTGTGGCTATGGCACCTTTTGCTCATTACAACTACAGAACTGGTTGTGTTTAAAGGTAAATCATCTGTATCCATTCATGATTGATCAGTTGACAATAAAAAATTAACGGGCTTGCAGCTAATTGAAACCTTGCCAATGTTACCATTATCATCCACTTCACATTTTGACATTGATAGTGGCTGACTTACTGCAGTAACATACCACAACATGATGGTACAGCCAAGAATATGTAAAGCTCTGTCTACACTATCTAGTTTGACAAAAAAAAGTGTGATGTGGCAAAATATAGTAGTAATATGCCAAAAGTTGGTAGTGATATGACATCATCATGTCCTTATATGGGTACATCACATTTTGTTGTCACATAAAGTTTGGTAGTGTAGACAGAGCTTAACTCATCTTCGTTTGTTTGTGATTGATCAGCTTGTAATAAAGAATTAAGTGGCTTGCATCTAATTGAAAACTCTTGCCAATGTTACCATTATCATCTACTTCACGTGTTCAACAACTTCATCATTGTCACACTAATCAATACAACAATCTCTGCGTCTTTTAATCAACTTATTTCTCTGTAAATAAATTCATAAAATAAACATTTTTCTTACCTCCACTTGTGTAAACTAAATCCTTGACAACGATCGCCACACCTTAAACATGATTGGCCTTTATCGATTTCTTCATAGCTGAAACGCTAAAGGAAAAACAAACAACAGTTTATTACAATGTTGTAATAACTTACACTCGAAAAGTTTGTATATAATGGTTATATGGGAGGGAGTGAAGATATAATGGAAAGGGTGTGAAGATATAATGGGAGGGAGTGAAGATATAATGGAAAGGGTGTGAAGATGTAATGGGAAGGGAGTGAAAATATAATGGAAAAAGTGTGAAGATATAATGGGAAGGGAGTGAAAATATAATGGGAGGGAGTGAAGATATAATGGGAGAGAGTGAAGATATAATGGGAGGGAGTGAAGATATAATGGAAAGGGTGTTAAGATATAATGGGAAGGGAGTGAAAATATAATGGGAGGGAGTGAAGATATTATGGGAAGGAGTGAAGATATTATGGGAAGGAGTGAAGATATTATGGGAAGGAGTGAAGATATAATGGAAAGGGTGTGAAGATATAATGGGAGGGAGTGAAGATATAATGGAAAGGGTGTGAAGATGTAATGGGAAGGGAGTGAAAATATAATGGAAAAAGTGTGAAGATATAATGGGAAGGGAGTGAAAATATAATGGGAGGGAGTGAAGATATAATGGGAGAGAGTGAAGATATAATGGGAGGGAGTGAAGATATAATGGAAAGGGTGTTAAGATATAATGGGAAGGGAGTGAAAATATAATGGGAGGGAGTGAAGATATTATGGGAAGGAGTGAAGATATTATGGGAAGGAGTGAAGATATTATGGGAAGGAGTGAAGATATAATGGGATGGAGTGAAGATATAATGGGATGGAGTGAAGATATAATGGGAAGGAGTGAAGATATAATGGGAAGGAGTGAAAATATAAAAGGAGGGAGTGAAGATATTATGGGAAGGAGTGAAGATATAATGGGATGGAGTGAAGATATAATGGGAAGGAGTGAAGATATAAAAGGAGGGAGTGAAGATATAATGGGAAAGAGTAAAAATATGCATATTTTTTTTTCAGAAAAGGTAAAAATAAATGTGTTATGTTTTTGGTCATTTTTCTGCCTTTAGTGATGTGGCTTTACAGAGGCTATTGCTTTTATTTCTATATCTTTACTTTGAATAAATTAATTAATTTTCAGTATATCAGAAACTGGGCAATTTAGAATTTGTTCTGCGCCTGTAAATTCATATTATATAATAACATTGTTTTCATGGATTCCATAAAATATAATATATTTTTTGGCATAACAATTTAAAAATAACCATTTCTTGCTCTTAATACTTTAAGGTAATTGGTATTTTAATTAAGCCTTTTGACTTTAATTGCTTGTACTTAACATTACATAGGCATACCTATGATACCTTTCACCTTTTGATTTACTCTGCTATTGTATACCAGTAATAAAGGTATAATGTTCCTATTTCAGAATTTCTTTTTACCTAAAGTTTGATGAGACTTGTGGTAGGATTTTAAAACTTATTTAAGTATGGTTGTAATTGTATATAAACTACTGTGTAGTAGCTTTGCGTCAGGGAGTTGAGTAATTGGTCAGATGTTTTTGCCCTACTCTATGAAGTAGGTATGAACGCCAGGTTAGTGATCTGGAGGTTGTGGGTTGAGTCCCAACCAAGAATTACTTGCGAATTTTTTCGAAAGTATTCTCAAATGTACTTAGTATGAAGTACAAATTACGTCGGAGTAGGGCAAAACATCTGACCAATTATTTAAGCATGATATTGATAGTCATTTTGATCAATGTTCCATTGTAAACTATGAATAAATATATTGGTTATGACATAATTTAAATGCTTTCATTGAGTAAAATTAAATACTGTAGTATTCCCTAAACTATATAATATAAATAAAACTAGGACTCTGCCAATCTATCCAACAATTAAAAACCATTTGCAGTGATTCATTGTTGTCTTTTCAACCATTAATTATATATTCATTCCAGACGAGAGGGGCGGAGTACTCTATAACATGTGTAATCCTGTAATGCTTTATTTACACCATAAGGTAATCTACTATTGTGGAATTATTATATATCAGATGTTCTCAGAGAATTATATTATTCTATAAAATTAAAAACATATGAAAAGAAAAAAAATCAAAACAGAAGTCGTATTTTACATAAAACCACTGCATATGCGCTGTGCACACAATTGTCAGTGCTATATTATCCAGTACCATAGGGACATTCCAGAATACAGCATCTCATGTGCATCACATGTGATGCCTATATCATGGAAGGTTAGGTTATTAGTTAGGGTCTATGATACAGTATCACATGTGAAACACATGAGATCCTGTATCACAGATTTGCTATGATTCTGGACAGAGAATCAGGTAGTCGTATTAACACCGTTTCAATTTTTTTTAAATTCATTTTTCTACAACACCCCTCCTCTCACAATAAACAATGGCTCGACTTCACAGTTTACAGCATTTCAAGTTTCTCCCATTATGGTAATATTGTACAAAATGTTTTGTCAGGCTATTCATATTTGCAATCACCATGCCACTTAATATCACTATACAGAAACGCAAATTTTATTTTTCATTGGGGAGTTTTATGTGGTTTGATATTGCTGGCTTGTTTAATCTATGTTACATCTGTTGTGTAATCCCATTGGACGATTCATGCTATGAATATTAACAGTATTTGCAGTACAGTACTACCTTCTGTATACAAAAATAAATTAAGTTACGTCAATCAGTAAAAACAGTGAAAAATTCTGTATAAATGTCATTTTGATGAAGATTAAAACCTATAAAATTTTAGCATGATTTATATTTTGGTATTCATTTTTATATCAAATCATTTTTTTTCCATTTTGATGTTGTATTTGTCAACAAAAGCATGCAGGTTTAAAATCAAAATGTATGAATCGATATCACAATATAATCATATTACATTTTATACTTGAATTACTAATACCATTATTAGTATTACTGCAATCCAATCAAATTATTCATATTCATATTAAATGACCTAGAAGATCAAATACACCAGGTAAACATGTTCTACTACGCTATGAATGATATTAGAAAGACTTGTTCTTGGAGCTACTGGTAGGCCTAGTGGTGCTACTGGTAGGCCTAGTGGTGCTACTGGTAGGCCTAGTGGTGCTACTGGTAGGCCTAGTGGTGCTACTGGTAGGCCTAGTGGTGCTACTGGTAGGCCTAGTGGTGCTACTGGTAGGCCTAGTGGTGCTACTGGTAGGCCTAGTGGTGCTACTGGTAGGCCTAGTGGTGCTGAAGTAGGTTTAATAATAATTATACTCTATACTAAACAGTAGAATCCCTCTTTTAAGACAAACAATAGAACACTGCTATATGGGACACCCCTATGATGGGATACCTCTATTCATATGTAACACACTTATAATGGGATACTGCTATTCATGTGACACCTCTATTCATGGGACACCTCTATTATTCATATGCGACACCCTATCATGGGATACTATAATGTGACACCTCTATTCATCCCTATCATGGGATACTTAGCTTTCTAACCGACCCATAACATCAAGCAAGTATCAAGCAAGTATGTGATACCTCTATTTATGTGACATCTCATCGTGGGATACCCCTATTCATCTGTGACACCCCTATCATGTGACATCCCTATGATGGGACACACCTATCATGCGACACCCCTATCATGTGACACCCATATCATAGGACACCTCTATTCAAGTAACATCCCTACAGTATCTCTGTACTGAATACTGATTCTTTTTTTGAGCGTGATGAAGATGTTAGAACACGTGGTCATTCTTTTAAATTGAAATTTAAGTTCTCACGCACAAATTGGATGAGGGACTCATTTGGTCGAAAAGCTATTATATTATGGAATTCGTTATCGGAGGATGTAGTAGCTTCAAGATCAACCAATCAATTTAAGTCCGGTCTTGAACGGGCATGGTCCAACCACCCTCTTAAATTTGCGCCATATTCAAGAGTTGATGTAATTATCAAGAGGGGCTTATAGGCATAGCCTAGCCTCGACTCCGGACCCAGCATTGCTGAGCTCCGGAAACAAGTAAACAAGTAAGTAAACAGAATTCAGTACATTTGAAACCCAGGTTTGGTCACCCTAAAATAGTAACTACAAATAAAACAAATATAATTATCAGAATATGATGTGTCAAATTACATCTACCTCCTGTGGTCAATTTTATCTTTGTAATAAACACATGCTGACACAAAAAAAGCAGAAAATTGAAAGATGTTGAAGATCTGTAATTGTACGCTCCGTGGAGGCCTGTACACACACCTACATATTCTTATAAGTAAATGTACTGTAAATATTTATATCACACAAATAAAACAGTGACAACATATTTTAACCTGTTATGTAAAAGCTTCATATAACTAAACAATTCTTTTCAGAACTAATAGACCTGGTATACTGCAAAATTCATATCAACATTTAATTTCACCATGCAAACCTTTAAACAATATAACCTTCATATAGTAGCAATTATGGTTTAATGCCATTTTTGGGCATAGTTCATGGACTATACCATTTATGAAGAGGGGTGTTCAATGAAAATGTTTACTTTTCGAGTTAAATCTCGCTCTTTGAGGAGAAAGGAATATTGTCGGTTTATCCAGGTAAGCTAGGCACAAAATGGATAAAGTTTTTATTTGTAATTGTAATTAACAAGAGTTTAATAAAAAAAAAACTGATAAAGTCACTGACGATGAATTATGTGAAACTTTCAGCTGAAGAGTTCCATCGGGTACAATTATTTTGTAGGATTTTTAATCCAATGAAAATGTCATCATAATTACGTTAGTACGTACTTAAGATTCAAGGTAGTGACTTTGACCACCAGATTGATCATTGAGTTCATTAATCTTGCATATATTATATCTATACAGTATAACTCCTATTATGGGGACACCTTCGGGCCCCAACAAAGTGTTCCCTTATGTCCTCTAAATAGGGGTTGATACCCCCTCGTTCGTTTAACAGGAAAGTGTCTCTTAGTAGGGTGTCATCTAAATAGGGTTTGATTGTAGTGAAAGTGACGGGGTGTCCCAAACAAACATCTCACCTCAACGAGGAGAAAGGCTATTGTCGGTTTACCCAGGAAAGCTAGGCACGAAATAGATTAGAATATTATCAATATTCAGTTGTATGTTACAAATATTCCTCTACAAATTTAAAACGAAGTGGTCGGTCCAAAGAAAAATTAATTTAATAAAAATAGTACATATACTTTAGTGGCTAGCTTACTACATAGAGTTTACACTATTGGTATTGGATACCAACAGAGAGAAGATATTGGCTAGAATAGCCTTAGGCTATCTATGTCAGTTGTCTTTCAGATTTAGCATAACATTACACTGGCACCCTGTGTGATTGTACCACCATTATATATATAGAATGCAGACCATTATCTAAACAAGGCTACAGGAGATTTAGCGATCACCTTCAGAGAGAAAAAAAACAGCACAGTACTTCAATATATTGTTTACAATCAAACAACTTTTTGTTGTGTCATCATTGTATCAAATTCTCAGTATGTTTTTAAAACTAAACAAACTGCAAGATGTTTGCAAATGGGACTCATCTCCAGATCACAAGCCTGGCACTCATATTTTGTAGAATTTTCTCCAGAGGTGCAAAGTAAAACAATATTTTCACCTCACCAATTCAACCTTCGCTCTATGTTCCTTGGTAAAAAAAAATTCAATATGACCTGACAAAGATAATCTGTTATGATTACGCTTCTACAAGACTAATTAGCAGTGGAACACACAGGGTAATTAGTATGCACATTATCCTAGAAAAGTGTGACTGTAACGCAATATGCTGATACGTTACGTTGACCAAATCATTTGATAAAAAATCAGAATCTAGAATCAAAATTGGATATCATCTTAGAAATCTGAGACGAAAATGCAAGATACAAAATACAACACTATTTTGCTAAAATTTCAATTTTATTTTAAAAATAATTCTGTGTTAAAATCAACTGGATAAATTAAAACAAAAAATATTTACAGTTCTCTTCCAGTTTGCATAATTTTAATAGTGGTTATATGTTTCAATTTCAGTTCAGTTTAGTTACTCACGCATTTACTTATATATATATATATATAATCGAGTTCGAACAATGCCATGAAAGCCCCAGTGGTCTAATGGTTAGGACATCTGCATATCAAGCAGGCGGTCCGAGTTCGAGTCTCGGTTGGGGCGACTTTTTCTCATTCTCACAGATTTCCTCATCTTTATCGTTTCAAATTAATTAATTAAATTTCAGTATATCACCGGGCGGTTTAGAATTAATGTTCATTGCCTGATGTGTTTATATATATATATCTCATAATAATGATAATAATCATATATATGTCATAATATACATCTTTTACATATTGGATATTAAGCAAGTAAAAACAACTCAAGTATACATTAGGTTGCTCTAGTAAAATACTTATATATAGGATATGTTACACTATTTGGAAAGGGGTGTTCAATGATAATTTCTACTTTTCGCGTGATATCTAGCTCTTTGAAGAGAAAGGGCCATTGTCAGTTTATCCAGGTAAGCTAGGCACGAAATAGACATAAAATTATATAAAGTGATCCAAAACAATGACACAGTGTGGCCTTAAACATGAGATATTTTAAAATTGTATAAATGAGTATGATGGGTAAATAATCCCAATGACATTGATGACAATGACAATGGTATTAATATTTTAAAATATAAAAACCAGACAATTAAGAAAATATCAAACACATTGTATAATCATTGTCTAACATTTCAGAAAAATATACTGCACAGTCAAAAAAGTAGGGTCACAAATTTGACAATGGGTGGTAGATCACATTGGGTAACCTACCTATCACCTTCCACTAAAGGCATTGTATAATCATTGTCTGAGGTTTCAGAAAGATTGAGATGGCATTGACAAAGATCAGACTAATAATATTTTAAAATATAAAAACCTTCATGAAATATTAAAATCATTTATCAAGGCATTGATAATTTAAAAGCCATTGTCCAAGGTTTCAGTAAAATCGATCAACAAGAAATATTTAATTTTCGGAAGATGATATTGACAAAGAGGAATAAATTATCCAAAATACTGTATATACAAAATCATTAAAATATTAAATTAAATGTTGTATCCAAGGATTTAGAAAATACAATTAGGAAAACATTTTTTATTTATTTTTAAGCCCTGTCTACACTATCAAATGTTATGTGACAAAAAATGCGATGTGCCCATAATATGGACATCAGATGATGTCATATTTTTCATTAAAGAAAATTTTTCTTTAACATTTTAAAATAATTCTACAAATGTGAAGTTATTTTTCCATGGTTAAATTGAAACACAAATCAGCAGCAAGAATCAATGAGAGACGAGATAGGACAATACAATAGAATAGATATCTGATAGATAGATTTGTATTCATCTTCAGTCACAGTATTTTGATTATAAAATAAAATTGTAAAGGCCTAAACTACAGAAACCATTGTGAAAAGTGTAGCATATTAGTCGCTACTGAAGTCAGGCTCATTAATAATCCGAATGCTATTAGCGATTGTACGAGGTTGCGATCATTTTGAGGCGAATTATCAATCTAGATACTGAATATCATTAACTGCCTTTCACGCTAATATACAGGTGTGTTCCGCAGGTCAACTCAACATTTTATGATGTTTCATATATTGTTTCTATTCTGCCATACGTACAGCAGTAGCACTATTAATTAACTGCTTGATACAATGGTGTTTTAATTCAATTTGATTATCAAACCAAAATATCTTTAGTTTTTAAAAATTAGACAATTCTTAAATGCAAATATGACAGTTTGATATTAAACCAAAAATATATTAAATACCTTAAATAGTTTTAAAAACACACAATTCTTAAAATTTAAATAAGTATGGCAGTCTGGGTAAACAATGTTATCAGATTTTTCAGCATAATAAACCTTATCTATTATACCCCCCCCCCCCCCCTGCCTAAAAAAAAAGATTGATATACTGCACAGGCAAAAACGTAGGGGACGCAAATTAGACAAAAAGTTGCAGATCAGATTGGGTAACCAGTCTATCACCATATATCTCAATGTGTTTATATATCATAAGAGCAACAATAATTACTGCAGTTAGCATGTTATAATTGCTGCAGTAATTAAATGTTAATAGTTGTAGCTAGTCTTAATTTTACTGTCAGTAAAATACAACACACTGGATACGGTCTGATTGGACAGAAACACACACAATCGGCATTAAGCCTTGCTGACCTTTGGAATTCATAGACAATATAAAACGGTACGATACAAATCAATTTGTGGGAATAAGCAACAATACCAAAGTTCAAATTGTCTACAAAATGTAGGTTTATAGCAGGTATAGACTTTGATGAATGTTATGCAACCTAGTTGAAAGTGACAAAACCTCTTGCAACATTAATTAATTAACATTGTAAAGTTTAGTAGTAATCAAAGCTGAACATAACAAATACACATGGGATGTACCATTATCTGATGGGGGTGTTTCATAAACTTTATATATTCCAATTCTAGCTCTCTTCTCAGAGAGAATAGGCCAATGTCGTTTTATCCAGCAACTAGGCACGAAATAGACTTCTAAACCCTGTTATATACGGAGTATTATTTAATTTAGAAATAATAAAGATGAGGAAATCTGTGAGAATGAGAAAAAGCCATCTCAAAATTAGAATAACATGCAAAATATATTTTAGGGATGTCAAACATCCACTAGGGTAACATTCTAGTATACTACACATAACAGGCAAGAAAATCAATAAACCATTATCTTTCTAAATTTTCATGTAGTTACTATTTTGACAAATTCATTAACCAAATCCCTGTCTACACTACCAAACTTTATGTGACACAAAAATGTGATGTGCCCATATATGGACATGATGATGTCATATCACTATCATATTTGGGCACATCACTACCATATCTAGGCATATCACTACCATATTTGGGCACATCAAACTTTTGTTGTCAAACTAGTTTGATAGTGTAGACAGAGCGTTAGGTTGATTAATATTCAATCTATCCCATGCTATTAAGTTATTGATTGAAATTTAATGCAATAACTTAGTGTAAACAAATTATGGATTGAGATCAAATCCTTAATGTATACATTATGTTTTACATTGATAAATATCAACAAGTTATGACTTTGTTGAAATGGTATATAGTCCCATTACACCTTAAATCCCAAATGCGCTTACTTTAAAAAATAAATATAACTAATTATCATCAAGAATAGCTGTTTTTATCAATTTCATTCACAAATGCGAGCATGACTCTTTTAAACTTTCAATCATTAAATGTAATTATAGGGAGATAATCAACAGCAATGATTTAAAGGTCAAATAGAAGTAGAACACGTTTACTCTCCCTTTAATCATCTAGTGTTATCAGCTGTAGAAGCAAACTGATGAAATTTAAACCTACACATTAGTACGTCCTAGATAATATGAAATCACTTTTTATCTTCCAATGGTAGTGATAACGGCAATTTGTAACTTAATGTATTTACGCCTTTTTATTTATCTTCTATGGCAGTTTTTTTTTAAATGCAAAATTGTGTTAATACACACTGTTTGTACACCACTTTTCCACTAAATTCTATAAACCAGGCTTGGATGGAGGAGATTCAGATTCAGATTCGATTTATTAAGTCATTCATACATATAGTACAATGATAAGCGTTTTCTTGGAAGAAAAACACAAGCAAAACAATACACATATAATATAGAAGGCATATAATGTTAGTGATATCATGAAATAAATTAAATTTAAATCTTTATAGGATGAACCTATTTTTTTTAACGAAAAGTGCCAGAATATAATAATCTGTCAAAAATAGACATCAAAATGTCATTTTAGCTATCAATGGGGTGACCTAAACACTACCCCTGGATTCACTGCTTAAAATGTTATGATTACGTCGACAAAATAAATGTATATCAAAGAAAGTTTGCAATAATAATAATAATAATAAATTCAGTGTTTGGCAAATTTATACTAATTTAAATATTCATGTACTTGAATTAAATTACTGCCAACTTTATCAAAGGACTGACTGCCAGACTGACATATCAATTGTAAGTAGCCTCGTCTTTGTACCTACATCTGTACATCAATTGTAGCCATTAACATTGAATTACAAGAAATGATTGATTATTTTAGTGATTTTATGATTTGCCATCGTCGTCATGTTCATGCTACGCATAATGCTCACATACTCGCTGTAATGTAAACAACATTACTTGCTCCCGGGTAACACGGTCCAATCAATTCATTGTTCGGTGAAAGAATAATTATCGAGCGAAACTCATTGAAACAGATATGTGGAGAAACATTGGGAAACTAGTGCATAACAGCGAGCGGCTGTTTCTCCCAAGTTAATCCTCTGACAGGAGTGGATGGTGGAATAATTAGGCAATGATGCATATCATAATATGGAAAGGCTCATTAAAGCATAGATCATTACAGCATGTGTGCCTCTTTTGTCTGATGCCTCGGCTCATAATTTGACTCTTGTAAATGTGTGAAAAGTTAGTGCATCATGCATTCTGATTTTAATGCTTGAATTTATAAAGACTACTTAAAATTATTACAGCAACACATCACAAAATCATGGTACAAATAATGTATGTTTATGAGTTAGATGGTGAGAATATTTCATGAGCTAAATGGAAATAATTAAATCATGAGTTGAATGGGTAGAATATGTCATGAGTTGAATGGCAAGAATATTTCAATAGTTGACTGAATCTATTTAACAAGGCTGAGTTGAGTTAAATAGGAACAGTGTTGGTATAAATACTCCAATTCAAACATCTACGAGTGCCGATCACGAAATCTATTAGTTCCACTTATTCTGGATAAACCAATGTTACTTCAAAGAGAGGATACATTTTATACAAAGAGAAGAAATCAGTTGAATCATCACCCCTATCAGATAATGGAACCATCGAGTCATAGAGATCTTTATTTCAGCCAAATTATAATAAAAGCCAGCACACAATACCTCTGACTGCTTACCTTTCAGGTTATATTAAAGACTCTAAATGTGTTGGGAAAAAAAACTAACAATGCTTTAGTTATGAAAGCAAGAATGATTACTAGAAAATGAGCATTGGATTCATCATCCCATTTGCAAATTAGATGAAAGTCATAATACAATTAAACAGTAAATTGGTTTTAATTATTTCTTTATTAATTGGTAATTTAATTTTATGGATTGATTCATGCAAATAAGATTAGATTAAATGTTTATTATAAGCAGAACCCCTCTTTTGAGAGTCAATATGTGTAATATTATTTTAATATGGTCAGAATATTTATATTATGTGGGGTTTAAACCAGATTTATATTTTACTAATATGGTCAGAATATTTATATTATGTGGGGTTTAAACCAGATTTATATTTTACTAATATGGTCAGAATATTTATATTATGTGGGGTTTAAACCAGATTTATATTTTACTAACGGTCAGAATATTTATATTATGTGGGGTTTAAACCAGATTTATATTTTACTAATATGGTCAGAATATTTATATTATGTGGGGTTTAAACCAGATTTATATTTTACTATTTGGTCAGAATATTTATATAATGTGGGGTTTAAACCAGATTTATATTTTACTAATATGGTCAGAATATTTATATTATGTGGGGTTTAAACCAGATTTATATTTTACTAATATGGTCAGAATATTTATATTATGTGGGGTTTAAACCAGATTTATATTTTACTAATATGGTCAGAATATTTATATTATGTGGGGTTTAAACCAGATTTATATTTTACTAATATGGTCAGAATATTTATATTATGTGGGGTTTAAACCAGATTTATATTTTACTAATATGGTCAGAATATTTATATTATGTGGGATTTAAACCAGATTTATATTTTACTAATATGGTCAGAATATTTATATTATGTGGGGTTGAAACCAGATTTATATTTTACTAATATGGTCAGAATATTTATATTATGTGGGGTTTAAACCAGATTTATATTTTACTAATATGGTCAGAATATTTATATTATGTGGGGTTTAAACCAGATTTATATTTTACTAATATGGTCAGAATATTTATATTACACAAACCAACAGTGGTGTTGGTAGTCTATGAGTGCCGCTTACCTGGATAAACCAACATAAGCCTCTCTCTTCGACGAGAGGTAAACATTACGAAAAGAAGAACATTAATAACATTAATTTTTCCCCACCCCCGTCGGATAATGGATCAGTCCGCCACCAGTACGCCCTCAAGTGAGACACACCCACTTATCATCGTCATCATTTCTCAAGACCACCTGCCTGAGGGGACGGTAGGGAGGGCGTTTATCCAGGTAAGCGGCACTCATAGACTACCAACACCACTGTTGGTTTGTGTAGTCTATATCGTGCCTAGCTTACCTGGATAAACCAACATAAGCCAGTGTAGCACCGGACTAGAGTCTAGTCGGAGGCGGGAGGCAAGGTAAACATTGTCATACATACCTAGTGTCTGGGCTTCAAGATTGAAGCCGCCACCGTAGACTGGTTTGCGGAGGTATCCGACAGGTAGTGGGATGTGAAGGTGGACTGTGATCGCCACCATGCCGCTTGCAGGATGTCTGGAAGGGGCACCCCAGCAAACAGCGCCCATGAAGCGGCTATGCCACGCACTTGGTGCATATGTGCCGGAGGAGGCGTATTTGTGGAGTCGTAACCAGCCCGGATGGCTGCCACGACCCAGTTTGCCAGCGTCGACCGAGCAGCCGGTCGGAAGGGTGCAACTGTCGATACGAACAGATGTGACGCTGAGACCCGAATGGACTCTGTGCGTTTGATGTAAAACTTTAGTGCCCGCACCGGGCACCAAAGTCTGTCTTCCTCAACCCCTGAATATGCAGCAATGGTGGGAATAAACACAGTCGGCGGCGAGAAGTTCAATGTCTGAGATTTTGCAAGGAAATCTTTCCTAAAAACCAACCGCGCGCCACCCCGTTCAAACCTGATGTGCCCTGGCTCCAGAGAAAGAGCGTGCAGTTCACCTCTGCGCTTGCACGAGGCTAGTGCAATCAAAAAGGCAGTTTTGAGAGTCAGGTTGTAAAGTGATGCCCTACTCAGGGGCTCGAAGGGTGGACGCATAAGAGCGGCTAGGACGACATTGACGTCCCAACGTGGAATCAGGGCCTTAGTAGGAGGCCGTTCTCGAAACATCCCGCGAAGCAAACTGGAAATTGCAGGGGATGAAGAGATGGTCGAGCCGTCTTTAAAGTTGGGAATTACTGCAGCCAAGGCAGACCGAGAGCCGGATACGGTGCGAACCTGCAGACCTGACTCAAACAGGTAATGTAGGAAAGCGCAGACCTGGCCCAAAGTCACTTTCATAGGGTCGGTCTTCTGGCGCTTGCACCATTCGAAAAAGTGTTTTAATCGGCTATTGTAGACAGCAAGAGTGGATTCCCGTCGGGATTTCGCCGCGAGGGCGGCCGGACCATCTGGAATGCCTGAGTCTCTGAAACGATCCCTGACAATGGCCATACAGTCAGGTCGAGGGATATGAGGTTCGGTAGAGCAAACCGAGCTCGGCCCTGCGTCAGCAAGTCGTTCCGAATCGGAAGACGTAACGGCTGATCGTACAGAAGGCCTAGAAGCAGTGGAAACCACGGCTGCCTGGGCCAATACGGCGCTATTAGTAGGACTCGGCATTGATGGCGCTGAATGTGCGTCAGTACCAGTGGCAGTATTGAAATCGGTGGAAAGGCATATGCCCAAAGGTTGTCCCATGGTATGGACAGGGCATCCACCGCCCACGCATGTGCATCCCGATATCGACTGCAGAACGTCGGGAGCTGCGTGTTGCCTGACGTCGCAAACAGATCTACATGGGGCCGCCCAAAGTGGTTGAAGATTTGGGTGGCGATTATTGGAAGGAGACGCCATTCCGTAGGACGTAGAAGTGGACGGGACAGTGCGTCCGCCACTATGTTCAGACGACCCGCAATGTGGGCCGCTGACAGTTGGATGTTGTGTCTTATACACCACATTAGCAACGTCCACGTGTGGCAACATAGCGTGGGGGACCGTGTACCCCCTTGCCTGTTTATGTATGCCACGACGGTTGTGTTGTCGGAATTGACGAGAACATGGCGATTTGCCAGATGGGGAAGAAGAGCCTCCAACGAGCGCTCGACTGCCCATAGTTCGAGCAGGTTGATGTGGGCGCGCGTCTCCTCGGGCGACCAGAGGCCGGAGACGCGAATGTCCGGAGACGGTATGTGACCGCCCCAGCCTACTTCGGATGCGTCCGTTTCCACACGGACATCCGGAATTGACCTTTGTATAGGTGTGCCCACAAGTAACCTGTCTTCCACGAGCCACCATTCGAGATGCGAGATAATGAACGCATTCGTTGGAACCACTTTGTGTAGAGAGTCTGATCTTGGGCGGTACGCTGCCAGAAGGTGCAGATGTAGAGGCCGCATCCTTAACCGGCAGAACGGAACGAGGGCGACGAAGCTGGCCAGTGACCCCAAGGTGCGTAGCCAGTCGTACGCCGTCGGAGCCTGAGCATTGATAAGATGTAGCACTGCAGTTCTTGCCTTGGCCACACGCTCGATGGATGGGCACGCACGGCCCGTAACCAAATTTATTTGGGCTCCGAGATACAGAGGGTTCTGAGAAGGGAGAAGACATGACTTCTCCTCGTTTATTATGAACCCTGCTTGTTCCGTCACGAGGCGGACAAAAGATAAGCTGCTCAGCAGCTGGTCCCTGGACTGGGCCACGATCAACCAATCGTCTAAGTACATGAAAACTCTGATGCCGTGTTGATGAAAGAACGCCGCCAGGGTTCTCACTAGACGAGTAAACACTCGTGGGGCCGTTGAGAGGCCGAACGGCAGAGCTACGAATTGGTATACCTGATCGTGAATGCGGAAGCGCAGCCAACTCTGGTGTTCTTGCGCAATAGGCACGTGAAAGTACGCGTCTTTCAAGTCTATTGTGGCTGCCCAGTCCCCTCGTCTTAGCCCCAACAGGATAGATGAGACAGTCTCCATCCTGAACCTGCGGGGCCGGATGTACCGCTTGTTCAGACTTTTGAGGTTTAGGATGGGTCGCCAATCGCCCGATTTTTTCTGGGCGAGGAAAACGGTGGATTCGTGTCCCGGGATCGTAAGTTGTTCTTTTTGAACATGCACCACAGCTCCTTTCTGGAGCAGTGCTTCGAGGCCCGTCATGAGCGCTTGACTCTTTTCCGGCTCTGACGGAATCCTCGTGTGCCGGGCACCTCCGCTCACCGGAGGGCTCGAGAATTCGATACGATACCCGTGTGTCACGGTGGAGAGAACCCATCTGTCTGTGGTCAGGGTCTCCCAAACCCGTGAAAACCGTTTCAAGCGACCCCCCACCTGCCCGCCCTCGCTTGGAGGGACGGGCGTCCCCGGGCCGTCACCGGCGCTTCACATTATAATACCGGCGACCACTTCTGTTGGTGGCGCCTTTGCCACCCCTATTTCGCATTCCGCGAGGGGGGTGTGAAGCCTGTCTTGATGTAGAAGCCTGACTTTGCATAGGCTGAGCCGGTGGCGGCGGGGGAGGCTGCATCTGCTGAGGAGCAGCAGGGACAGGCGGCGGTCGTGCGGCTGTCCTTGAGCGTGAATTGCTAGCTCGGCGTTTTTGCGGGAAGCGCGCTCTTGTCTCCCGACGAGCTTCCCTCTCACGAGCCCATTTATCCTCCTTCTGTGAGAAGGAGCCAAAGAACAAGTCCTGCGCCCCGAAGGAGTCAGACGTAGTAAACCTACGGAAATCGGTCGGTGCGATGTCAGTTGCACCCAAGACGTTAACGCGACGGGCCGCGGCCGCAGACAATGAGATCGTTGCCTGTTGATCAACAACCAGGCCCATGATCTGCTGCAGTAGAGCTATCACGTCCGAATCGCCCTGAGGCGGATGTTCTGGATCAGCCAGAAAGGATAGCAAGTACCCGGCCATAGAGGCGGCTCTAAGCGTCTCGCGTGCGGCCCTGTCGACGGACGTAAGGACGTCCTCTGTCCGGGATTCCGAAGGCTTCAAAAAATTAGTCCTGGACGGGTCCAGGTTCTGGTCCTCACGGACCCGTTCCTTCGCTGCCTCCGGGACGCTCGGCGCCGCGATGTACAGTTCGAATTGTTTCTGCGGCACCGGAAAAGCCGATGACAGGCTATAAGGCATAGGCCTACGAATCTTGGACTCCTTAGCGATCAGCTCCACACGTTCCACAAGTTCTGGATCGAGAGGCGTAACCGGACACGAAGATACCTTCTTAAAGGGCGTGCGTACGCCAAAAGTGGAAAACCGCTTAGACGAAGGAGTATGCTTAGGCTCTCGATACGTGAAATCGACGCCGAGAAAGGACAGCACCGCGGGGACCGTCCGCATAACTAGCGCCTGCAGACCTTCCTCCCCTGGCCCGGCCTGCTCTCGTAAGCTATCTCTATCATCGTCAGAGAGCGAGGCCATCGTCCTGTCACTATCGTAATCCCTTTGCCGGACGGACGAACCATCGAAAAACGAGGTCTGCTGTGGGCCAACATCAATGTATGGAATATGGGGAGGAGGTCTAATCTGAGAGGGTACCTCAGGCTCATCCCTCGGCAGAGCTCTCACAGCTGCAACAATGGCTTGCAGTAACCCCGGAGAAAACTCATTCACCCCCGGAACCGCAGAGGCCGCAGCCGGTGCAGGCATATCTGGAAGGCTAACTTCCGGCGCGACGACAGGAGGGCCTGCCGTATCAACGGTACCCACCTCCGAAGGTGGTACCGCTTCCGTGCGCTCTTTAGGCTTAGGGATCGATTTGAACTTGGACGGTGTCCAGCGGACACAAACATCGCACGGCGACAACTCGGTACACGTGCGGCAATTTATACACTCCAAGTGGCGGTCCCACTTCACGGTAGAGCGGGGACCCCTACATTTAATACAGTCCTGCTTAGGCATGGTGATCTAACAGACCTACTTTTCCCCACTAGCCTAACGAACAACAAAAGATCTTCCAGTATTTCTATCCAGGTGAAACACACTGGATAACGGCTTACAACGCTAAATTTTAACTCCTGGCAACTAGCCAAGGGTAACGATTCTAAACGTATCCACCACAAGATAACGATCTACTACACTTAGCTTCGTTTTCTTGCTCTATTCTTCTCTTCCAGTCTACAGTATAAAGGTCTTTATCGCAAATTCCTCAGGAATTCCAGGAATGTGTTCAAAAAAGACGTGCGTACACAACGACGTTACGAAAAGAAATGATGACGATGATAAGTGGGTGTGTCTCACTTGAGGGCGTACTGGTGGCGGACTGATCCATTATCCGACGGGGGTGGGGAAAAATTAATGTTATTAATGTTCTTCTTTTCGTAATGTTTACCTCTCGTCGAAGAGAGAGGCTTATGTTGGTTTATCCAGGTAAGCTAGGCACGATATAGACTATGTGGGGTTTAAACCAGATTTATATTTTACTAATATGGTCAAAATATTTATATTATGTGGGGTTTAAACCAGATTTATATTTTACTAATATGGTCAGAATATTTATATTATGTGGGATTTAAACCAGATTTATATTTTACTAATATGGTCAGAATATTTATATTATGTGGGGTTTAAACCAGATTTATATTTTACTAATATGGTCAGAATATTTATATTATGTGGGGTTTAAACCAAATTTATATTTTACTAATATGGTCAGAATATTTATATTATGTGGGGTTTAAACCAGATTTATATTTTACTAATATGGTCAGAATATTTATATTATGTGGGGTTTAAACCAGATTTATATTTTACTAATATGGTCAGAATATTTATATTATGTGGGGTTTAAACCAGATTTATATTTTAATAATATCGTTTTTTTCAGTCGCATTTACACTAGTAATATTACTGTGCCAATAAATTCTAAGAAAACATTCAATGGAATTATTTTTAAATCGTACAATATCCAATCAGCTAATTATGTAGTTGACATTTTCTTCTTTGTTGAATGAATGTCATGGATCAAACTCAATTCAGGAGCAAAACAGTAATTGTGCTATGGGCAGTAGGTTGAATGTGAACAGGGTCTTAGTTATATCTCATAGATCAAACTCAATTCAGGCGCAAAACAGTAATTGTGGTACGGGCAGTATGTTGAATGTGAACAGGGTCTTAGTTATATCTCATAGATCAAACTCAATCCAGGAGCAAAACAGTAATTGTGCTACGGGCAATAGGTTGAATTTGAACAGGGTCTTAGTTATATCTCATAGATCAAACTCAATTCAGGAGCAAAACAGTAATTGTGCTACGGGCAATAGGTTGAATGTGAACAGGGTCTTAGTTATATCTCATTGATTCAAAGTATGTTTTAATAGTACATGGCCTATTTGACCTCTGCAACCATGCTGTTGTTTTATCTGTCAAAACATGACACGATTATTAGGCACATCAACAATGACTTATATCCCTTTAACATTATTTTATCTTATAAAATGGTTAGTATGTCTGCATACTAGCTGAATGGTTCCAAGGTTTTAAATCTTGGTTCGGTTTTTTTCAAATTCTCAGATTTCCTGGTATTACACATTTAAAAATTAAATTAATTTCCAGTATATTTTTGGAGTTTTCCATACATATTAATTAATTTTAATTTTAATATACTGTGTAATGTGTCAAATTATTGATGACAATTTTGGGAGTGGAGTTGAAAGAGTCGTGAGTTACAACCCCCCCCCCCCCCCCCCCGGCACTAGATCAGGATTGAACCCTTGACCTTGGGATTGGAAGGCAAGCACGTTAACCACCAAGCTACAGCTCCACTATAATAAAATGATTAAATTACATTGTATGCTACTTAACCTAATATAATTAATAATACTTTATACCATAAATATTTTACAATAAGATAATATTTCATTCATAACAAGATTTGGCTTACACGATGACGTTAGTTGAGGAAACTAGACACTTATATGACACATAAGTTATCATATTATTACGCTTCTCATTCATTGATGAGGGAAAACTTTTAAACTTTGTTGATATAGGCCTACATGATTATATTTGGGGCTAATTAACAGGTCTTGATAACAGCCAAGGCCTACTAGCATAGGTGTTTAGCACCTGTTTGGTCTTTCCTTGCCTTTTATATTTGTTTTGTTTTCTTTGTATTGTATATGGCAGACAATTGAATTTAAAAAAAAATATATATCACTGTATCCGCTAACTACATTTATAAATGATATATTCAGTTATAACCCTTTCATCTTAATTCTTTATCTTTTGAAACGGATATAAATAAGTATGAAACGCAACCGAGAGATAAAAATATGTAAATAGTAGATGTCTACAAACTGGGTTTATTGTCTATTGTAGAATGATAGGTACTGTAAGATAGTATTGTTAATATTAATATAAATCAATATTTATATTTTACAGGGGTGGTTACTAGTTTGTGTTGAGATAGAGGTTCAGTGTCGGACCATGTTTATAAACAAACATATGAGCTGGTAAAACTATTTATTCAATTCCATTCAATCTTTTATTTCGGAATCTCTGGTCCATAGAAAGTAATAAATGGCATTCATATTATATTTATCCTTTCGTACTGAAAAGGTAAAACAACTATATTACTTATATGGCCGTGTATAGTTCCATGCCTGATTGCACTAGAAATGTAAATTACGATTTTGTATTTGAATTTAGCCTCAATTAAAGATGTTTTGTTCCCCACAAACATGAAGAAAAAAAAGGTTACTAAAAATCAGACAACAAACATTGTTGGAGTGGATAACTATTAGGTGACAATAAAATGGCATATTCAACAACAAAATTTGTAAAGAAGAGGGTGGGATTATAATAAGTATGATATTTATATATACAGTATTATGGTAATATAACTAGGGTATAAGTACATCTATAAGAAGCCAGTTTTATAAACTGCAGTAATCATTCAATAGTGTTATCTAAAGCTCTATCTACACTATTAAATTAGTTTTACAAAAAAGTGTGATGTGCCCAAATATGGTAGTAATATGCCTTAATATGGTAGTGATATGATATAATCATGTCCATATATGGACACATCATATTTTTTTGTCACATACAGTTTGATAGTGTAGACAGAGCTTAAGTTTCTATATTCCCAAACCACGATTGAGCAACATTAAATGAGTTTTTAAAACGTATTATAAGGACACATTAATCTGCAGTGCTTTACACTATTCATGTACAGCAAATACCAATAGATTAACCTTGTAGGCCTTTTGTATCACACCTAGAAGGTAAACAGTATATCATTCACTCTTAAAAAGTAAATAATGGTCAGTTTTAAACCACCAAGGCTAAGCCTAAAGAGTATAATTTTCACACATGACTTTGGTGGAATTTTTTTTTCAATGTTCGAAGTATTACAGTTTTTTAATGTTGGTCTTCTTTTCACAGTGGTTTATGTGCAGCCTCCCACTTGAGGGCATAGTTCATGGACTATATCATTTGTGTAGAGAGGGGGATTCAATTAAAACTTTTCGAGTTATATCTCGCTCTTGGAGG
This sequence comes from Antedon mediterranea, assembly GCF_964355755.1. Taxonomy (NCBI): domain Eukaryota; kingdom Metazoa; phylum Echinodermata; class Crinoidea; order Comatulida; family Antedonidae; genus Antedon; species Antedon mediterranea. Next base: position 1,898,461 of record NC_092676.1, on the reverse strand, counting down.
AGAAAGGCTATTGTTGGTTTATCTAGGTAAGCTAGGCATGAAATAGACAAATAAATTTTTCTTTGATTTTGACAATTTCAATGGCAGGACTAATTTAATTTTTTTTAAATGGTAGCTTGGGACGAAGTGAGAGATTAAGGTTCTAAGGGCTCAAATCAGGTTCATTTGTGAAGTCACAGGCTGGGTGACTAATACAATATTGTTATTGTGCAGGTTGAGGATTTTGTGGTATTAATGCTTTGTGGTTAAGTGGCTTACTTAAGTTGTGGCCTTTATGTTGATTAGGTCATTTAGTAGATTTTATTTCTAGATTGCATTTAATTCCTATCAAAATTTCTGGGTTTTTTTTGCGGCTGTTTATTCTATTATCAGACGACAACATGTGAAAATATTTTATAAAGGTGCAAATATTGTACATCATAAATGTTTTATTCAAATATACAGTATATAAATCCTGTGTTATCACTATTAATAATCCCCTTATTATCTTTTAACGTATGGGGAATTCATTCCCAACAACCTCTCCGACCTGGTCTTCGTTCACAGTAGTCACACACAGTTCATGGGACCTTCTACTTTTTTTTTACTCCAGTGCTCAGTGAGTAGCCTACTAATTATTATGCCTCTCTTTGTAGGAATAAATAATATTTTTAGCGAATTGACAGTACATTGATAAACCAAGATTATAATTAATTTATTTTATTTATGTACTTACTCGTTTAGCTGGTTTTCCCCCTTCACGACGAAATTTAGCTTGAATTTTACCGCCGTCAGCCATACTAACTATGGTCGTTGACTTCTTGATGGAATGATGATGAGCCGTGTTGCAAAAACGATAAACTGCGGGAGATGATATTCATGCAGAAATACCTCACAGAATAAAATTCTGGGCTAGCATATTTCCATAGTTTTAAAATGTTCATAAAACGGATGGAATCGACAAGAATCGATGATTTTCTAACAGGTTTCACCTGTAAGATGTTCTGTCTGATGTAAAATATAAAATTCCTCCTCACTTCGTTGTCTGCTAATGCATGAACTTTTCTCAAGGATATGCCAGCACCACGCTTGACCGAACTCTCCGCCTCGTGTGCGAACTGAGCATGTACTTCCAAGTAAAGTATTATTGGTCTGTAGGGCGCCACCTATTTATAAGAAAAGTTTTGCATGCAGAAGAAGATGAGTTACAAACGAGAGAGAGCTGAGTCGATCGCGCCGCGTCGTCATGGCTACAAAAAGGAAGTGTGTATAAACGGATGTGCGTACGTAAAGAATGCGCGCAAAACGGATGTAGGTTCACGCGCGTATTGGTATGGATACCGTCGCTTAACAACATATGCGTGTTTACTAATTTTGTTCTTATGTAAATAAAAAATGCTGAAATACCGACACCTTAATAATAATTACCATTTCTAGCTAGCAATCATGCCTTTTCGATCACTTTTTACTTCACCTCCAAAAAAGCAATACAAGGGAAGGAAAGAAGCACAAGAAAGAAAATGCAACCGTAAAAAATTCGACCCAAATCTTTTGAAACAACTAAGTGATAGGCCCAACCCATTTGGTTTACTGAAAGCAGAAGGAAGGACTCCGACATTCTTAAAGCCGCCGTCTTTACCATACAGTAAGAATTTTGGTAGCTTCGACATCACGTGGTGTGTTGCTAAAGACAGACAACGTGTTGTTTTGGTACAGTATGCTGATAGGAGTTTTATCAACGGTCAGCAGATAATTTTGTCGCCAGATGGAAAGGTCATGGACTCCCGAGGTCAATGGGACGTCAAAATGCAGGATTACTATGACAGAGCACTTACGATTAAAGAAAATCGCGACAGACAAGAAAATTTAGGAGAGCAAATGGAAAAAAATATTTCTGTATCAAACGAATTGATGTCTAAAGACGCGGATGAGCAGAATCACATCATTCAAGAATCGTCAAAGAAGTTACTACGAAGTTTAACCGGAACAAACAGGTAAAATGGTTGGAAAAACACTAATGAGGTAGAGTAGGCCAATGTTAGTAAAATCTAGTAGGCCTGGGCATAGGCTAGTAGAATACCGATATAGGACTAGCCTAGGCCTAGGCCTAGGCTAGTAGAATACCGATATAGGACTAGCCTAGGCCTAGGCTAGTAGAATACCGATATAGGACTAGCCTAAGCCTAGGCCTAGGCTAGTAGAATACCGATATAGGACTAGCCTAGGCCTGGGCATAGGCTAGTAGAATACCGATATAGGACTAGCCTAGGCCTGGGCATAGGCTAGTGGAATACCGATATAGGACTAGCCTAGGCCTGGGCATAGGCTAGTAGAATACCGATATAGGACTAGCCTGGGCATAGGCTAGTAGAATACCGATATAGGACTAGCCTAGGCCTAGGCTTAGGTTATGCCTATACATTTTAAAGTTACATAGGCCTACTTGTGTGTAGCGCCACCATACTATAATACTGTACCACAGTTTCATCTCCAAAGAGGCCCTAATCAAACATGCTTCTTATTCACACTGTATTAAATATCATTGTATTTTCACAAAGTTACTAATCATTTGTTATAAAAGTCGCTAATGTTTATTAAAATCATTTTTCTTAAACGTAGAAAGCCTGAAAAACTGCACTTCGATAAGCAGCTATCGGAATTTGAAAATTTGTTTGGAAAGATCGTAACCAGATGTTGTAATCTCGGCCTGGAAAGCATCGTATCAGAGATATTGGATACAGTGTCATGTAAAGAGGACGCTTTACAAATGGAATTAGCTGATCGACCTGACATCGCAGACAGCGCCACCATAGAGTGTGACCAGAAGAAAGTTGCAATTGTACTTGAAAGGATGATTGATCAGTTTAAGTCAATGGTGGAATTAAGTTCAGTATTTCAATGGCAGAATGGTGGAATCGCCAACGAAGATGAGTGTTTGTCTGCCGATGTATCCATCACTGATAGCTCATGGTCGATCACAGATGACATTAAACAGTTAGGCTTAAGTCGATCAATCTTAAGTTTAAGACAAGTGTCTGAGAAATCTTTTGACGGCATTAAGTATCAGACCCAATCTCTCCAGCAAAATCATACCTTGCTGGTGACGTCTTATGACAACCTGGACGACTGTTATGACAATCAGAAGAGCGATACTCGCACCATTTGCACGCAGACGACGTTGGGTGAAACATTCTCAATAGACAAACTCAGTAGCAATAGCCGATCTTCACCAACTCCAACGATTGAATCATTACAAATGGAAAATCAATACTATAATGATGGTGAGAACCAGGAACAACATTGTATTCAAACTAAGAACCAAGTTCTTCAAAACGAAATCTTAAGATTACGAGCGGTAAATGAAGAGTTATCCGTTAATGTACGGCGACTGACAGAAGACAATTTAAGATTTACGGGCGAAGTTGGCAAATTGAGAAGAGAAAACGAAGATTTAAACAAATGTCTTCGTAGTTCATCAGACTCGAAATCTCAATGGAATCAAAATATGAGAGATCTTGAGAGAGAAATCGTAGAAATGGAAACGAAATCAACAGTCACTGGAAAACAAAATGTACTGTTATCAGCTCAACTTGAAGAATCAAATAACGAGTGTGTTTGTGTGAAAACTAAACTGCGAACGATGGAGCGGGAGACAAATGACCAGCTGAAGTATACAACAAAGCTTGAAAGTGAAGCAAACAGGCTACGTAAAGAAAATGAACGGTTGCAAATGACAACACTCGAGTTGCAATCAAAACTATCGTCAACAATGACTGAAAACACTCACAAGCTGGTGGAATTAGGTAGTTTGAGAAAAGACAACAACGACAGACAGATTGAGTTGTTGCAACTTAAAACGAAACTGCAAAAACTGGAAGATGCAAATTTAGCTTGCTACGAACAGAAATGCATCTTAGAATCTGAACTTGAACGTATTAAATTAAGTCATGATGCTGTTACCAACGAAGCTGAACAATTGAAGACACGAACAGAAAATCTAGAAAGTGCAAACAGATCGTTACTCGCAGAAAAAACAGAATCACAGAAACGTCTTGAAATTATAGAACAGCGATGCTTGGAAAATGAAAATGAATTAAGCGAAGAGAAAATAAAAACTACAGCGTTAACGAGTGAATATGACCAGTTAGAATCGAGTGTGCGATTACTAAAAGGGGATAATGAAAACCTGAAAACATCAGTGAATGAATTGAACGAAATAAACGAAAAGTTGCGCTCAAAGTTGCATAAGTTTGAGAAAGGAAGCACTGAGCTGGAGTGTAAGTTCAGTCGATTGGTGGAAACTAAAGGCGACTTGCAGAACGTCATCAGGCAACTTAGTCATGTTAATCTTAACATAGAACAACGGTTCAAAAGGATGGACTCTGAGTACTCTGACATGGAGTGTAGACTTCACAACATGGACAAGCTGACTACAGAGTATGGCCACATCGACTGGGGAGACCAGCTGGGGTGCAATGTCACTCCCACGCAAGAGGCCATTTCACCACGTCAGTAAATCATTATCATCAAGTCAATAGCTCATTATCATCAAGTCAATAGATCATTATCATCGTAAAGAATTAGCCATTTTATAATTAAGAAAAAAGAACACAAAACATAGTTTCTCCTACTTGACGTTGTAGGCTTTTTATTTTAACTGTACAGTATTCAATACAACATAGATAGTGTACAATTTAATTACGGTTTTCTACTTCTTCCTACTATCAATCAATAAATCACAGTAATTTTTATTATGCTCTTTTATTCGAATCTATTTCACTTTTGTATTGAATTGAATTGAAACTTGAAAACATGACGTCATCGTAAAGCTGTGTTCACACGATGCCAAATGGAATGTCCCAGTAGACTTGAAATGCCTTTTCAGCACAGATATTTCGTTTCACTTTTTGTTTCCTCTGTCCTTTCAAACAAACAGAAAATATGTATGTCTCCAACAATGGTGTAACAGGTTAGACCTACTATACTTGTTGCAAACAAAATAGGAATTTAACGATTCCGACTTTTGTCACGTGAAGCAGCAACAACTAACTCAATCCTCCTGATTGTGATGATATTAATTTATGATTAAACAATGCCAAAATACTGTATCCATTGAGAATCATTACCATATTTTCATTAACAGTATTAAATTCAGGATTATGGCATATGATAATTATATAGAACTATTGAACCCATACGACATGTATTCTTACTTGGTATAGAGGCTTATCTATATAAATAATACTTGTTCGTATTTGACGTTAGTTTGAAATTCAGTTTCGATTTGTCACTATCCTGATTCCACTCATTGTATTTTCTATCTGAATAATAACGAAAACATTTGGGATTCTTCTTCTCAGCCCATTTTCTAATAATAGGTGTAAAGTAGGGGAAGTATTAGGAATGTCAGCGGCAACAAAGCATACACCTTCAGACGACTGAGTCATTGTTAAATCAACATACATAATTAAAGGCTATACTTACTCTTGGTTAAGTTCCTATTCATAATACTCGTTCACCGTAAAACGCTTTATACGCAAGAAGATATTCCATTTTTACATGTTTTTCCTTTTTTTCTGTTTCCTTATACTAAAACGTTATCGAATGAGTTATTAGTTAGTTTACCAGTTGATTGAGACTCTGGAAATGTTGCATGTGTAAAATATTCGATTTATTTAGGTAAAAGGTACACAATGATGGGGTAATTTTGGCGATCCCTATTTGAAAAATCGAATAATCCTGTTTGAATGGTTGTTTTTCTAAACCATTGTTTGCTCCACACCCAAGAAAACCATCAAGCGAATCCTTATTTACCTTAACAATTCACTCGATATTATTTCACCAAACGAAAACCATTTCAGTTTGGGCGATGTAAATGTCAATGTTGAATATTGTTAATTATTTTGGAATCAAAATGGTAGCCTGGAAAATATGTCTGTTGATGGTTTGCCTGGCGTGTTCCATTGGTACATCTGTAGGTGCTGGATCGTACATTACCTCTCCCAGTAATACTACAAGTGCTGTTGGTGCAACTACAAGGATTTTGTGTAGTGTAGACATTGACATTAGTGGCGGAGATGAAGTGTACTGGCACTTTCAACCAAGTAATCCAGAGGACGATACAATAACCATCGGACCTTACACCAATAGGAACCCGACAGGATACCCACGACTGTCAATAATGAATGGTTATCCAGAGGATAGTGTTTACAACTTACTAATATCTGAAACTGTGAAAGCTGACGAAGGGACATATTATTGTCTTATTGTCAATGAAGGAACAACGCAAATGGCAACTGCTGAACTAGCGGTAAATGAACGTTCTATATCGCCGAGTGGCGATCCGGCAACCTGTTCCGTTACAGCTAGTCTTCCGGACATGTCGCCTTTTACAGAAAATGAAATGGTTACGTTGGAATGTGTGATTGATGATGGTGGAGTTCCTTTGCCAGTTCTTCAAATTATCAGAATAACATCTTCCGGGTTTAACCAGGTTATTCCAAGTTCTACTGTTATAGAAGATAATGGTCGGACAACCGAGACAGCGACATTTAAGTTGTCTTATGAGGATCATGAAGCATCTTACAGATGCAAAGCGATGCATCCTGCTGTTGATGATGAGTTTTCATGTGACTACACCACCTCCACCTTAAATCCAATCCAAGTGATGTACTCACCAGTTGTGAGTATAAGCCCAAATGAACTGTTTATATACGATGATGACTCTGATGAAACGGTTATATTGGAATGTAACGTTATCGCTAACCCACCTACAAACTCTTCTGTTGAGTGGACGTACAAAAGAAACATAATTACGCCTGCAACTGAAGATAAGACTACGAGCAAACTGACGCTTGATGGTATTCGCAAGAGTTACATCGGACAAAACATCACATGTACAGCGAGCAACACTATTGGTTCAAGATCAGCTAGCATCGTCATTCAAGAGGAGGACAGACTACTTCCGTTTGAAACCTACATCCTCCTTATAATCATCGCTTGTGGAGGGCTGCTGTTATTCTTCCTAACATGTATCTGTATCATTTGCTGTTGTGAGAGAGACTCCGGAGATGACGAAGAGAAAAATGCAAATTATCATGTAAACGAATCGCGACAGACGTCTATGCGACAACAGGGCAGTAACGAAGATGACCTTATTGATGGTTATGACGACTTTAGTGGAGGCTCTGAAGCTAATCTAGTTCGGGATGAATCGCATAAAAGTCGTGTATCCCAAAAAAGCCGAGCCTCTCAGCGTTCGGGTATTTCCGAGTATACCGATAACCGATCGTCTGTACGTAGTAATGATTACAATGACGTGAACACGATTGACAATCAAGCTTACTCACCAGATATAGAAAATGGTAATATCGATGACGTAGAATTTAATACACCTTTATATTAGAAATGTCTTTCTACTAATGTTCGTATAGTGCCAATACTTTGTATTAAACTCTGTCTACACTATCAAACTAGTTTGACAAAAAATGTGATGTGCCCAAATATGGTAGTGATATCCCCAAATATGCTAGTGAAATGACATCATCATGTTAATATATGGGCACATCACTTTTTTTTTGGTCACACAAAATTGATAGTGTAGACTAAGCGTTACACATTATTTTTAGAACTTCTTTAATAACCACTTGTTCAATTATCAAGTTTGTTAAAACTATAAAGATCGAAAGCCTTTGTCCTGAATTAATAATAGGACAACATGAACAAAACCGAATATAGCAAATGTGTCACTAGAACATGTGACAATTTCATTCCTTTTGAATTTATTCTAATAAGACATAATTGTATTTCCTTTTAAACTGAAATAAAATATGTTTAATCTAAATGTTTTTTTTAAAACAACGTAATGCTTTTTTATGGAGAGTTTAACTTGTTTCTCATGGTGTTTAATAATACTGTACTGTATCATTTGTTAATAATTTTACTACAAACAACTTGTTTTATTTTATTATTTTTTATTACTGTATAAGTATCAACAGTGAATCAATAACGAATCAAATTTTAGATAATTGCAATTTATGATCGATATATAATTCTAATTTTATAGTATCTTAAGCTCTTACACTATCAAACTTTATGTGACGAAAAATATGATGTGCCCATATATGGACATGATGATGTAATATCATATTTGGACATATCACTACCATATTTGGTAGTGTAGACAGAGCTTAATGAATCATGTATATTATATAATTAAATTCAATACAGGGTAGATTAGGGGTATCTTAGATTGCTGTAAACTAATTAACTGGAGCGGTGTACGATAGGGGTTAGGAGTTAAAATCGTAAGCTTACCCTTCCCTAATTAATGCTTTTATGTTTCTCAACAAAACTAATATATTGTGTCATTTATGCGCGTTCCATACTTATTTATGGTACGAAATGACTTTTCATTTAATATCAACAAAAGAAAGTTTAGAACGAAAATGTAAACCGCGTTTTCTGTCATTAAGCTTGCTTCCAACTAGACACAAGGAAATAGACGCAATGTAAGCAATTTAACCAATCACAAGGGACGGATTATCCTGTCTCTTCTGATTGGTCACCTTGCTTGCGTTGCGCGTAAGTCGTTGCGTCTAGTGGGAAGCAAGCTTATGTCAAGTTCATGGAAGGATTTACAATGTGACGGGGCACCTTTAAGTTTCCGATTTGGTATTCGAAAGTTGTCCCATAACATGTGATAAAAGTCTTGTTATTATACTCATACATAAACCTTTCTTTTTTAAATGGTTATCTTACAATTAAATATGAATTTTACTTAAATATGGATAGCTTTAAATACTATCTTCATTATGGTATATAACTATTGCTTTAAAAAGACAGGTCGTTATAAACTATAGTATTTCGTTAATATAGCAGCTTTTAAATACTGTACCGGTAGTGTTATATTTGCATATGTATTTTCTATTTTTCCATATGAAAAGTTACTAAATTTATGCAATTTTTTATAATAAAATATGAACGAAAAAATGGAACGAAATAATGAGATGTGTTATGGTTTTAATCTTCTTCGTTATATTTGTTTTGTCATTATTGGGTTGGTTATCCTATTTCCTGCTCAGAGTCTAGATAATTTTAATAATCAGCAAACACTCAAAGCGCTCTGATCTTAATGGAGCGAAATAGCGCTATATAGGCCTAAAATTAATGTCGCATTATTATTTTTACATTTTGTGAATATGTGCATCCGTATCTGAATGTTTAAACATCAAAATTAAAATCATTGTTTTAGAGAAAGAGCAAATGTTACTTAAAATCAGGACATAAAGACAAATTGGACTATGGGTGTATACCGTATTGTAAAATGGTAATTTCAACGGTAGGATAGGCCTGATTATAAGTTACTGAAAGACCTAAATTAAATGTGTGTATATTTTTTTAAAAATAAAACGCGCGCCACTTAATTATTTGGGAACTTACCCAATAGTTCATGCATTCATTGACAATGTATTAATATTTTGTTAAATATCCATGTGTCCTATCCTTATCAATATATACCGTGCTTCTACATTGTATTCATAAAAATAACAATGGGTATTATTATATTAAGCCATGTGCTTACTATTATAAGCCGAGAGCCATATTATGTCAAAGTTTGACAGATACGTGGATGTGCGATGTATTTCCTTAATGTGGTACTGCCAATCTGCCCATACTATAATTCACAGTTATTAATGCCATAAAGCATGGTATCCAACATGATGGATTTATACAATGCACACGGCCGGTACATATCTTGCAGTGCGATACCATTTGTCTTTCCATATCTTTCATCCATCTATTTATTCGATCGCAGTAACTGCTAACCAGTAAAATGTGAAAATATAAAAAGCTTCATACACAGGGACATTTTTACAGCTCCAAGAGTCGTATAATGAACGGTAAACAAAGTGTACACGCCCTCTAGGCTATATAGGAAATCGATACTGTAAACCAGACAGGATAATACGAAATAAACGCATACATATTATTATCATAGCAGTTACCTCTATGATATTATATTGTGTGTCTTGTCTTTAATTTTGTATGCATTTTTTCCCCACCACATAACCTGCCTTCTAAGAGAGTCACGCCACACAAACAATCAGTTATGCGTACACATAGGCCTATGTTTTTAAAGCTTGGTTTACGGACGCAACGCAAAGGACGTATAAGCGCAATGCAAGTAATTTGACCAATCACGACTGGGTGGAGCATCCAAACTGTCGTTTGTCATTGGTCAGCTCGCTTGCGGTGCGCTTACGCCCTTTCGTTACGTCCTAGTGGGAACCAACCTTTAACCTGTGCGTTAGATTTTGTCTTTTCATTGTACTGCAAAGGCCTGATTTCGAAACAAACGAAACTTTATTAAAAATCCATTATTAATGTAGATCTATTTTGATATGAATTTTTACAAAACATAGTCTCTGATATTGAATCCAAACTGGACAGTTTTAACGAGATAATCAGAAATAAAATAGAAGAGATTTGATTGAATGAGTGACGGTTTTTATTTGGAGGAATGCATTCAATTCGTGTATACAGTATAAATCGAATTAGAAGCAGACAGGTCCGATGCGTTTTGCTTGTGTGAAACCGTGTTACAAGTAGCTGAGAGCGCGACACTTGTACGATTGATTTAATACCGAACGACAACACGAACACAGAATGACTGGCGAACTAGACGCATCGATGATTTACAAATAACGGGCCTTTTCATGACATAACAAAAGACTCTATTTAATTCAATGAAACCAATATGCTAATTTTTACTGAAAGACTTGGCAATGAAGTATGGATGAATAGCAACAATGTAAACGGCTCTGTGTGTTTGTTTTCAATGGAAAAGAACTGAAATTAACTACCAAGTTTAAAAGACCATAAATGGTTAATACGACTGAGCGAATGTAGGCCTATTCATTTTGGTAGACAGTGTACTATTTGGTGTGGTAAGTACTAAACAATTCACATCTTTTATCCTAACCTGTTCAGTAGATGTTATGCATTGATAGTCTTCGTAATCCACGCTGCATATCGAAGGCTTATTTATAGTAGTTATTTTAAAATCAGGATTGCATTATAAATTTGTAAAAGAAAAGAATTGGTTTTTTTTAAGACAATTATAACTTTAAATTATCATCCATATAGATGGGGTATATAATACTCAGATCATTTTTACGTAATTATTATGATAATGATATTAATAATGATAATCCTTATTATTAAATATTTCCACCGAGTATTGCTGCAGGCGTCGAAACAAATTAAAGTATTGTGGAAAAAAAACGTATTTGGAATTGTTGTTGTACTAAAATGACCATGGAATGTATTGTACCCAGCATATGTTGAGCTTGAAATTGTATTATAGGCATGTGCTGTTTAAATAATTTATTGAGTAAATTTTAGTATTTTCACCTTGTTTATCTGATTTTATGTTTCAGATACTACAATTTTAAGAAGAAGAAAGTAAAAAATAAATTGAAGATGAATGTTTTCCATTTAGTAACGTTATGCATTGCGTATTTCCTGTTTTCAAAATGCGAATGTACTCTGACTATTCGCCCTTTGCAGACTGTACTGATAGCTATTCCTACTCACTCTGCCAAATTTGATTGTATTGGCAAATCAAACGAAATAAAATGGTTCAGGAAAACATATAATGAAAAAGACGTCGAGATTAAACGTTCGGACATGTATCATATAACTGCAAATGATCAACGTTCGACGTTATCAATTACAGGTAACTCTTCTATGACAGAAACGTTTGTAGATATTATGCTGTTTTGTGAATCAGATGGTGCAGATTCATCTACTGCCACTCTAAGAGTTTACAACCCTACGTTGTCATGGTTACCAAACTGTAAACAACAACCGAAAAGCCTAACGTCAGGAGATAATGTTGAAATGACATGCTTCTCATCGACGTTAGATTATATAAAAGAAGTACCAGATCTAACATGGACTAAAAATGGAGTCGTAATAAGTAATAAACCAAATGGAAATGCTACATACACATCTGTTAAATATAATAAAATTGTGAATAGGGACGATAACGGTAGACAGTTTGTCTGTGAGGCGTCTTTACCAAACATGCAGAATCCACTCTCCTGTTCCGTGACACTCCATGTTGACTGGAGCAATAGCAATATCGTACCATACATAATTGTGGCCGTTCTTAGCATCATTGCCTTAATTCTTTTCGCCATCGTAATCGTCTTTGCATTTCGATTCAGAGAGTGTAAGTATTGTAAGGAGACAGTTCCTCAACCTCAACAGGTGCTGGATATGTCATCTCTTCGAGAAGGAGTAGGTGTTCCAATTGCAGTTCTATCCGATCAGTCTTCCGAAGACGAAGTTGTGAGTTCATCCAACTCAAATAAACAGACAACAAGCGTGAACACTGAAACTATTATGAGAGCGAAAACTGAATCCAAAATAAAGTCGACTAGTTCAAATCATTCACGAGGTCATCACAAAAAAGATGCAAGATTGAATTTTGAGGACAATTTCCAAAAAGACGAATCTAAAGGTTACGAAACAAAAACAAAAGACATCGTGTTTAATTCTACAAAAGAAACTGTGGATAATGATTTAGAACAGTATAGATGTAGGTCTAAGTCAAATAGGACTAAGTCTGAACGAGTGCCCGTATCTCCTGTCAGACAGCATCCGTCCACAAAAGTGTCCTCTTCAACTAGGCCTAGATCGTTACAACCTAGAAGAACGAACGAACGAATAAATAATCTTGGTAGAAACGGGCGCTCAACACAGCCAAAAGCAGACAATAATATTAAAAAAACAGACGATACAGTTGTGTACGCGGATCTCAATTTTACCAGGAATCCAGGATTGAACATTGTCAAAGAAGAGTATTCCTAAAACGTAGCTAAAATATTTCAAACAACTTTGTTGCTTAGTGTGCTTTTATAAATTAAAATGAATGTTTGTTGCAGTCATCGGTCCAGAATCATACATTTCTAATAATAATTTATTTGCTGTGATATAATAATTGTGTGTTCATTGTTCATCGACCTTTGTAAACTTACAGTATAATGTAATTGTTATAGGTGGATAACTAAAGGCCAATTTACACAGACGAGCGGTGACGGTAAAAAACAATATAGAATCTTTTTTGTTATTCCTTATGACCATTCCTACACACAATGCGGAGCGGACGGGCGGTTCCGCTCCTGATAGATACAGACTCTACGTGGGACAAGCTACCTACGCCGTTTACCGCTCGTCTTTGTAAGTTGGGCGTAAAGCGATTGTTTCACACGTCAAGCATTTGGCCATTGCCTACTTCTAGTAATTGTAGTATGAAAAACAAACCCTGAAATCTTAATCAGATTTACATTAATTAAAATGACCTCTGATATCGGATTAAAGTTTGCATTATTAAAAATCTTAAACTTGGTAATATAATGCATTCAACTTCAAGTTCTAAAATACGTTTTGTCAGCACGTTATATTCCAATACTAATGATGATTACAGTATTTCTCTATGTTTTCTGCTGGTGGGCAGGTTGGCTTCTGTGCAATATTTTCCTGGCGAAATCTTGTATTTGGTACTTTAAAAATATACTGCATAGTGTTCATGAAACAGAACTTAAGGTTAAAATAAAAAATGCTGGTAATTAATGTTTTGCATAAAAGGGTTATACATAGTTTATAATTTGAATACTGCAAATCTTGATAAATAAATGTAATTCAAAATATTAGAATATCGATGTTTCGTTTTTTTTCCTCACTTTTCTGCATTTCATTAACCTTAGCGTTTATATTGATTTTTACAAAGTGCAATATACATATAATTTAGCACGTATTACATGAAATATGACTATAGATCTACTATTGTAACAATGAAACAAAACACAACCTGAATTTCAATCGGCGAATTAGAATGAATATAATATTCTTGTTATCTAAATGTATTATAAATTTGTTATTATTGTATTTATCTTGAAGTGAAGTTATATTTTCATTTAATTTCATTATTTATTCGGTCTATTTCAGTATATACATAAACAAAACTTAAATTGGGAGACAGGGTCAACCTAAGTGAACTTAATCACTGTAGCTGAGCCGGTTGACCAAACCTCAAAGTCAGCTTACACATAAAGACAAAATACAGTTAAAGCGAATCAAAATGAATTTGACGATACTTCTAGTGGTAACTGTAGTGGGAAACAAAACTCTGAAATCTTAATCTTTCACACTCTTCACTGATCATTTATATATTAATTAAAAAAAACCTTTGTTATCGAATTCAAAATCATAACAAAAATATTCTTAATATCTGAATGTATATGTCTAAACAAGTGTAATGACCTATGTGTCAACGTTTACAAAGATGTAGACAAAATCACATAATACGCATGCTCAAAGTAGAGATATTTTCAAATACGTGAACTGTTATTTTTTTAACTTACTAGATATGTTTAAGATAGGCCTAAGATATTTTTCTCGATCGTCATCATCATAATTATATTTGACGTCATTTTATCTTGATAAACAGACCGACCGTCATTATCATCGTTAATCAGTAGAAGTAATCAAGTTATTATTTTAATTTGCTGCGCTGCAGCTGGTCCTTGTAACATTTTGGTTAACAATTAGTTTCGTTTTAATATGGAGGAATTAGTTGGCGTAATCAACCTTTCTGGCAAGGATCTCCTTTCATTTCTGTTCGCTGTAAAGAAAGCAAGTGAATCATCTTTTGTGTTTGTTCAACCAACAAAACGAAAAAAGGTGGAGCTTTTATTGATAGATTAGATTGCATCAGTACGCATGCGTAATATAGAAGCAGATGACAATAGTGCAAGTGATCTACTGTGAGAACTATTTGAAATTCACTGTAATAATAATACTACGAGTGTTGGTGCTTGGTACGACGGTTTTTTCCACCCACAAAAGGCAATACCATGACCAAAAAGGACCATATAGAAAGGAAATGGACATAAATTACTCAAATTGTGAGATTTAATATTAAAATGTGGAGCTGGAAGGTGATAATTTTGGCAGCGAATTTGTTAATCGTCGCACATGATGTGAACACACAGACGATAATAGCTGGGCCTCGCGATACATCAGGTGTATCTGGTACAGATCAACGACTAGCATGCACGGTTAACGGTGTGTCTTCTTTGACAGTTGTGCTCTGGGAAGTTCCCAGAGGCTCGATACTTATAAACCACGAAGCAGCTATTCCATCCGAGTATGGAAACAGATTTTCAACAGAGACAGAAACCATCAATGATGCGGCGAATGAATACACCTTTATACTTGTCATACACAATCTGGACGATAACGATGGAGGAGAATATAAATGTAAGGTTTTATTTGATTCTAACATTGTTGCTGAAGTTTCAGCAGATGTGTATGTTATGAGTCCAAGTAGCGACGGAAGGCCAACATGTTTTGCCAATCCAAGTGGAGAACTTGTTGAAAATGAAATAGTGACATTGACGTGTATATCCAGTAGTCCTACTGCTGATCTGGTTTGGAGGTCAGAGGGCAACCACTTGCCGACAACATCTTCTACAAAATACGCACCTTCGACGAGTGAGTTAAGTTTTAGTGCGAACGATGACGGCCGCCGGTATTCGTGTGTTTCGATTTTTTTACTTTCGGAATGTAATCTAGTATTATCTGTACAGTATCCACCAAAAGTTGAGGTCACACCCACCACAGAAGATGTCGAACTTGGTAAGTCTGTTGGCTTCTCTTGTGAAGCCACTGGCAATCCAAGTGTGTTTACATATACATGGTTTTATTCTGGAAGTTTAATCACAGAATATGGCCGGACAAATGGGTTTCAACTGGACAATAATGGTAAACTATTAACCCTTCCTGACGTTGACCCTAACGATGACGGTGTCACGTTGACCTGTCAGGTGACCAATGAGGTCGGAGAAGGGGAAAACGAATATTTTATTGTGACAGTAGACGGTAAATCCACAGTTGAAATTGTAGGGCCAATATTGGTCACCATTGTGTTGTTCATTATATTAGTGATCCTGATTGCGTTTACGACCTGGTATTGCCGACAAAAGAAAACCATTAAGAAGATACAAAAGAAAGAATTGATTCGACGAGCGGAATCAGCAAGAAGAAAAAGACAAAACGGTTCAGTAATTATTCCAATGAGGCAAACGAATTCATTAAGAGGGAACACTAATGTCGGGTATTTGCCCGATATTAATCCTCGTCAACGTGAAAATGACGAGGACGATGATCGGTTACGACCAATTCCTAGACGGAAAAGCGAAACTTCGAGTATTGGTAAAAAGGGCAGTGTCGAAAGTAGTATGTCGGATTATATTGTACAAGATATGCCTACGACAGAAGAAGAAGATCCATCTGATGCCTCATACGTTTACCAAGTGAATCCTCATGTTACAGACTTTAATAGCAAGAAAGGCTCGTACACCGTCAATATAGATGTGGATGATCCTTCACTGCCATCAGAAGTCGATTCTACCGAAGACATTGATTCCATTATCCCGTCCACAGATTTATAGCATTCGTTTTTATTCTTCTGTTGTCTATGGCGCGCCAGGCAGCCATTTAATTCGAAAATATAAATCTAAAGCCAATTTGCTGAAAAAGTTTTGTGGGTATCGAGGCTAATTTTAAAATATGGATTAGGTCTACAGTTGAAAATACAGATGTTATATGATATATTCATTTATTGAATAAAAAATAAATTAATATTTATATTATAGATACCATTGTCACAGTTGTACTACACTTTTAAAAATATATGAGGGATATGTCTATAATACATTGGAAATATTTTAAGTATATTTTTAATAGAATACCTATTACGAGTGAATACCAGGTCGGCTCGGCATACAACGTTTAAATTGATATTCCAACATGAAATATTGAATTCTAAACATTAAGATGATATAGATATATAATTGACACTTTTTTTTAGTTTATGAATTCTAAATATATTGTGTAGGTTTTAAAAAAATGTATATAAATACATTTTATATTGTTTGAAGTAGGTCAAAAATTTGTTTAGATACAAATAAACTAAAACATCAGATTAAATGCAATAGTACTAATAACTCAATTTTATATACCTTGTGTGAATGTTTGTATAATATAATATAATTATCTATAATGTTAATATCCGTAATTCAGGCAAACTAAAGCTCTGTCTACACTATCAAACTTTATGTGACAAAAAAGTGATGTGCCCATATATGGACATGATGATGTCATTTCACTGCTATATTTGGACATATCACTTATTTTTAATACGATTATTAAGTTAATATTCTTATTGGTAATCTATAATACTGTTTTGATGTAAGTGTAATATTATTTATATTGAATTTGTAACAATAAAAACGTACTTTTATTGACGGATATACATTCAAAGTCAAAATGTTCGTTAAACAACAGGGTAATTTATGTATATTTTTATATCAATATGTTAAGTTGCACTCATAATAAAGTTATACTTGTAATAAATTTAATAAATACCGGTGCTGCCCGCTACAAGTAATTAGATGTATTTGTGTTGGGCGCAGTGTAGTTGAAATAATGTGTTTCTTCATTAAGTTAACGTCATCCTGATGGGCATGGTACGTACTTTTGTACAAGTGTGCGTACCTTGTGCGTTTACGTACGCACGCGTAAACTAATGTAAACTTTTATATTTTGCAAAATATTCTTTTATGCAGTTTTTTCACATTGTAAAAGAAACCAAGATGTACCACTGCCCTTATGTCATAATAATATTGTTGAAGAAATATTTAAATATAACGTTTGAAAAAGCAGTTTCAATAATAATGTCTTTGTTATTTTAATATCACTTTTATACATTATGAAAACGTATTTAATAAAAAAGCCTTCCTAATGTATTTTTGTAATAATATCATAATGGGTAAAATATATATTGTCGTCACATTACATTTATGGTTTTATCGATTCTGTAACAATATACGGTATCAATGTGATATGAACATTACTACTGGTGATCGACAGTGAAATCCAATCGTCAGGGCCATCAAGAATACATTACATGCGAGTACAAAACACCTATACTATATAATATAAAATATTATACGCGCAAAATTTTAATGTCCCTTACAACAAATTCATTATAATTTATAATATTGTATTATTTTGTAATTCAATGTTATATTTATTAAGTTGGTAAATTTGATAATAAAAGAATAACTAAACATTTTGAGTGAATGTTTGTATTTCAATACATTATGCATTCTTAATTAAATGCGCGTTAGAACGCACTACGTTATCATAAGACATGTATCATCGTGATTTGAACGATGAAGAAGGCATGGGTCATCATTATTTGAACGCACTACGTTATCAATGAAGAAGGCATGTATCATCATTAATTGAACGCACTACGTTATTATCATCGGAGGCGCTTACTACGTCTGATATTAATTTTCTTCTTGATGAAATAAAAATATTTATCCAGATATTATAAAAACAATCTCTGACGTGTTATTAGGTTTTTAATGATATCGGTTTCAAAATGAGTTGTTTTACAGTGTGTATACCTCCAGCTGCGTAAAATGTCCAGGCTAGCTTCTTCTGTGTGATAAAACAAAAACATATTGATTATTGGTAAATGATACTAGCAGATACTAGAATTACACTGCATTTGTAGAGAAAAAAACCTACATATTTTGGTTAATGCGATTTTGAATTTGATTATTATAAATAAAATGGTACCGTAATATATAATAATATGATAACATATAATAATAATAATAATAATAATAATAATAATAATAGTCAATAAGTCATCATCTTCTAAATTATTCCATTTTATAATTATATAAATGTTAAGACCTTAACGTTTCTACGCATCTACAAATTAAATAGGTCTAGAAATATGTAACTGATATTAATAAAATAAAATAAATGACGTCATCGATTCTGAAATGTCAAAGTGCATGTCACCGTCATAGAGCGCCCGTGACCCATTGAAGGTCACAAAGAGTACAATCGAATCAAGATAAGTGTCAAAATCGAAACATATAGAATTGTCCCACAACTACAAACATGAAACTGCTTTTGAAAACACAGCAGTGCGCGTAACAAGCTGGTAAATGATTGATTTAAGCGCATATTATCCTATGAATTGGCACCTCCGCCTTTTATTTGTCATTTAACCGTAATGGCACTGCTATCCTCTACCTACTTTACATCTCTCTTCTTCATATATTTCGCCGTTGCCGTCTTCTTTTGATTACAGGAGTTGCCGCTTTCAGCAAGTTTGGCAAGCAAATAGGTTTTTATGGCGCTGAGTTCGTCAACACCACACCATCTGTAGATTTTTGATCTGCCAACTATAATCATGACATTTCATTAGCCATAGTTGAAATAAGCCTTCTGTATAACCAAGGCCATTGACAGGTCGGTAGGTCTTCAACCACTAGTACATGGCAGGCGACAACATCAAGAAGACAGCAGACAGCATGTAAACTTCCGAAAAACCCGCTAACATCGTTTGTGTGACGGTACAACATGCAGGCAGCATTTGTTTTTTCTTTCGTCATCACTACACTTATGGTGGCCAATTGTCAGGAGTTTTCAACAAGACCTCATAACACTACAACCTTCCAGCTGCATGGAACTCAATTTATTTGTGAAGTGATTGTGTCCGGGGGCGTCTTAAAATGGAAACTGCCAAACGGCCAACTTATTGATAATAG
Organism: Antedon mediterranea; assembly: GCF_964355755.1. NCBI lineage: Eukaryota > Metazoa > Echinodermata > Crinoidea > Comatulida > Antedonidae > Antedon > Antedon mediterranea. Next base: position 1,878,773 of record NC_092676.1, on the reverse strand, counting down.
TCTAAACTCCAACAAGTGGTTTGTATCGGCAACGTATCAAGGGAACAAAATATACTCAAGATTAGACATCAAATATTGTGAGACCTCGGACACAGGTAGATATGAATGCGTCTGGAGGTCGGACGACGAAGAAGTAATTTCTGTCGCGTACTTAAACATTTTGGTTCCAGCGACGACAGAACCACATGTTTGCGCAGCAAGCTCAACGTTGGTCAGAGAAAATGATCTTGTGACGATTACGTGTGCAAAACTTATTGAAGGGAATGATCATCGCAATGAAAACGAAGGCACTCTTTGGTGGGAGGGTGCAACCAGTTTAGAAGATACTTCGAGATATTTCATACGGGTTGATAATTGGAATTCTAGACTGTGGTATAACATTGGGTTTTCATTCTATGCGAGTCCATCTTACAATGACGTTCAACTCACGTGTGAAGCTGTGTTTTCTGATGGCATGTCACATGACTGTGTTGTGGGACCTTTCAATATTTTATATATACCTATAGTGCGTGTAACCATGACACCAAGCACTGTACGAGACGGAGACGAGGTTGCGCTGACGTGTGAATCAAACGCTAATCCGTTCGCAAGCCAGCACGAATGGTATATAAACGGTTATCTAGTTGATGAAACAGAAGGATATATTGTGCAAGGAAAACGACTTTACATACCAAATGTTGATAAAACAAAGCATGATTTGCTTATTATTGGTTGCTTTGCCATAAATTCTTTAGGAAGAGGTAAAAATAGCGTACGCCTACTCGTAGAAAATAGCTTAAAGTACGTGGGACCTATGGTGTCTGGAATACTTGTTGGTATTATTTTGATAGCTGGTTTGATTTTATATCTTTCGACTAGAAACAAAAAGTCTTTACGTGTGTTTTTGAGAACTTGTGCCAGAGCGTCGTTTAAATGGCAGAATGAATATACTGTCAAGCCAGACGATGATCAAAATGAACTATTTGTGATGAATAATTACAGAAGACGTTCTCGTAGAATGCCTCCCATAGTTTTGCAGAAGTACCACAGGCCTTCGGATAGAGATTCAGACGAAGCAAGGAGCACCTCGATAACATCAGGTCGAGAAACTACCTTATCAATATCTAGTACAGATTCGAAGGAATTGTATAGTGCCACCGAAGCATCCACGTCTGGTATTTACCTTAGTGAAAGGACACCATCAACTCGTTCTGGACTATTATCGAATTCATCCAGTACATCACCAGTTAGTTATGAAGAAAATGCGAGTCTTGTTTACGATGAAGTGGTTATAAAACAAGCGGACATTTACATCATAGGAGAAAAAGGCAAAGTGAAAAATAAAAAATCTAGTGGAGGTCAGTCTACGGTACTTAGAGGTCCAAAAATGAAAAACACAGATTCAAAATCTAAACAAGGTAGTAACAAGTATGTTTTGGACTTTAAAGAAACTGGAAACACAAGTGATAAATCTTTAGACAGATGGTCAGTTAAAGATATCACCTTTGAAGAGTTAGATGAAAGAGTATCGGTAACAACTTCAGAAAGAATCGCAGACGATAATATCGATAGGCCAGTGTCTAGCCGATATAACAAATCTAAAACCGCCAAAACCGGACGCAGACCACCAGTGCGTGACACTACGCAAACAATTCATCACGATAGTACGCGTGCGTTGTGGAACAACGCTGGTTTTGTACCGATTTCTTCAAAAGCGTCGAACTCTGGTAAAATACGACCTCATGGCATTTATGTCAAGAAACACCAAAAAGCTATAGGAAGTCTTTATAATCAACTTAATGTTAAAAATGTAAAACAAAAACGATCTTATATTGTGAACGTTGTCAATAACAAAGAGAGCGTTCCCCCAGCAAACCGTTATCAAAATGACGCAACACAATTTTGATAAAAGAAAAGTTATTATTATTATTATTATTATTATTATTGTTAGTGTTATTATTATTATTATTATTATTATTATAAACTAAAGAAAACTGTATTAATCGAAACCACTGACTCTCAGGTAGAAAGCCACTGTGAGACAAGAACTTTGTTCTCCAAAGAATTGGAACCTTCTGCTTTGATATTTGTCATTATCACTTTTAATGGTTAATTTCGACAATAAAATAATGTAAACACTTATTGGGCTTACGAGAAAAATGCGTCAAAGTTTCAGCCTTTGGATTCTCACAAAACCAACAGATTTTAAGCCTAAGTAAAACGTATTAGGCCTAAGACAAAAAGGTTTCATTCTTTTGAATTGATTTTGAGCCTAAATAAAACATTTGAAATTGTTACAAACATGCGTAGATAAATCGAATAATATTTGGTACTGTGACGTGCCAATCAACCTACATTTTTTCAGTTAAAAATTAAAATTATGACACACATGGTCATCTGGTATGCCATATTGACGCTCCATACCATACGGGCGTTCCATACCATACATGGACGGTAATCATATCATGTTACCTGAGTTTGGTGGGAACCTACCATTTTCTGACATGGAAGGTGAAGAAGATTAGCATCTTATCCGGTAAAAACATTATCATTTCCTACATTATTGTATTTTATCACTTGCATGTCTGTAGGCCTATCCCACGTCAATCAACATCAATGCCCTGTAGTGTTGAGTGATCTTCCATTTTGAAACAGTAGACCTACTTCAATTTTGAAATGGTACCTTCATCTAATTAAACTTTGTTAAGTAGCTACGTCGTTTCATGGTCACAAAATTTAGATAGTTTTTCATCTTTTCCAAAAAAGGCAGATTAGTATACTTTTCTGTTTGTAAATTATGTAAATGCTAGCAAACTAAACATGGATGTTGTACTATATTCGACACCTATTACCAACAATATACTGTTGTACTGATTAGATATAGAATGGTTAACATCCACTAAAGACAGGTGGTTCAAGTGAGGGTTGTCTAAGGTCGGCCGGCCGCCCCGCCTCCTCCTTGCTCCTGGCGAGGATTTCGAAGAGTTACCGGCGACGGAGGACGCCACTGGCCATGGTATCCGACGTTTCCCACTCACCTGCCCCGGAGCTCCTTGAATTGCTGAAGACACCTTTTGTATACATTTTTTTCTCTTCACTTAAAAATAAATAAAATGCTTACATGCAATAATGCTCTCACCCAACCAATCTATTTTTGTCAACAAAGTCTAAGTAAAACTTATTAGGCCTAAGAGAAAATTAGGTTTCATTCTTTGAATGCTCACAAACTAATTGATTTTAAGCCTAAATAATGTGAAATTGTTACAAACATGCGTAGATTGTGACGTGCGGATCAACCTACATTTTTTCTAGTATGCCATATTGACGCTCCATACCATACGGGCGTTCCATACCATACATGCGCGGTAATCATTATCATGTTACCTAAGTTTGGTGGGAACCTACCATTTTCTGACATGGAAGGTGATAGTGAAGAAGATTAGCTGAACATCTTTTCCAGTAAAAACATTACGATGTCCTACATTATTGTGTTAGGGTTTTTCACTTGCCTGACGTGTCTGTACCCCACTAGACTTGCCCCAAGTCTGTATTTTCTTTTTTATTTATTTGTTTTTATTGCGACCGCGATTTTTGTCTCAAAATACAGACTTGTGAAACGCGTATAGAAATCGATTTGTAGACCGCAAACGTCCGATAAGAATGACGTAGGTAATCATACCGTATTTGGCTATATGGGGCGGGCGGTATGTAAATATGGATTTCGAATCAACCAATGATCATCTTGTTTCAAAATGAAAAAGTGCTGAATGTACGAGACGAGACTGTTGATAAAATCGTGTTGCCAAGTTGTTTTTTTATTAATTGTTTAGTCATTGGCCTAGGCCTCTTTCGTAGGTCCTACTCAACTCGCACGTATGACCTGCCAAATAAAACGCCAATAAAGTAGGCCTACATGCCACCGGCACACAACAAAGCTACACCACACACTACACAGAACAGGACAGGGTCTGGGTGGGAATTAAATCAAATTATCTCCGCGTAATAAATGATCCATTCAATGTTTGATTTGCGGAGAAGCAGCCTATCTTATCAAGACGAGTTTTCATGTTCTTGGGAAAAATCCCATCAAATGTTTACCAAACTACTAGCCATATAAAATCATTTCTAGCCTTCAGAAACTTTCATCAATGTACCAAGTACACGTTGTCTAAACGTAACATAGCGCATGCGCACCATCTTAGTTGTTGAGTCTTTGAACTTCTGAAATATGAATATTAAAACGGTGTACGAGTGAGTAGCCAATCGCATGCAGCTGAAACTAGTCAACCGGATAATCGTATGCACCAAGAATTCTTGGTGTCAAACCACGTGACTTGTGCGTGTTTCCCCAGACGGAGTATCCAAAATCAAGTAGTATACGTATGAAACGCCACTCGAAATACGCTCATCAAAATCTGTTATCACATTTAAAACTAAACTCAAAACTCATCTCTTCAGAGAAGCATAATCGCACGCTACTACTTGCACTGATCTTGGAAAACACAGCGCTTTGAAACCTTTGTCTCTTGCGCTTTATAAATGTTATTTATTATTATTATTATTATGTGCCAAAATATTTATCTTTTTACTAATATTAAGACAAAACTCCGTCTGGAACCCAGACTAGTACCCCACGTCAATTAACACCATTGAGTAACGACGATCTTTCATTTTGAAATGGTAGGCCTTATTCAATTTTGAAATGGTACCTTCATCTGATTAAATTTACTCGTTTCATGGTCACAACATTTAGATAGTATTTTTTTTTTCCCAAAAAGGCAGATATTATTTATACTTTTCTGTTTGTAAAATATGTAGGCCTAAAACAAAGATAAATGCTTTGTAGGTCTAATAAGAATGAACTAAACATGGATGCTGTTCTCATTCGACACCTATTACCAACAATATGCACATGTAGTGATTATATATAGAATGGTTAACATTCAATAGACTCAGGTGGTTCAGGTGGCATTTACGAGAGTTCCGAAAAGCTTGTAAGGTGTCTAGTGGCCGCTCCTGTGCGGTGTTTGGTAGGCGGAAGGATACGACGAATACCAGAGGGCGTTCGGCGTCAACTCCCGTCACCCACATTTCCGTCAGGCCTTAAAGGAGGACACAGGACGAAGAGAGGTTTGTTCTAGCTTGGATCATTGAAACCACTTTTTTTCTCTTCTACTAAAATGCTTACATGCAATTAATCCTCTCAACCAATTTATTTTTGTCAAGAAAATAAATAAAATGACATTTGATTATACCTCATCTCTTTTTATGTGTCCGTCGTACCCCGCGTCAATCAACGTTAATTATGCCATTTTGAGTAACGATAATCTTGAATTCTTGTTAACATTTGTTAATACAGTAAGCCATTTCATGTTCACACAAAAGATATTTTTCCAATTTTTCTAAAGGCAGATATTATTTATACATTTCTATTTGTAAAATGTGCAAAAAACTTCATAATTAATTGCTGTACATTCGAATGAAAGATTATTATTATTTAATAAGTATTAAATTCAACACCTATTTACCAACAAAATACACCTTTAATGCCTATAAATAGAATGATTAACGTTGAATAAAGTCAGGTGGTTCAAGTGACATTTACGAGAGTATTGGAAAGATTGTAAGGTGTCCTAGTCGGCCGCTCCTGGTGGCATCAAAACTCAGGATTTCCCCTTCTGCTGGCATACAACCACGTCACTAGCTAGGATAGGACGTATGCGTTCTGCATGCACCAAGCAAGAATAAAAGCCGATTCCACCAGGCCTTAAAGGAGGACACAAGGTGAGAAGGTTTGGACTAGTTTGTCACTTGGATCACTGAAACCATTTTTGTAGAAAATTGTTAAAAAATGCATACAACATTCCTCTCACCCAACCAATCTGGCAGCAATAAATAATTGACAAATAATTATTATAACATTTTTAGATGATAAGATAAAAACACAAACCATTTTCCATTTCAATGTTTGTTTGCCAAATGTAGAATACTGATGTAAAATAAAGATTTCTTCTTTGTCCTGTTTAATGTGTAGTAGGCATATTTGGTAATATTAATTATATGAGTGGAATAGTATTACACAGGCGCAATCTTATGTTGTGAACGTTGTCAATTACAACAGAGTGTGCTGCGAACCAAAACAACTTTGATAACAAATTTTGATAAAATAAACGTTTGCTATTTTTAAATAATGTTATATAGTCATTGCCTATAATAACAATATACTGCATCATATGTTGTGAAACCTCTAATAAGCGCTGTACATCGAAACTAAGAGAGAAACAATGCCATGTGAATGTGATAGGATGCGCTCTCGCCAGGGTAGGTCTAAATTGAACTCTGGTCAGCACCAGTTGTGTCTCGGTCATCCAGAGATCGTAAATATTGGCAAAATATAATCTAGTATACATAAAGACGTTTAAAGTAAATAAAAGAAGTTTAGTCTTATAAATCAAATATCAGTTAGCGTACTCTGTTTATGTCGTATTTGCCTTTCCATACCTTTACTGTTAAAACTACGAAAGCCTATTCGTGCCACTCTATAGCAAACATTATTATCGAATTATTAGCTATGTAGACATTTCTGACGTATGAAAAAGAAGTTGAAATGTATTATTTCGATATTAGGTTGTATTCGATAAATATTTTATATTTTTTTATTTTAAACATTTTTTTTGTGGACATGCACTCCATCCGTCTTCTATTGAACCTCGTAATATCTACATAATTGATAATTGCACAGAAAATTTCCTACACTAGTAGATATTTCCGGTTAAAAACCGACTCTATACTAGTGAGTAAGTTGAGAACATTTAAATTTGTTTTCTTGTACTACTATAATTATTATACTATCCAAATGTATTGAGCCTGATTAAGTAGGTTACTATTGTGTGGGACCCAAGTTTTAAACCTATGTGACTTCCCTTTGTTTGGAATGGTCCATTCTGACTTTTAACATTATATAATTGTTTCCTATAGGCCTACACCGAAAATGATTAAGAGTTAATATAAGTTATGTTCTTATATTTAATAATGTGTGTTTTAACAAAAGGAGACATTGGGTTACTTTCTAAAATTATCAAAAATATTATTTATTTAATAAACAGAACATGTTTAAAATGTAGGCTAGGTTTATGAATATTATGTAATGTATTCAACACCAATGCGGCAACAATACAATGTTATTTATATTTATATAGAATACAGTCACATAATGCTGTATAGGTGATCTGAGTGGTTTTGCTGTCGTCTGTGCGTCCGCTTCCTGGCGGATCCGTGTTCCAGCGGCAGGTTTTGACTGACATCACGTGTCGATTGCAGTAGGGCCCTCTGTCTTCAGCGCAGATGTCAACCCTGACCCGTCGTAGAGCATCGGCCCTTCCAGGCCTCGGAGGTTACAGAATACAGAAATCGGATCGCTGAAATATATTTTTCATCCCTGACATTTTATTGTTTAAATTATCACCTTCAATTGTGTTAATGTGCTGTATTTTCCCAATCTGTTGATGTACCGAGGTATGGCACACCCAGCACGCAATACATTGACGTTCCATACCCGTGGCGCGCACTCATTACTGTTGCCTAGGAGTTTGATGGAACCTACCATTATTGATGGAGGAGGAATGAAGAAGATCACCGGAATTATAAATTGTCTTGGTAACTTTACCACGTCACATTATTGTTGTAATGATCAAAAAATGTTCATCTTTTCCAAAAAGGAAGGCAGATTATATCTTTCTGTTGGAAATGCAAATTCAACACGCAGGCCAATATAGCCTACACTACATTTTGAAACTAATCTGTTTTATAAGTAGGCCTATAAGAAAATATACGCTCCTCCTACGTAATGAGTTCGTTTTGAGGACGCACGGAATTCTGGTGTACCCATGGAGGTATAAAATAACTGCCTCAATGGTCTGCCTACTGTGTGAGAGAGTTATATGCAATTATATTTTACAATTGGCCTATTGACACAAATGTCTTATGTATACACATGCAGACATTACGGAAATCAATAAAGCCCTTTGCTTTGTTCCACTCGCTTTAAAACACCTTTCGAAAAGGTTATTATTAAGTTCGTTTTTTATCCGACAGTAGTTATTTGGGGTGTATGCGATATTAATTTTATTTTGAATTTAAAAAAAAACAACAATGAAATAGAAAAAATGTGAAATATTTTAGAGATCTAAAGAATTGATTCTTTTCAAAATGTCTGTCATATTCAACCGTTGAACATTTTTCGCACTGCTGTTGTTTAGAAGCTAATCAATACTAAGTTGGTTTGCCATGGCAATAAACGCTATAGCGTCATCCCCTACCGCCATTCGTCATGGATCGCTTGTCTCAGCCTTTTCATTCAAACAAATGATGAAATGTTACCTAAATACAGTGGTTTTTATAGGATTAGAAAACGGAGAAAGATAGATAATTACATCGAAGAATCAAAATGCTGTATTACGAACTGTTTTTTATTTCTGATAGTAATGCTATGCCTAAAGATAGGCCTAACGTCAGGTGGCTTAGACGTCTTCCCTGACAGCATCAACATAGCAGAAGAGGACACGCTATATATTATGTGTACATTCACACCAAGTACTGTTATTAGTAAGAAATATCTGCTACAATGGTCTTTTGGAACTATTACAGCCGTCGAAGGAGGCACGATTCCACGCCAGTGGCAGGTATTCGGCGGGTACGAATCGGGAAGTTACGACTTGCGAATACCGTTCGTTTCTGCTGACGACGCTGGCGTTTACGTATGCGCGTTAGTGGATGACGAGAACGGTGTTCTTGAAAGTGTCAGTATGACTGTTAGTGTCACACCAATTCCTATAAGTAATTTCCCAACATGTTTGATAAGCAGAACTGGAACTGTGTTACTTGATGAGCAATTAGACGTTGTGTGTGCTTTTAAACAGGCGTCTCTATCAGGTGAAAAGTTAGAGCTAAAACAGAAAACTTCCACAGGGTTTGAAACATTAGCAATGAGCTCGACAACTTATACCGCAAGTGAGTACACCATAAACCTTAAAATGACGCTTAATTTACAACGAGATCACCATGAAGCTGAGTATGCATGCTTTGCTTCTGGTGGAGGTCTTGAGGTACAAACATCATGCTTATTCCAACCATTACACGTTAGTTTCAGACCCTATGTCAATCTGGATCCGATACTGGCTGTTATCTCTAACCAGAATGACGTCATATCATTTACTTGTTCTGCCATAGATGCGTACCCAGTTAACGTCACATTCACATGGTTCATGGCAGGTAACATTATTAGCACAAGTTCAGATAGATTTTCAATAAGAACAATTTCAAGTGTGTCGAACGAACTTACAATATATCAAATTATCAGCGCAGACGACGGTACGAATGTTGTCTGCGAAATCGAGAACGCAATTGGAGCGTCAATTGCTACCGGAAGGATTCGATTTGAAAATGAAGGAGACAATACTGCTGAATCATCAGAAAGTGACTGGTACTTAATTTTGATTATAGGATGTTTGGGAATAGGAGGTTTAATGTTAATAATTATTTGTAATGTTTACTTTAAGAAAAAGCGTGAACAAAATCAAAATAAAACGCATGCTGCCAATAAGAACATACCTCCAAAACAGCAGCAGCAAGTCTTTACCGTCGATCGACGCCCGTACTCACAACGGTATGTCAACGTTAGTGGTTTGAGAGGCAGTGAATACGTTACAAGAGCCATTCGTGGTGACCTTACGGAAACCCCGTCCTCCTCTACACGCCGCAAACATCGATATTCCAGCGAGAGCACTCGTCCATTGACTGACAGTGGACATTCATCTTTGAGGACAAGTCCAGAAGCTAATAACTCGTCTAGTACACATAGGAGTGCTACACGTAATCGTCATCACAGATCGAAAGTCCCACATATATCGCAGTACAACAACAACCACAGCAGACACAGACAACATAAATATCAGCGAAATTCGTCCACCGATAAAATGCGTAATTTGGCTTCATACCACCATCGCAGAAGAGATAGAGTACACCCGAACTCAAACAACGCTAGTGATGTAATAGGTGCATCATCTCAACAGAATTTATACAAGAAACGGAAAACTCGAGGTGAAAGAGATCGGATAAGAAGCAAAACAACAACACCAAGGGATCCGAGAAGAATACCTATTCAAGGTAACCAAACCGGTCAACAATCGAACAAAGTCGTGCCACCAATAGATACAACAGATGGAAGAGGAAGCAGTAATATACAACATAGTGTACCACCGGTGAATGATGCAGCTACTGCAAGAGATATACCTGCAGCAAGTGTGCCTAATAACGTCCAACAATCTCCTATATCTCAAGCAAGCACCATTGTATATGCAGAAATCAACCAATGTAGTCCACGATCAGAGGAACCAATTCGTGGTGAAAGTGAACTACATTCTGATGCTGACCATGTTGTTCAGATTGAAGACAATTAAAGATATACACATTATATATTTTGTAAAAGGGAGGAATTCAAAATCTTTGGGCCAATATATTTTAATGCTGCTGTAAATACTTTAAATGTGCCAAGTATATTACTTGTACATTATAAACGGACTTCTTGAAATTTGTAAGATTCAGGATTTTATCATAACGAAATATGGAGTTTGGCATTCTAGACATTAAAAAAATGGAAAGTAACAGAATTAATGAAAAAATGTAGTTTTATTCCGTTTTTATAATAATATTGGTCTCATTGTTTGGTAAAATGTGTTGCGTATGATTCTACTAAGGCAACTGAGCACACCTGACCAAGATACTTGTAACAGTCCTTTGATCTTATGTCTGGCTGCGACAAATACCAACAGTACTGTACTATGTACATATTCTACGCGGTGTCTGTTAAGGGGCGTGTAACTGATCGTGTCGCAGCCACAGATAAACACTTTGATCAGGGAGTTGATAACAACTCGTCCCTGCTTTGATTTTTGGGGCTATAAGCATTATGTTGTTATTGCCTTGGTTCTACCAATAGAGGGCGACCTTTAAAAAATCATCAACTGGGGAAACTTAAAATATTTGTACATTTAATAGTAGTCTGGGCTCCAGACGGAGTTTTGTCTTAATATTAGTAAAAATATAAATATTTTTGCACATATGGCGTTTCATACGTGTATTACTTGAGTTTGGATACTCAGAGAAAATCGCGGTCGAAATAAAAACAAATAAATATAAAAAAAGACAATAAATACAGACTTGGGGCAAGTCTAATTTAATAGTAATATCATTAAAATGATTATTCTATTATAAACCGTATATTTAGTGTTTTTTTATATAAATTCGAATATTAAATATATGTGTATATGTGCAAGCGCTGCTCTTTAAATTTAGAAGTAAGCTTAGACAATTCTAAACCTACTACTAGGCTTATAACAATATAACTATAATGTAGACTTGACCATTTATCTTTTATTTTTACTTTTCTCCAAATACAATCGGAAAAACAATATTTTACATAATTATAATATTTTATATGTTTTTTTTTTGCATTTACATATTTATTAAAATGGTGACATCTTAAATAAAACAGAATGAGGGAGGAATAATCATATTATTGATTTTTGTTTTAAAAACAGAAAGAGATTTAACTTTACTATTAATGATAAATATGATCTTCTAGTTTTCTTTATTTTCTTACTTATTTTAAATAAAATGACATCCTCAATTTGTTGTGGAAGAATCCTGAAATTTTTGAGCATTTGGGAAATTTCAAACCACATAAATAAATATACATCTTAATCCCAGCCATTTTGGGTGTGGTCTTAACCATTTTAGGTGTGGTCGCAACCATTTTAGGTGAGGTCTCAATCATCAGTAGTGCAGTTTAATGCATTTTGGATGTGGTCTAAACCATTTTGGATGTGGTCTCAACCATTTTGGATGTGGTCTCAACCATTTTAGGTGTGGTTCCAACCATATTAGATGAGATTGGGTGTGGTCTCAATCATCACTAGTGCAGTTTAAACCATTTTGGGTGTGGTCTCAAATCATCACTAGTGCTGTTTCAACCATTTTGGGTGTGGTCTCAATCATCAATAGTGCTGTTTAAACCATTTTGGGTGTGGTCTCAAATCATCACTAGTGCTGCATTTTGGGTGTGGTTTCATCATCAGTACACACCCATTTTACAAATCTTAGGTGCACAACTGGTTTTAATAATTGGGGTATTATATACTATAGTAATGCACATATTAGGTAAAGTGCAATAATCATAGTACAAATAATGATAATATAGTTGAGTTGTTGAGAGGTAACACTTCATTCACCTCACTCCTCTCCTGCTGGGAGTGCATCTTCTAACCGTTTGATAAATTTTACTTTAATTTCTGTCTGGTTATCTCCTTTAAGTACATCTTGAACAAATCGTACATTTACTTCCATTTGGACCTGAAAAACAATTATGATCCAAAAATTAAAAAAATTGAAGAATCTTTACTCCAATCCAATGTCAGAAGCAATTCAGAATGTCTGTCTCGTATCTCACTTTACAGTACAACACATAGGCATAAGCTCTGTCTACACTATCAAACTTTATGTGAAACAAATGTGATGTGTGCCTATATATGGACATGTCATATCACTACCATATTTGGGTATATCACTACCATGTTTGGGCACATCACACTTTTTTTTGTCAAATTGTTTGATAGTGTAGACAGAGCTATAGAATGGTTCTACTTTGATTGTAAATTTCTGTTGCTTACCATTTCACAAGCACCTCTAATTACACCACATAATAAATTGGAATAATTAAGGTTGTTGTGCTCCTCAGGTAGCTCCACAAAATCTGTGAGTGGGTTGTTGTCCAATATGAGAGAAAATTCATCGCCACCGGCACTCCAATTTGCCACTGTTGGTGTTATACCCAGGAACATCTTAAAACCATTCTAAAAAACAAAAATAATTAAATGAGAATTATTCCATCTGAATAATATCCTCATCATCTAAGATGGAGCTCACAATGCAATGCCATAGTCCTTTGTTCATCATCTGAATTGGTAGATCATGAATACATTTTTCAACACATTCTTCTTAAGCTCTGTCTACACTATCAAACTAGTTTGACAAAAAAGGTGTGATGTGTCCAAATAGTAGTGATATGACATCATCATGTCCATATATGGGCACATCACATTTTTTTGTCACATAAAGTTTGATAGTGTAGACAGAGCTTACTATAGATGGATGGAAAATATTATATTAAATGTATCTACACCTATGTTAAATGTGTAACTACTTACTTTTGCGATTACATCCGCTGTTTCTCTAAAATCATGGCACCTTCCAACGTTTGAACGAGAAAGAAAATCTTCTACTAGTCGTACACCAATATTGTAACCCCTATATCGAGATTGTAAAGATAGATACAAAAAGATAGTAGAGAAGTCCTTGCAGGGGGTGAAATTCTTAAGGTTTTTTTGACCCACCAATAAAGCTCTGTCTAACACTATCAAATTTTATGTGAGGTGCACATATATGGACATGATGATGTCATATCACAACCGTATTTGGGCACATCACACTTTTTTTGTCAAAGGAGTTTGATAGTGTAGACAGAGCTTTACAGGCTGCTTATTTCTGAGGTATATTACTGTAAGAAATCCACCTCAGTAATAAGTACATGTATGTAATATTTAATTACTGTAATTAGTAGTATGGTGTTTGATGTTTTCTTCTTACATTTTATCAAGTTGTTTGTTGACTTCTTCATCACTTTCATAGTCTTTGACAAGTTGTGCTACAAGAGATCCATATGTAAGGGTGAATAGTTCTTGACTCTATTAAAACAAAATAAAAATTGTTGAAGTTAAATGATTCAATAAGTACAATATAAATTACCATTGGGCAAAGAAAAACCCATATAGTTACATAGTCATAATAGTAGAATCTAAATGTTAAAAAATCTATCTAGCCTAGGCTAGCTCTAGGACATATAATCTACCTATTATTAATATTACATTCCTGCTTAGGTGCTTCTAAAATAAATTATAGCTAAAGAGTGCAGGGCTAGGCCTGGGTTAGTAGGACGCTTACTCAGATTCTATCCGGTTAACTGCAGCTGGTCCACTGCAACTAAAAATGAAGCGTACCACATTATTGTATTGGATATGCTAGGCCTAACTAAAAAGCAACGAATTAGTTATAAAATCGTGCAAACATCGTAATTATAAAATAATACCTGAATAACCTAGGCTATAAAGCTGCAATACATACCACTTTTTTGGAGTCTGTTGTTCTGCTACCTTGTCTTGACATGTTTATATCTGTTTGAGGCTAGGCTAAGCCTTGATACTCAACTTTTCATTTCACAGACTAAAAACACGACAAAAAAAACATACGATCAACCATTGTTGGGAAGGGTAGTGATGGCGTAAGTATATTCAAACAATACTTATAAAATGGTATGAATAATACATTAATGATCAATATATTTAATAAATTCTATAGTTATTATAGAAAATATCCTAATATGCAAATTTATTTATCTTAGCATTGTAATCATAAAAATATAAAGCAGTTACCCCTTTTTTTACTAAATGGACTCTCCCATGACAAAAGGAAATGATGGCTCGTCCCAAGTTCACAAATCGTTGGAACCAGCAGAGTGTGAGTTTTGTGAAAGTGAATTAAATAATTTATAGACAACATTTTCGGTATGATTGTTGTATGCGATGGCATGGATTCAAATTGTGAACATACCTAATTGGACGGTCCAAGATGTTCAAGAATGGATGAAAGGTAATAACGCTTTCTTTATTTGTTGGTATGGTGTTTGTGGGGTGTTTCCTCAAGCCAAAAGTTTGTGTTCTGGATATACGAATGAGCAGCCGTAAGAGGCTGCCTGAGGTACCTACAAACTTGACTGATTTATCACCTCTAGAGACACGACCCTGGCCTGGAAGAGTCAACAATACTCATCAAAAACAACCCGGAAGTTATTGTATGAGAGCTTAGTTTAGAAATTTTTAACAACTTTTAGAGTCTAATATTTTTTTATTCAATATTACAATAAGCAAGTTTATGCTAATTAACAGGTGGTTTTGTGTTACAAACAAACCAAACATTTATTGAACAAAACTTATAATTTATATAAGTTTATATAAGAAATGTATTATTTATGACAGTCATAAACAAGACATTTACAAATACAATTAAAATTTCACAGATTGCTGCCGAATAATCTGATAGTGATTAAATATTTATTTATTTAAAAACAATATGGTATGAAATGATTGAACCAGATGGATGTCAATATACTTATATAGTACCATTATTACTGATGATAATTAAAAATATTTATTTAGATATGTTTTTGATAAAGGGTGGGGTTGGATGGATCTACTATACATACAGTACATTTAAACCATAAATTTACTGTGTATGTAGATCTGGTCAACAACTTCCCAAAAAAAAAAAAATGTAATCCTTGGTACTGTATACTTTGTAACCCGCCCACCTTCTCAACTAAAAATTCCAAAGAGATTAGAATCTTCTGTTTTTACTGTACTATTTTTATGTTTTTTTAAATAATATTACTGTAAATATTTGGTGATTGAGCCTATTTAAAAAAATGTATATACAGTACATAAACTATCTTTTGTTGGCTTAAAGTTTCTTAGCCTTGACAGTTTTGCTTTCACGCATCGATGCAAACGCGATTGTTTTCGTCGGTTCTGTGATATTTGTTTAATTTCATTGAATTGATTGAGTGAGTGATTCATAAAAATTGTCTGAATCACTCTACCAGAATGGGCCTTGTCTTTTCTGGTTTGGTTGCCCACAGTTTAAAACTGAATCACTCTACCAGAATGGGCCTTGTCTTTTCTGGTTTGGTTGCCCACAGTTTAAAACTGAATCACTCTACCAGAATGGGCCTTGTCTTTTCTGGTTTGGTTGCCCACAGTTTAAAACTGAATCACTCTACCAGAATGGGCCTTGTCTTTTCTGGTTTGGTTGCCCACAGTTTAAAACTGAATCACTCTACCAGAATGGGCTTACTGTCCACATACAGTAGTAATTGGGATCTATATTAGTCAATAAAATCAGACAAAAGTTTCAGAATTGATTTGTTTATCTTAGAATCTATTGAATACAATGGAATCTAAATACTGTTGTTTTAATGCTTTTCATCTTTGTCCCTTCTGATCTGCAACACAAATAATTTATTGTTTATGGTATCAGAGTTATAAAAAAACATTTATTTTGTTAAAACTAAGCATGATTGTTTTGCTCTCTAATAGTATGAAGTAAATTTGTTTCAAACAATGCAATCAATATACAATCAACTCCTTTACTCCGGACACTCTGGTGGGATTTTCTACAAAGTTGGGATTTTTCTCAAATTGTTTGGTTTAACACAGTGTTTGGTTTTCAAAAAAATGTTTTTTAAAGAATAAATATTTGGGGAGTTGACTGTACACCATAAGGTGCCAGGAGTTTGCCTATATTCTCAATCTGTACTTTTAACACTGATTCAAACTGCTGACCTACAGTAATTGCATGACAAACTTTTGACATGGAATTTATTTAACCTTATTTATAGAGGGTGACCCTTAAACAGGGTATTCTTACAATCAAGGGGCCTTCATTATGAGTTATGTGTCTGTATGTGACAATGGCACTAGTAGTGGTACACTAGTATACTAGATAAAAGAATCTTGTAAACACTAAATTTACAAATATTGTGAAAAGTTTGTTTGTTTTTTGAGTGTACAATGTTTAAAAAAGTAATGAATGGCTTTAGTTATCTTGTTATCTTTTTTTTTGGGATCCTTCATTTGACCAGAAACTTGTTTTCTTTTTTTACTGGGTCCTCAATAAGGTATTAATTGTATTATGTTTTGCCATTATTGAAACTAATAAATGAAAAATAATAATCAATTACTTATAATTCTGCTGACAGGATTGGACGATGACTTACAGTGTTATCGTGGCACGTTTGAAGACAACCAAGTCAATGGAACAAGATTGTTATCTACGTCTGCTGAAGACTTAGAAGATCTTAACATTCAGAAAATAGGCCATCAAGAACTTCTACTGGAAGCCATTTGTCTTCTGCATGATTTAGTAGGTTTCTTCCCATACAAGCCATACTGTAGGCTAGGTCTTAGTACGGTGAGAAAATTGGAAGATAGACCAACACAGTCAATGTTTTTGTTACCAAATTTATCAAAAATAAATGTCCTGGTGTCTCCTGAACAGGGGTTTTTCAAGGGGGGCGTCTCTTAGCCTGTTATTGGAAGTTGTTTTGTTAGCAATGGCGGATCCGGGAAATTGAAGTAGGAGGGCCCCAGGGTCTAAAAATTGTGAAATGAGGGTCTCCTATCTTTTGCATTACAATTTGCAAAACCCATCTCCCGGGATCTTCCCCATCTGCCCCTGTGTTGGCTGTGCATTGAATAAAACAATAATAAAGTAAATATACTAACTGAAAATAGAAAAACCAAAAACAACGAAAGTTTATGTAATACACCTGATTAAATTGTCACTTTATTTTTCCTATCACACAGAATTACAACTTGCCCACTGACACACTGCAGTCTGTGACACTCTCCTTGAGTTGCAACGCCAAACACTTACACAGCGTGGTCTCCAAACGACAACAGGAACGGGAAGGCTCCAGAGTCGACGAACAGTTTTTTAGAACAGATGGGTTAACATCGGACGTATTAACATTTGTCACTCATGTGATAACATCAGCAAAACTGCTTATTTCATGGCTAGATCGGTAGGAACATTAAACAACATTTTAATATTGAACATTAAACATTTACATATGGACACATAAAGTTTGTAAATGTAGGCAGTGTAGTGTTTATGTTTTGTTCTTAGTTATGCTCTCTGAGAATTTTTTTGTGCAGAAAAACAATTAAAAACAAACCTAAAACACACAAATAAAAATAATATTAAAACATCTACAAGAAATTGAAATTTATACACATTAAAGATTAACAGATTCAAAAAATTAAATATATAAAATCAAATATTATTTATATAACAATGTAATCATTGAATGTACTTTACACTTGTGGCTACACATTTTATAATAAGTAACACATTAATCAACTGAGCATTTTATTGTTGACACATTTGTTTATTTAATATGAGATAGTGACTTTTATTATTTAACAATTTCCTTATGACGAATGTCACAATTTTAACATTAATTATTATCAGTGTAGTACTTATATAGCTCCTTATATAAAAAAATATGAAAAATTCAACAGGAAAAAAGATAAAATATGGGATTATTATGAGAAAGAAATGATAGTTGTTGTGGTTATGATGTAATGTAAAGGTAATATGTTGAATGCATTAACCTTCGAAGTACTTATAAAACAGTAATACCATTTAGCAGTTGAAATGAAAAGTACTTATTTCTCTTGGGATTTTCCTTTAGTGTTCTAATAAATTATCCAAAATAGACACCATATAGTAAATCACTAATAACAAAACTCAAACAGCTTTTTATTCTGTATCAGTTTGATTCTTGTAAACGTCAAATTATTGTTTACCGACAAAAGGTGTATCTGTGTGTTGTTAATCCGAGCTATTCTGTATATTTTGCCAATATTTGAAATACCATGGTTATTGGCGTGTATAAATATATAATGAAACCTTCGTTTATACAATGAAATATAGCATAATAGAATTTGTGTTATCACTACTGACTCTTTAAAAGGATAATATATACCTGTAACTACTAACTTACTATATAAAGTAGGCCTGCTCTCTCTCACTTAGTATTAGTAGGGCTATAATGAAATATTCATATGCTGGCTGTTTGATATTTATCTTATGTAAATGTGTTTTTTATGATGAATATGTCATTACTATGGTATTGTACTGTACCCCACACCCAGGCAAAGTTTTGTCAAATCAAATTATTTTTTTGTGGCAAAAGTTGGCAGATTTGGAGATTAATATACCCATATACCCAATATTTGTATGTGACATATTAAACACTTATATATATCCATACAAATGTTAGGTTTTTTTCTATATGATATTATATTATTTTAAACTTTATTGAATAATCTTAGAAAATATTTGTATTTTCAGGCTTCCATTCTGCGGAAATCCTGAATACATCGCAGTTCGAAATAAAGTATTGGAACATGTGATGAAACTAAATTCCTTTTCTCAACTCACTGGCGATGCAGCAATTGTTGAACGTGCAATATTAACCACGGTATGTTGCGACCAAATCAAGAACACCCCCTACCACACAATGGGACAGTCCACTTTTCTATTGAGCATATCCAAACGTACCACCGGCATTTCATTTTTTTTAATTTAAAGGATGTTTTTAATATATAACATTTCTCAATATTAATGTACACAAGGTTTGTTGTCAGTTATTGACCTTTGATCTCTGTACTTTAGAATATCATTATCATGCTCTTGTATTCTGTACATATAAATGAGTCTGATTTTAATTTTTATATAAACCATTTGCATGCAGTTTGCAATGTACATAAATGTATAAAGATATCTGTAATATTTCAGTCTAACTCTGCAATTTAATAATACCAGTCACAATCAACTAGATAAGCTTATAACAGTAAATACATAGCCTATGTAAATACGTGAATGTGATTGGTTGAAACTGCATCACATGACTACCGCTGCTGGAAATATATATTTCCTCGAACAAAATATCATCTTATATTACATAGCCTATGTAAATACGTGAACGTGATTGGTTGAAACTGCATCACATGACTACCGCTGCGAGGATCGTAAATCGTATATATCCTCGAGTCCAATGATATTGACTGAGTAATTTTTGCGTAATTATCGTGTCCCCTGTCATTAAACATATAAAATCCAGCAAATTCTCGAGTACGATGATATTGACTGTGTAATTTTCGTGTGGCAACACTCGCGTTTGCCGATAAATAAACAAAAGTCATCACTGGGTCTTGAACTCGCGATGAAATTGTCACTCTATCACAAGACAACGCTTCATGCGCTGCGCCACAGAACTTGCTTGAAGAAATTAATCAACTAAACTATTTAAACTATGAATACATAGCGCCCTCATTTGTTATTAGTCCTCCCTAGATGTGATGAAAGACCGTTTGTGATTGGTTAATACGCACTGTAGTAACCGATACGCGCGCGACGCACTGAACATCCGGTGATTCGGCTCGATCGACGAAGAAGATGAATTATTATTTATTCGGCC
Organism: Antedon mediterranea; assembly: GCF_964355755.1. NCBI lineage: Eukaryota > Metazoa > Echinodermata > Crinoidea > Comatulida > Antedonidae > Antedon > Antedon mediterranea. The sequence continues at coordinate 1,858,582 of NC_092676.1, read as the reverse complement.
TACCTGATAATAATATTATTATTAATGTAGGCGTATTGATGGAAATTCTTCTGTTATTATTTAAACGACCTAGGCTAGTGAATATTTTATTGCGAAGGAATTATTAATTAGTAATTAGCTGTATATTTTTCTTTGAAAGGTACTGTAAGGTGTCTGGGCAGCTTGTTTACATACAATACAAAAAGGAGGCCTAGCCTAGCTACCCAACCCAGCAGATATTCTAGGCCTACTTGTTGTTGGCTATATGTACTGTAATATAACAGATATCGCCTTTTATATCGGTAAAATATAAGATATGACATCCCTTCGGGAATGATATTAAGTTCTCTGGAATTATATATTCCCTCGAACATAATATTATTCCCTCTGGGATGTCAAATCTTATATTTACCCTCTAAGCAGTCAATATCTGTATAATATTTAACATCTTAGCAGGCAATATCTGTATAATATAATATCTCTTCACCATTAGTGATAATATAATAATGTTAATGTAAAGCTTTGTCTACTATCAAACAAAAAAAGTGTGATGTGACCAAATAAGGTAGTGATATGACATCATCATTTACATAATATGTAAATATATATATATTATATGGTCTCTTAACATTTTTCTGTCACATAAAGTTTGATAGTGTAGATAGAGCTTTATGGTGAAGTAATGACTGATTTTATTAATAATAATGTCAATTTCATTTAAAAAACTTGTGCCAATTAGACTATGGACTTCTACCAAGCCATAGGTAGGTAAATTGCTATAGACAACCAATGCTAATTACAACATAATGCTACTTTTACTGATAGTTATTACAATGACTTTTATTAAGAATTAACAATTGATTTTCAATATTTGTTTTTTTCCCCAGAGTAAAGAGCTGTTAAGTTTGAGCGAAGTGTTTATCCGAAACGCATGTGATCCTTTGGTAATACAACCAGCATATATTGAGTTAGTAACATTGAGGAAATCCACCAGTGATGTCCAACTGGTAAGCCTACACTATTATTAGCAATGACTTGACTTAAGAGATTGCAGCCCCATCGTCTCAGATGGTTTATGTGTTTGTTTGTTTGTTTTATCTTTATACTGGGTGACCTCTTCAGTCAAAGACTGATCTCCCAGAGGGCCCAGTTGGTGATCAGTGGCTGTGATGTACTAATGCACCGGGGTAACCCCCTACTCGTCTCGAAAGATGTACTAGGTTCTTTAAAGTGCACACGAGCAAGTTGTGTACACTGGACCTACGGTTTATAGTCCTTATCCGAGAAGACTCGTTCTACCACCAGAACCATGGAGTGAGTGAGCCTCGAACCCCTGCCGATGTTATGGCTACGTGATTACGGTTCCACTGTCTTAACCGCTCGGCCACTCACTCACTCACTGTGAAGCATTCTGATGATAGAAACAATTATTTTGATAAACTTAACTTGGCTTGGGTTCATTGTCCTCAATACAAAATACATAATAAATAATAAAAGATAATGCAATTGAACAAAATGTTAGTAAAAAGTTGATGCGAAAAGCTAAATCAAAACAATAAAGTAAAACAGCCAAAAAAGTTAGCAGAGCTTTCGGGCAACACTAGCCCTTCATCAGTGCAAGTGAAGGAATTTGAATAACGTCATAGTATAAGAGCTGGCAAGTGCTGCCTGGACAGGAATAAAAGAAATATAACAAAATATATAATAATAATAATATAATAATATACTTCATAACTTCGATCGATTTAAAATTTAGGTAACGAGATATATTTAATAATAATTTAAGGGTCTTTGTATAAAAGGTTGTTTGGCATTAAAACCCCTTTAGGTCCATTTTCCATTTAATTACAATTTACATATATTTATCAATAGATTCCAATTTGGTCTGACAAATTTACTAATTTATAAAATAGTAGAATTACAAATCAGTTGCTTATAAAATGTATACTAATTATAAAATAAACCATAGTTTGGATGGGTGAGATGGAATGGATGAGAAAAACCAAATTTTCATATTAAATAAAAATGTTTATTTTGTAGGGGTTGTACATTAAGACGTCAACACTGGATGGCATTCATTATATAACAGAAACAAAAAGAGGAGTAAGTCTATTTCATTTTTCATTTCATCTTTTTATTTCGGAATACCATGGTGACATAATATATCCATAGCAAGAGAGAAAACCAATTATCTTAATCTAAGAGCTCATAGAACAAAAACAAAAACATATATATATAAAGTCAATGTAACAAGGCATTCCATTGTATGTGCATTCTTGACACTATATTTTCTCAGTTGTTGAGAATGAATTGCTGCAATTGAAACATTTCTTTAGTAAAGGCATTTGCCTGTTTACTTCCTGCAGGAAGTGCATATATTAGCTAATCAGTATAAGTTGACCTGTCTACAAATTAAGCTTTGCTCATTTCAGTTTTCTTCATTTAGTAAATATTTGAAATTAGAAAAATATCTTGTGAATGTAATTACTGATATCTGAAAAATTAAAAACAAAAAAAATTGGTTGATTTAAAAAATATTTGATGTTAACATTTTCATTAGGTATTTACTAATAAAGTTTTTTTTTTAAATTTAAAACAAAAACAATTATTATCAATATATGTATTTGTTGTTTTTTTAGTCTCCTGCTCATATCAATGAAAAGATCCATCCAGGAGATGAAGTCTTACAGATCAACAAACAAACTGTGGTAAGTATTCTTTTAAAATATGTCCAGAGGAAAAAATGTGTGTCTTCACTGGATCCTTTCTTGCAGTCTTTTATAGAATATGTGTTAAGCATCACAAGACCTACTCTAAGTAAACAAATGCTTGTTGAGCAGCGGAAAGGTCTATTGTTTTTTATCTCAAAGGACAATGTCATTTAAATTTCTGGTTTCACTTTAAGAAAATGATGTTGACTAAGCTATTGTTCCGATTGTATGTATTATTATATTAAAAACTCTTTTCTCAATAAATATTTACTATGAACTGACACATTTTAATTATCCATTTGTTCCGTTTCTTGATTTGTATAACTGTTTCATTTTATGACGAACAATAGAAGTAACAAACATCTTCTTGTTGTTTTTAAAGTCTGCGACTTTTGATGTATATTTTTGTACAATTGTTTTTTTATGAGCAAGAAATAAAAACAAACAAACAAACATCTTCTTCTACAAACGCATATATTTACTTACGAACAAAAACACATTTTAATTGTCCATATGTTCCTTGTCTTTATTTGTTTAACTGTTTCATTTTATGACAAACTGAAAAAGTAACAACGCATATATTTACTAATGAATAAACTAATACATATTTAATTTTCACTATGGTCTGTCTTTATTGTACAACTGTTTTATATTGTAATAATAAATAATAAGATGTTGCAACTCCTATTCAACATTACGTTACAACTACAACATATATTTTTTTTCTTTATACCTCAACATGACTACGTACAAAATTATCTTTCTCAGAAAACAAATGTTAAAAAGAAACAATTAAATATTCATAAAAGGAATATCAAGATATGTATATAAAAATTTAAATTAAGTTTTACTTCTTTTAAACAGAAGACAAGTTTAAGTCACTACAGTGTCCCAACACATTTTTTTCTTGATATAGATTGAATGGAGTCATGACAATAACAATTTTGTCAACATATTTTTTTTTCTTTATTTACAGGTTGGATGGAGTCACAACAAATTGATAGGTGCACTGAAGGCAGACAAAACTGGTGTTGTGTTAACGTTAAAAAAGCGGCCGTGTAATCTAAAAACACCTGGTCACGTTATCAACTCACACAGATGGGCCGGCAAGGCGCACGCACCGCCCGGCAAACCAGCCAGCAAGAGTTACAGCCGAAGGAAACTTCTTGAACAAAGTAAAAGTAGGTTGGAAGAACACAGTGAAGAGCGCCCTCAGGACACCGGAAGACCAAGGAAATGGTAAATGCAATGTAATACGTATTCAATTTCACATTATATATATATGTATTTTGAAGAAAGTAAATTTTGTTATGACCATTTTCCCGGTGGTGTAACGCAGGTGGAAAAGGCCCTTGGTCTGCATTGGGGGCTGCTCATCCCTTAAGCTCTGGGTCCCCTGGGTTTAGCCAGTAAGTGCTCATAGGTATTATGCCACTGCATTTTTCCCTTTTGAGTTATTTCTGTCCGTTTTGTTCATAATCTACATCAAAATGTTAACTTTCTTCAGACTACATTATATACAAACTCCACTGTTGTGTGTTTGTTGTGCTTTAGTTAGTCTTTACACCACTAAATAGTTATTGCAATAATATATTATACTTGTGTCATTCACTGTTTGCACGTTGTATTCTTGTTTCCTCACCTTTGCGAGTTTTCTTAGTGAATTATTAAAGTCAACAAGAACATTATCCTCACAAAATCATACATATCATTAATTGTATTCTACATTATATTCTTTATCACTGAAATTTTAATAAGAAATGTTCATTTCTCATCTACTCGTTGTTATGCATTCACTGTTGAATATTACTAATTAATATTCATAAATTTTAATGAATATTCATATATTAAACGATATTCATGTTGTACGTGTATTCATTTGCAAATTTGATAAGCCTTCATGTCTTAATGTAACAATAAGAACAAATGGTTTATTTATTGTGTATTCATATATTATATTAGTCGGCACTTTAAACAGTTCTTTTCAATACTATACTTGTCTGATATTGAGAGAATTGTAATGTTAATATACTTATCTATTCATAATGGGTTTACTAATTTCATTAAAATGATAAAAATGATCACTAATATAGTAATAGTGCATTTTTAGAATTTTCTATATTACTATATTATTTGTTCAAATTTGTAAATTAACTCTGATTCAAAATTTAAAAAATAATGTTTTTGGATTTGAATCAATAACTATACATATAGTTTGATTTTAGATTTAATTAGCATATCTAAAATACAAATAATGGTGCTAATCAACTACTACCTTATGGTGTTTTAGAATAAAATTAATAATTAACATATTTAGAGTATATGTAGAATTAATGATGATACATATTTAATACAATATATACAGTTATACAACATCACTTCCATTTACGGGTTACAGTACTATAGTACAATATACCTCATCAATGGGTGGGTACTAGAGAAATATTAACCCTTTTCTTTTTGTTAGTTTGTTTGTTTTTAATTTTAAAGTTGTCGTTTTTGTTCCAATAGTTTATTCCAAAACCAGTTACTTAGGAGGTAAAGAAAAAATACTTTTTATATCAATTGTTATTTTTTTAATAGTTTGTATTTTTCAACAGATAAAACACATTTTTCTATCAAACTTTTTTTTAGATTAAAAAAATAAATTCTGAAAATGAAATAATAAAGAATCTAAAAGGATATGTGTCAAGTATATATTTATTTTAACTTTCTGGCAAAGTTTTAATAAGATAAATTGCTTGCAATATTAACAAAAAATGCAAATTTTATTTGATTATTAAATTTGAAAGCTTATGATTTATAACATATTATTAATAGGAAGTTGTTTTTGAGAGATTTAGGTTTATTTGTTATGTTTATAGAATGCTAGGTTATTCTCTTGCCTGCTGTCAGTCAACTAGGTAACCATGACTAGGTAAACTGTTTTTACTGTGAGTTTAGAAATCACTCTTCACCACCATCAACTCTCTTTTATTTTTACTTGTATTAATTAAGCTGGATTCTCAATCCTTATTAACTACTTATTTAATTTTTCATTACTCAAAAACTTATTTTGTACATCAGCTTTAAAAATCTAACACCTTTGCTTCTATCATAATTCATTTTTTGAACTATAGTATTTCGTAGCATTTCAGATTTAATACTTAAATTGCAGTAGGGCTATAGTGTAGAGAGTGTCTCCCGTCAGGTTCAAGTGACTCTTTTATATACAGTCAACTCTTCCAATGCTGGACTCTTTGATAAAACCAGAAACTCTCCCAAAACCAGTCTTTTCTTAGGTCCAAAATATCCCAAAGTCATTTTTACCATTAGAAACGCATTCCTAATACCGGACTTTCCGCAGAACCATCAGACATATTAGGCCAGCCCAAAGGTGTCCAGTATTGGAAGACTCTAGTATTTTTCAGTTCAAGATTCTATTCTAGACAGAAATGTTTCTTTACATTATCAGTTGATAAATAGGCGTTATGACAACAGTTCCTCATCATTTTGTTTAACTGTAAATGCTTGATTGATTTTAATTTGATCTTCAAGATTATTCTCCAGCTCAAACTTGTGATCTATAATAGTAGGCAGAATCTCAAATCTTGATTTTTAGAATTTAGCCATTTTTCCTCTGTGCTATAAAATGAACATTGGATTTGAAGTAATACTGATATGAATTTATTTGTTGATTATAGTTTAATAATTTGAATGTTTGTTGTAATCTACTGCTTCATGTTGCTAATCTTTTAGGCTTGTATACTTAGTTGAAGATAGGATATTTAGAACATTAATTTTACTTTATGTGCTTAATATACATTCAGTTTGCTTAACTTTATTCGGCTGTCTTTAATATGCTAAAGCTACTAAACCGCTACTTTAACAAGAATGCTATATGAAGTGAATATGTTATGTTGATATGAAGGAGATGATGATAAGGATAACAATGATGTTATTGATTATGACCATCTTTCAAACTTGTGAGAATTAATTGTGAGACTTAATTGTGAGTACTTGGTTGTAGACTAGAGTGTGAATATTTGGTTTTGAGTGTTGGTTGTGAGACTTAGTTGCAAGACTTGGTTGTGAGTATTTGGTTGTGAGACTTGGTTGCGAGACTTGTTTGTGAGTATTTGGTTGTGAGAGCAGTTTGTGAGACTTCTTTGTGAGTATTTTGTTGTGAGTATTTTGTTGTGTGTATTTGGTTGTGAGTATTTGGTTGTGAGTACTTGTTTGTGAGTATTTGGTTGTGAGAGCAGTTTGTGAGACTTCTTTTTGAGACTTCTTTGTGAGTATTTGGTTGTGAGTATTCAGTTGTAAGACTTCAAACATATTATATCAATGATATTGATGGCAAAATTTGTAAAATTTCACAAGTTGATTTCATCTACTGCCCTCTTTCTTTTTTTATGAAGCTGGTTTCTAGCTGGAGTAGTGTACCAAAATTAAAACATAAACTTTTATTTGTAAACAGACCTATATACATTTTGAAAAATCTTAATGACTAAATTAGTCATGTAATTGTTCCAGGCATGGAGGAAATATACACTATACTATCCAGGAGTATAATTGGGCTACAATACTTTCCATATTAGGAATATTCATACTTGCCCTAATAATTGACCAATCAGATGATTGGATTATTAAGAGTTGTCTAGGTACTGGTTTGTTTGAAGAAACATCATATTTTTAGAAATTATGCCTAAAGATGAAATTCTGTATAATATATTATACAACATCGACATATATAGATATTTTTTAAATGTAATTTAGAGTTACTTATATGACATGTCAAGCTTACAGATGAATGAAGTAGACAATACAAATCTCTGTCTACATTATTAACCTAGTTTGAAAAAAAAGAGTGTGATATGCCTAAATATGGTAGTGATATGCCCAAATATGGTAGTGATATGCCTAAATATGGTAGTGATATGCCCAAATATGGTAGTGATATCATCATGTCCATATATGGCCACATCACATGTTTGATAGTGTAGACAGAGCCTAGTATCTATTTCCTGATGTTGCAAACAAGTTTAAAGTAACAGTTTGGTTTGAAAGTAAAAATAATTTTCTAAAAATGTTATGAAAAAAATGTATTATCACTTTCAAATCAAACCGTTTAATTTTAGTTCTCGTCTACTGCAATTTAAGAGCACGTAGGCCTATAAGTATTAATTTGTGCTCATTGTCTTATTCTCCCTTATTCTTGATTTAAACATTAAAGTTTGTTATTACGTAGGAATGTTATCAAAAGCAAGCGGTTATTGCCTAACAGCCCATTAACTTCTTCTATATCATGCTGAAAATCTCTAATCTGTGATAGGTCTGTAAATGTCTATAGCTCTCATTTCATTGGTAAATTTCCTTGTTTAGATTATGTTGCAGTTTGCAAAACAGGAACTAAAAACGTGCAAACAATAGGGAAAGGCTCAATTTCTAATAGTTTATTTTATTTGCATGAATTCAACAAGTCTGGCAGTTTTTACAAAGAAAAGAAATCACTTTGTAATGCTTCGAAAGGTGAATTATTATTTGGAGGCTAAGTGCTGTGAGCGATTCAAGTAATTCTCTGTGTTTGTGATGTCATCAATAGACTTATACAGGATACCATGCAAGGGTTATATAGTAGCAGAACCTTGGATAAATATAATTAAATATTTTTAGTGTAGGAGTTATAGTACATAGTTTGGTTAAACACTAACAATTGCTTTGTTGCGTTGGTATAAATGGAATATTGTATTGTTTGTGTAAACACGATATAGAACAGAATTTGGCGTTAGGACGGGACTCAAAATTGGACTGGAAGGAAGTGCTTGACCATGGGTCAGTTGTTGCAAAGGTTTTTCAAAAGTAAAAGGTAAGACAAGTTTACCTGCTGTAGGTCAGTAATCGTTTGGTTGTGAAAAGGAGTTAAATGGTGCATTGTGAAATAGCTGATAAAGATTGTTATCTTTTTGTATAGGCTTGAGGAACATAAAAGTGTTTGGAATGCTTTTAAGTACATTTTTAAAGTTGTAAACGGTAACCAGTCCGCGATTTGATTCTGTAAAAAATTAAAAGTCATGGTTAATAAAAAAAAAAAGACCTGGACAAAATCTTTGAATACAATTTACCCAACTAAGACATGAACCTGGAAACTTGTGCTTGATATGCAGGCACTCTACCATTAGACCACTGGGACTGGGCATGCCTTTGCATTAGTGTATAAAGATAGTGAGATTCTGACAAATGTATTTTAGCAATGCCTAAGTGTGGAAAGTGGAAACTACAAAATGTGTTGTATTTTGTATAGGTATAAAAAAGGGGCCAATTTGGTTCCATTCTCACCTACCCTTGAACCAACTTTGAATACACTGTATGTGGGTTTGTATGGATGCTAATGGACTTTAGTACTTGAAGGGAGTATTTAGATGGTTAGTTTCGGTTATATTTGAGAGGTTCATTCATGTTGATAGGAGCACTAACATGCATTGGCGTCTAGGGTATGTGTACTATTAAGTATAGTAGCAGTATGTGGTGTTTTGCTTGTGTTGTTGAAGGACCCCTACCACTAATTTGGATATTGTTGTTTTTGTTTCTTTTTAAATCAGACTCTCTTAGCCATTTTCCTTTTATCCACGTTTACTGTATTTCTGCTCTCAAATTTATGTTCATTCAAGTTTTTTTCAGTTTTAAATTGTTATTACTTCCTCCCATTGTATGTAGTCTAGATATTTTTTGGGTCACCAGACTTCTCTTATAACATCGTTATTGCATGTAATTTATATGAAAGTTTGTTGAAATAATTTGTGTTTATAGTGCTTATCCCTTAAGAGACTGTATACCATTTGTAAAAGTGTTTGTTTAACATTGTTTGTTCCTTATCGAAATATGTAATCTAAGCTCTAGAAATGTACAAAAGTATAAATAATAAAATACAGTATAACTATTAAACACAGCAGCGACAATATTTAACGCTACAACTAGCAGGTCATATGTTATTATATACAAAATAGTCGCGATAGATTGATTTTGTCTTTTATGATTGGTTCAATGTTGACATAACTCAGAAGGAAATGTTAAATTGCGGAGTGAATGGATTAGATCCGTTGGGAATACAGGAAGGAAATCATGGAATCAGGAAGCTTAGATAAGGATGACTATAGTTTACCTTGGCAATTTTTATTTCAGCTTGGATTGTACTTTCCTTTTCTGTGATATTTCATAATACTAATTATGTAAAGCAAAGTTTTGGATACTGTACTCACTTGTTTCATTTGATTGCTTCATTCAAGCGGAACATAATATTTCCTTAAGCTCTGTCTACACTATTAAACTAATTTGACAAAAAAAAGTGTGATGTGCCCAAATATGGTAGTGATATGACATCATCAAGTCCATATTATGGGCACATCACATTTTTTTGTCACATAAAGTTTGATAGTGTAGACAGAGCTTTAAAACCGTTTGCCAACATTTTAATGTTTGTAAACATTTTGTTGTTAAATAGATGAACCGTCTTTTTGTCATTATTCACTCATACGTTTTTATTATCCTCATCATCATCATTATTATCATTATCTCATTACTTAATTGTGGAAACTTAAGCTTTTTCTTTGTGCTGCTTCCCTTCTTATCATAATATCAGCATCATTGTCATATCCTAATACATACACCTTTTATCATTATCAATTATAAAAAAATATAGGAATAGTACAAAATTATCCAATTTATTATGTAATAATAATTATTTAGCTAAATTTAGTCATTTAAAAAAAATGTTTCCGTAAAATCTTGTGGTGTCCTGTCATTATTTTCAATCCTTGTTCTGTTTTCCGATGTTGGTTTCCTAAGGGAATTGACTAATTAATATTTTAATATATACACTAGGGATAATAGCCAACATTGTTCTGTGTTCTCAGTAATATTTAAATGGATTTTCCTTTAAATCGTAATCCATGATGAAACAATGTCCTGCTATAAAACAAAATTAAAGTATTAATTCTAGATAATTAACCCGGATATGTGGTATCGATTTTTTTTTTCTATGATGGACACAACTTTGGTAATTTTATCATTTGTTGGTGGTTTTCATTCTTACTAATATTGTTAAAAATAAATGTAATTTTTTGTTTGATCATAAGTTAAGTTTTGTGTTCAGTCATTATTCCAGAAGAATCCATGGTTTGATTTTAACATCATACGAAACCGACGAAACACAAAGCTATGCATAATTAAATGTATGACATGGGGGAGGGGTGGGGGTGTGATATACATTATAGGTATAGAGGGAAATAATCAGAGGGGTAGGTTCAGTTATATTTAGAAGTGAGGTTGATTTATTTAGAGGATATGTGCTAATAACATGTTATGATCTAAAGCTCTGTCTACACTATCAAACTTTATGTGACAACAAAATGTGATGTGCCCATATATGAACATGATGATGTCATATCACTACCATATTTGAGCATATCACTACCATATTTGGGCACATCACTACCATATTTGGGCACATCATACTTTTTTTGTCAAACTAGTTTGATAGTGTAGACAGAGCTTTAGGATAGGTGCAGATGGTACTATTCTATATATAGTGTTTTTGAGTAAGACGCCAATAATTATTGCAATTGAACGTTGAACCTAACCAATGAAATCAACTTATACAACACCCCTACCATAAATTTCGTTTTGTTTTGTTGGAGCCCAGGTCAGTAAAATGTAATAGCTTTTATGTTAAGAAATATCTAAATAATTCTATATATGCATGAGTTGGCATAAATAACTTTGTTGCAAAATTTTAAGTTGAAAACAACATGCAAAAAGTTAATTGTGAAAGTGAATGCAATGAGAAAACTAAAACAATAAGAAGGAAATCAGAAGAATATTAGGAAGCTCTCGTTGGGGATTTCCTCACCATGGTAACGGAGGCACTCCGGGAGTTTAATTTACCTGTCCTGTCACTGCGTCTGATTGGTCTACTATCTCCCAGTTGGTGTACTTCATGGAGGTAGAAACTTTTGTTATTTTGTACCTCCAAGACGAACTCCTAGTAAGTTCAACTAAATGGAATGTCCCAAAAAATTACCTCAAGGCTTCCTGCTTGGTAGATAAATTTGTAAAAAAAAATATTTTGATAGCACAGTAAATGACAAGTGTCGGTGTACAGTACCATAGTGTGTCATTGTCTATTTTGCATTCATTAGGTTGGCTTTACTTAATGATTTGATTTTAAAAGCGGTTTACCTTTTTGTCACTGACGGTCGTCAGTTTCCTTTATAGGATTATTCAAATGCTATTATGAAGTTGTCAATTCATGGTAGCTGTGAAAGAAACTTGAAAACTTTTCAACCATTTCCTGTTCTGTTGCGGAGAGAATTCTGACATTTTTAAGTTGGTGTTCTATTACTTAAATTGTTTCACTTGTTAGTAATGATTTGGGGTTTCTTTTAACGGGTTAATTGTAACCGGAAGATGTTGATTCATAAAGAAGTTATACCATTGTGGATTAAGGAAGGGTTGAGAGCCGTTGTCACTATTGAAGTTAATTTCTCGTAAGTTTTCAGTTTTTATAGCCAATTATTTTAACTATAAGATGCTTTTACTGTGTTCATTCATTATGTTAACAAAATCATGATGTGATCATGTGTAGGATATCCTGATATAAACGCTAACATCATGGTATGACTTTTTAAAAACATTCTTTTTATAACAAATCATTGCTTGAGATGACTTTATCTCTTTAGATAATTTATTCCACAATATTTTTTTTTAAATTTTTGTGAAATAGAAATAGCATGGAGGTATATATCTTCACTTTTTGTATCTTCAGCCCACCTGTTCCTGTTGCATACACAAAAGCGATTTATTTTAAAAAAGATTAAAAAAATTTAATTTTTACTGTGGTGAGTGATGATCATCAACAACAAACTAATGATGTCATTACCCAAATGTATTGCACTCACATCACACAGCAGTTAAAAGCTCAAAAAGATTACAGATACGGTAGTTGACTCAACGGTCAATGGCAGTCAAAATAAAAACCATTTTTATTGGAACTAAACGTTGCACAGTGCTAACAATTTATCATTTTAAAAACACTCTTAATAACAAGGATAGCCTACAAACAATCCTATGTTTATATACTCTTTCATTTTCATATGTTTGGAATTATTTGAGAAAATTGATGATTTACTTATTATTTAACCATTTATTTGTTTAAAACAGGACTCATACAATAATTTTATAACCCACTAGAACTGAATCCTGATTATCATTATGATCAGAATGATAACGATTATAAATCATTATGTCATCTTTAGGTTGAGGATAATGATTACAAATATGGTGAGTGTATTTTATTCTCAAGGTCGAAACTGATTCATGTTCAATATTGCGGTAGAGGATTCATTATGATGCTTCATTGAGTACGTGCATGACACTCACGACCTTGTAGATATATTTAGAAATGCGTGTTGCCAACATGGCTTCTCACCACCAGATGTTATATAACTGACTGTAACTTTCAGATGCAAATAATATGTAATTAAAAACAACAACATTAAAAAATGTTATGAAAAATGCTATATTGGTAAATGACTATTTGATTACACAGTTAAAATAGGTTTGCATTTTCTGATCTTGATAATTGTGATTGTTAACTTCTTTGACTTCTGCACCAAATATCTGGAGTGTGGGGGTAGGGAAGAGGGCAGTGGAGGGGAAGCAGGAAGTTGAGGGAAAGGGGGCAGTGGAGGGGAAGGAGGAAGTGGAGGGGAAGGAGGAAGTGGAGGGGAAGGGGGCGGTGGAGGGGAAGGAGGCGGTGGAGGGGGAAGTAGAAAGTTGAGGAGAAAGGGGCGGTGTCATAATTTAGAAATCCCAAGCCAGCAGCAACCTCAAACATGACATGTGTGTTTAGTATTCACATAAGAATGTAATATAAATACTCAATAGATTCATTTTGTTGATAGGTTTAAAATAGGTAATCATACTGGGGGAAAACCTAGAAAAGTTTATTTCCTGACCTCTAATAAATATGTCATTGTTTCCTGCTCAGATACTGTATTGAACAAATCTGACATCTTGCAACAATACAAGTATGTATGTTGGATTCAATTGTTATCTTTTCCTTTGTTATTACCCTCTTTTACTTTTGTTATCTTCTATAGACATTAGCACTGTAGGTAGCTAACCATAACCAGTTGATTGTATTCTGTAGGGATTTAGTAGCTAAACATCACCCTGTTTGCCTTGGGCTTCTGTGTTTGCATTGAATTTCACCTGCGTACCTTAGAAGGTCGATTTGTGTCACTGGTTTTTATGACTGCAACTAGTAGTATTTGACTGTTCAGAATTGATTGTATAGTAAAGTATAACTGTGTTGAATGTAGGGCTACTTGTTGATTTCGACCATGCAGGTTGTAATGTCATGATTGCATTGTTGAAGTACCTAGATTAGGTGAGTGTGTTTACTTCATGATGGTGGGGTTATTTTTGTGTTTATTTTGGTAGACTTAGTATTTCCTTGTTTGAAATTGTTTGCAAGGCCCAGAAAATGACAAAAGGTTGTATAATGTAGCCCAGTGGGAAACATAGTTAGAGAGGAGGTCTGCTTTGATAGCATGCATGACAACAACAGGGAAGTATGTATAAGCCATGTCTATACATTACTATGTGTGATGTGCCAATATATGGTAGGAATATGCCTGCATAAGTAGTGATATGACATCATCATGTCCATATATAGGCACATCACATTTTGTTGTCACATAAAGTTTGATAGTGTAGACAGAGCTTTAGAGTATGTCCCCCTTCTGATTTGCAACATTTTCAAGACAGAGTTAAATTAAGTCATTATATCTGAAGAGAAGAACTAACATTTTTTTTGCTGGGTGAGAAATGACTCTGACTACAGAGTCATTCTAAAGCTCTGTCTGCACTATCAAACTTTATGTGACAAAAAAGTGTTATGTGCCCAAATAATGGTAGTGTGCCTACATATGGTAGTGATATGACATCTTCATGTCCATATGGGCACATTACATTTTTTTCACATAAAGTTTGATAGTGTAGACAGAGCTTTAAACCTGGCAAGTCATCTCTGATATGTTAAATTTTGGATAAAAAGACAATTAACTAATTTAGTTGACAAAAGAAATATTACTCTTATTTTTTAGGTTTTAGTAAGGTAAATATATAAATTAATTTATAAAAGAAGTTTTTATTTTAGAAATGGAATCAATACAGGCATTGAATGTAATCAGTTATTTTTTATAAACATGTGATATTTAAAATGTTTTGATAAAATTCCCAGTAGTGATACATTAAAGCCTCATCAAATGTTAAAAGATTACTAAACACAAGAAATGTGACTGCAATCTGTACAGTGTCTCATTTAAAATCATCAAATGCCACGCTAATATATACAAACGGCAATCTATACAAACTCAATTCAAATGATAACCGTTTATACTGTATATAATACATTAAAGCAATGAGTGTTTATATCATTAGCGAATTGTGACATAACAATGCTTAACCTCCAAATGTAAATTTTATTTTATTAAAAATATATTGTCCCCCTAAAAAAATTTTAATATATATAAAATTATTTGTAAACATTTTTTTGTTCAATATGCCATTTTAATGTCTAATAATAGTTATTCACTTTGACCAAAAACTGGATCGAAAAAAAAAGTTTTTTTCCCTGAAAAAAATGTATTAAACCAAAATATACCTAAATTGTCTGTCAGACAATGGTTTTTTGGGTAAAACCGTTTTTTTTTGTCTTTTTAAAAGTTAAATAATGGATTTTTTTTTCTACAGAAGTGAATAATTTTATTAAAACCCCAAAATAGCCTATTCAAAATCTTAAAGATATAAAATATGTTTTAAACTCATTCCTCATCCTTCAAATGGGAGATTAGCTGTTGGTCTTGTGCACAGGAAAAAACACTACATTATTTTTGTGTCCTACATAATTTAAAAATAAATTTATCCACACTTAGGAGGTCGCTGCTTTTTTGTAAAACTTGCAATTTCGGCTTCGAGAACAATTTTTGATAGCAATATAATTTGAATAAATAAAACATATCCTTCACATCAAGGTTAAATTCTATATTTATTATGTAGACATGATGGTTACTATAATCAAAACCTGTTCTATATTCTTTTATTTAATGACTAATTTTGCGAATTCATAATAATATTACTCATCTAATAATCTGACATAAGAGCCGACATGTTTTTCAAATAAAATATTATTATGATTATCGGAGCGTTACTTGATCAACTATCGTTCAGTTGTTTTAATCCATTCAATTGTGAGGTGTGGTTAATAGAAGTATAGCTGCAAATAAACAAGCTGGCTTTTGTACTGAATAGTAATATTGTTTAAGTAGGTTGTACAGGAAAAATTGACGTCGGAAGTGGGAACTGTGACGTAGTACAACCTACTGTCAGTGATTGGAAAGTTCAGTTGCTGTGATAGGTGTACCACCAACCTTGTCCGGTCTATCTACTCCTACTAGCTTAATCGTAACAGATTTTATCAAGGATTAAATTCGGGAAATTGATCACAGTCGTTGGCGTATCCAGCTGTATATAGTGCGTGCAAATTGGGGGATGTTGGATTTTATGCTTTGATGTTATGTTTATCTAGTTGATCTTACTAATACTAATATTAGTGACGATTGGACAAAACATGTATTGTAGTACAGTATCTGTGTTGATTTAATTGAGGAATGAAAACATTGTTGTGTTGCAGATTTATTGATTAAATCTAGTTTTATAGATTAGATTGCAACGTTTTCGCACCGTTCACTTCAACAGATCTTTCCATTGAGTTAATTACTTTGATGTAGTTATCGTGGCACAAGTACCTGGTGTACTTCGGCAATTAAGCCGCCTTATTTCACGCTACACCGCAGGAAATAGTACAATACAATAAATCTCCGTTCTTCAATTCAATCACATCATAATTTGCTCGTGGAGAGATAGTGATTACCTGTTAGCATTGCTGAGATACATCTTCCAAACGGAACTTTTCACATGGAATTTTAAGCTATATTTTGTATAAATTCAAGGATAATATGAATTGTTTCAGGGGCGTTGTGTCGTCTGTGACCGGACGCAAGGGAATATATCGAGTTTCTGTCTACCATTCTCGGTAAGAAATTACTAAAAATGAAAGGAAAAGGTGTTTTTATGTATTTCCTTCCTTTTTTAATAAAAAATGCTGTTCCTTATAAAACTAGAAAATTTATCAAAATGAACATTTAGCTGTAGTAGTATCTCTGTTAAGGGTCTGCTTTGTTAATTTATGCAAATTTATGCAAAGATTAGAGCAGTGTTTTAAACCATGGAGAAATAAGATCAAACTTAGGAATTGTGTATTTCATTTGTAGTGTTGTTATCGTACTTAGGCCTGAGAGGGGAGATAGTAAATGTTATCTGCCACAACATTATTACATTCATTAAGCTGTGATTGTTACTAAATCACATTATGTACACATGACAGACAGAATAAATGATTTATTTGCTAAATATTTTATGAGCAATCATGTCTTGATGATATATCAATCAACTTAAAGATTTTACCCTGTTGAGATTTAACTTTATTTTTGTATTTTTATGTGAATTTTTAACTTTTTAAGTTTGAACAAACAAAAAAATAATTTCAAACCATATACTGTATTTTACTGTACTTTAAAATATCAAAAAAAGAAAAGGGCAATATTATTTAGTATAGAACTTGAACTTGTTTCTATTTATTTTGTTGTTGCTTAGCGTCTCTGTATAATAAAAGATTTTAATTCCTTTCCATAACTAGCATTCTATATTACCTAATTTTTCTGGATATAAATTTTTTTTTTTTAATGTAAAGTTCACAGTTACTAGACTACTTTTTATTATTATTCCATGGAAGTACCAGGAAACTAGAGTTTATATTAGTTCATCAATCCAACCTCATGCCAGGAGTGTTAGTACAGGGAGTGGTTTGTGGTTGCGCTATAACATGATTTCAAATGCACAGGGATTTTATCATTATCTAACATTAAAACTTCTAGCTACAGTTGAAAATGTTATAAATAGATATTGTTGGTGTGAAATAGACTTTATACTACTGTAATAGTATAATATAATAAATCATACACTATTAATTTTAATTAAGATATGAGAGTATGATAAAATACATTGTTATGATACAATATTATTTATTGTCACTTTAACGAGGTACAAATGAAATTTGGTAAAGAAAAAATTTGGATATGAGAGTATGATGATAACAATTGAATAGTATAATGCATATAGTTTATTTTAACGATTGTAAATTAAAAAGTTGGCCTAGTTCATTGAGGTTCACCAGTACCTCTATTTCCATTTATATTCACCGTCGAGGACATAACATACGGCATAAAACAATTAAACGTTGGCACTCAGCGAAATCAAAATATTAATGTATTTAATCTAAAATTGTTAAAAACAATTGTAATACTATACAACCTTCAACTAATTTTTAGAAATTGGACATGAATTTCCTTTTGGACAAATAATGAACTATGAACTATATCCAAGCCGGTCGGCACTACCAAAAGCTGGTGACATCCCTGGACATAACTAACAAACGTGTCAATTGTATAGTAATAAATTAAAATTGATTGGACATATATTGAATCAATGGGCAATGTATGGGCGGACATCTGTTACCATATCATATACAACAATAAAATAGCTACATCACAGTTAGTTATGATATCGTTATTGATATCTAATTTCTTATCAAGGATGTAAGAAATTATAAACTACATGTCATAAATGCAATTAGTAAATGAATACTTTTTTATTTTGTTCTTTGTTTGTTATATTTTACAGTATTGAGAAGGATGACAGTCCACCAGGAGGACTGAATCGAGCAGAGAGCAGCGAACTGGGAACAAAAGAACCGAGTACGGGAGTGGACGATACGAATGGTGCGTATCGACCGTATGTTGAAACAGATCTTGATGCAAAAGAAGAGGAGCAGAAGATCAACTCTTTATCTTCAGATATGAGTACTGAATCTGATAAAGTGCAATGTAAGTTGATATAGTATCTTTCTACTAACACCATATTAAAGGGGTTACCCTGTTTCAGTAGATCCCACTGCACTGACATGACCCTTAGGGGAAAAGAATGCACTTTAAAATGTCAACATCTAAGCCCACACAACCATGAGCTATTGATGGAATGGTGGTTAATGTGTACATAATCATTATCATCATTAAAACTTGGATATACATTGTATTAAAATATCTATGTAGTATAGGATTAAGTATGGTTTGTGTATGTTTGTTTTATAAATGATTACTTCTATAATTAGAACACAAAATATGCATGGCTATTTGATAATAACTCAATCAATATATTAAAAATAAGTTTAAAATGATTAACACTTAATATGTAACTGTAGTTTGAGGGTTAAGATGCTGGCTACTGAGTTGATAATTCTGATTTCTGCCAGGTTTTTTTTTATCAATACAACACTTAAGATTTGTTATAAGACTTTATTATGTCGAGCATCTTTCCCAATGATAGTGATTATTCAATTCCCCATCCTTAACATGAATAATGATAATCATTTGGTAAATCATTATCATTTGATAAATCATATTTTAAGTTAAAATGTTTATTTTTATGTATGAAATAATTTTGCCTGATTTTATAGTGGAAAATGTAGAAATTGAAGTAAAACAAAAAGAAGAAACAAACGAAGATGAAAAGAATTTAAACAATATCAAAAATGCTACTGAAACATCTACAGACAACATTGTAGAAGACACAACACAATCAGATGGTGTATTAAAGGATGAGGAGATTGAATTGAACCAAAATGTCAACAAGGAGAACAAGGAGGATGAAATAAATGAAAAAGACATTGAATCAATTGAAAAAGAGGAGAAAGAGGTTGAATTAAATGAAGAGAATGAGAGTAAGATGGTTTTAGATGACATCAAAGAGGTGGTACCAGCTGGAGAGGGTGACGAGGAACCAGTTGCACCGGAACCAGTTGTACCTTCTGACTTGTCTGATACCACAGATACAAATAGGTAACCATGACTTTGGTATAATTTACATGTACTTATCCACAAGTTGTACCACACTGTTTTCTTGAAATTTACTTTTACAAACATCACAAAAGCACTTGAGTTCTCTCTTCTATTGTTAGTTCAGTTTTCCAGTGTCCCACTTGAGCTGAGAGTTCAATGTGTTTCACACAAAAGATTGGAATTTTAAGATTTTGTCTCTAAAAAAAATTAAGGAATCCAGGACAAAAGTTTAACAGGACACGTTTTTCCATTTTTAAGGGATTTCTATTGTTAGTTAAGTTTTCTAATGTCCCACTTTAACATTCGTCAAGTTGAGAGTTTAATGTGTTTGACACAAAAGATTGAGGTTTCTGAATTTATTTTTAATGGAACCAATTTCAACAGTACAAAATACATTGTATAATCATCTTAAGTGCTAATGCATAATTAAGTACAACAAATGGAAAAGCACAAATTCACTTAAATTGTAATTAAGCGAGAACTTCTGGCATGTTTATTCTGTTTCTCCAAAAAGCGTAAACTCTTTATTAAAAAATCGAATATTGTTGTTGACTTTCCATGTTATTTCAACTGCAATCGGCACACTGTTTGTGTAGCATTCAATTAAAGACATTCTCTGTAAAGCTCTGTCTACACTATCAAACTTTAGGAACAAAAAAATGTGATGTGCCCATATATGGACATGATGATGTCATATTACTACCATATTTGGGCTTATCACTACCATTTTGGGCACATCACACTTTTTTTTGTTAAACTAGTTTGATAGTGTAGACAGAAGTTATGTATTTACTTATTTTAATAAAGATGAACAAATAATGATTATATTTCACAGTGTGTGTAGTGAGAGACCGTCGTCTATCAACTCAGAACCATCGTCTATCAAGTCAGAGCCTGTAGGTTTAACTGTATCAACACGGTCACAAGTAAATATAATTGATCAATAATTGATTGGAGGTTGTAGTTACAAATACTATTGTGTTGTGGCTGACGCAACTGATTGACCTCTTGTGCCAAATAAATAAAGTGAAAATAAAATGAAAATAACATTGAATAAAACTTACTCCACTTAATGAGAGGGAAGTCATGATTCAGTAATTTTGTATAATTTTCATTGTTACTAATATCTACCTGTTAAATCTAGACTTTCTTTTCATTATTTGAATTAATGTTTTATACTATGTTATTTATACATAATCAGTGCATCATTGGTTTTAAATAAACATATAATATTAATGTTTTATTGATTAGCAAATCAACAAATTATCTTTTATTAAGAAGCAAAGTCATAAAGTTTCTAACATATCATATATTCAAAAGGTCAAGTTACGTCCAAAGAAAGGCTCAACAAGGTCACGCAAAGACCGACATGTATCGTGTATTGACCTCGGTCCAGGTCAGTATGAGGGTTGGCTGGAAAAGAAAGCGGATACACGCTTTGGTAAATGGACTCCGTTTTGGTGCGTGCTCAAAGACTTGGCTTTCTACTACTACAAAAGTAAAAAGGTATCAAAATTATTTGATTATTATTATCTTTATATCCTATATTGGTGATAAATTGGGTGATTTTATTTTAAATGTAAAAGGTAAATTACTGAAAAAATCCATGATCCATAAAAACTATGTTGTTTGATTTCAGGATTTAAAAGCAAAAGGAATAATATGTTTGGTGGGATATGAAGTAAAACGTGAGGAGAAAAAAGAAGAACACAAGAAACAATTGTACGTATCTAAATAAATGACGACACTAAGTTAGTCACCAACAGTGACAACCAATCCACAATATTTCTGTCAAACAACATTTTTGTTCACTTTTATGACATCAAAAGCGTTAATTGTTTCAATTTCATTTAAGCTATGATTTGATGATGTTAATTATTACCATGTACTTTATATAGCTATTTATAATGCTAGGCTCAAGCATATCTCCCCCCCCCCCCTCACTATATTATTCAGACACAATCCATTATTAATATAAACAATACCAACTCAAATTTTATAACCAAGGCCCCTGGTTTTATACTCTTATATACAGTACTACTATTAAAAAATAAAACACAAAACTTTACATTAGCATGTATCCTAGGAAAGAGTTCACTCCACTAAGATCCTCAAAACCACATAACCAACTGTAACACATCCATAGTGTCTTAATGATGCTAACAATGTATACAAATAATTACTGGTTCCATGTGATTCTATTTTAAATATATACACATTAATTAATCATGAAATTAATGAAACAGTTATTAATGGCATGTTAATACTTAAGCTTGGTTCCCACTAGAACGTAACGCAAGGACGTAAACGCAACGCAAGCGTTTTAACCAATGACAAGCGAAGTTATAGACTGTTAGCAATCACAAGCGAATAAGCCATCGCTTGTGATTGGTCAATTCACTTGCGTTGCGTTACGTCCTTGCGTTGCGTCGCCAGTGGGAACCACGCTTTATTGCTAATCACCTAAGTGTGTGTATGATATAACAAATTCGTTTACAGTATTTCTGTTATTGGGTGTTAATTTTCTACACATAACTTTATTAAAATAAGTAAGCATTATTATTGACTTTATTATGTTAGGGTCATAATTCACTTGATAATTATCAAATTAATTTATATTTCAGCCAATTTCGAATCAGCCATAAAGGTTTAAAACCTTTTATATTTTCTGCTGAAAGCAAAAAAGACTTGGATTCTTGGGTGGAAAAACTTCACTTAGCTTCTGTAACGTTTAATATACCTGAAGCTCTACCTGAGGAGGGAAATGAAGAACTTGTTCAGATGGTGAATGGTGAGTTTGGTGTATCTAATTAATGCATTTAGTTGTGGAGCTATACAAATAGTTAATCAATTGTAAATGTGGGGGATTAACCTGCGACTCAGGTGTGGACAGCGACTTTCTTCTCTCTAAGGTTTTTTTTTGGTGTCATACAGCTGCCACCAAACAGGGCTCTGTCTACGACTCTAGAAAGTTTCTTTAAAAAACCAATACAATAGGTAGTAGCAGCAGTACAGTAAAGGGAACTTTTCTATGAAGATTTCTGATATATATTTTTTAACGCATGGCCAACCCACTATTAGGGAACATCCTGATTAAATAACACTTTGTGGGGTCCTGAAAATGTCCCCTTAATAAAAATGTTCTCCTGTATATACATTTTTTTATAAATATATTTTTGATTTATTACATATTTTTACAATCCATTGTAATGTATTTGTTTAATATTATTTAGATATGGCTGGTTACCATAGCGAAAGTGGTGATGAGAGTGATAGTGATACAAATCCAAATATCACAATTAATGGAGAAGGGTCAGTCAAGAGTCAAAGGTCATCTTCCAGCAGCACAGGTGATGAAATAGAACCAAATTCCATAAAAAGAGCATCGTCCATGAGTACATTAGCAATAGAGGGCAGCATACAAACACAAAATGGCAGCGTGCCAAATACTGAATTGGGAAATATTACTAAATCAAATTCATATGCTAGTCTCAGTGTACATTCAACACAGGGCAGGCCTAAAGCCAAATCAGCATCAAACATATTCAATGGTACAGCAAGTCCGGGTGTAATGCGACGCTTAAAGAACGCCCTTAAATCCAGAGGAGACAACGAAATAAAACGCAGCTACACTACGGCCGCTGAATCTTCCAAACCAAAGAAACATTCGTTAGTTGATGCTAAGGCAACATCGTTAATTGATGTTGCTATGGCGACAGATGATGTTGATACAAAACAAGAACCAGGTACTTACCAATCACAAATGGCAAAAAAGCATTTTCATACTTTCTTTCCTTTGGTGATTATTATTTACTAATGCACTTTTGGTATTTTTTAGTTTATATCTATTTAAACTAAAGCAATCTAATTTCTACGAATACAAAGAATTTTGATCATTCACCATTTTACCCTGTTTTAAATAAAGTTCAAGTTTAATCATGGAGGTTTAAATTTAGTTTTATACCTCCATGGTTTAATGCACCTCTAATAAAATAAAAATGTAAACCTCCCAGTGGGGAAATAGCATGTTGCCTCCACAAAGATTTAATTATTTGGAATTATTTGATTGCTTTGGTTATCCACTATAGTATACTGATAATGGTCATGTTATGGCAATTATTATTTCTACTAACAAATTAATAATGTGTATGCAAGCAAAATTAATTATTTACCCTTGCACTTGATTTAATCATAATTAAATGTTTTAACTGTTTGTTGTATTTATAATTTTTATTTTTCAAACCTTAACATGAATGTTTAGTTTAATTTTTCATTTATTCTTCAGAAGTAAAACAATTGAATATTTCATTTCATTCTGTCTTTACTGTACTAACATATATTTGACTATGCCCTATGCATAAGCTCTGTCTGCACTATCAAACTAGTTTGACAATGTAATATTACTACCCTATTTGGGCATATCACTACCATATTTGGGCACATCACCATTTTTTGTCAAACTAGTTTGATAGTGTAGACAGGGCTTTAGACATTCTGTCTGTACTAACATGCCAATCACGTTTAATATAATCACTTATGGCGTCTTCATTGCACAAGAAAAAAAAATGCTTGAACAGCCAATAAGCCCTTAACATCCTTGTTGCAACTTAAAAACATATTTCACATCATTTGTTTACCTATTACAGAGCTATATGTCTATAAAACAACACCAAAAAAGTACTAATGGTAATGAAGATGATAATAAATAATAACATGTTATTATTTTATATTTCAATTAGAGTGACTATATTACTTATTTAGTGAATGCCATCCATGGATAGTCCTTTATTACAATGATTGTATTGCAGTTTTTTTTATTGCTTTTAATCTTTTGCTCCAAAAATATTGTTGTTTCATTGAATGTACCTATTACTAATATTGGTTTACTGCTGTGGTTTCATTAATCAGTTTTTTTCAGAATTTCTTTCTGTGATGTTTTAACAACCCTATCATTTCTATTAAATTCCTCTTTTGTTACTTTTGCCATATTTTTGTTTGGTAGTATTTGGTTTGAATATTTTTGTTTTCATTTATCATCCACATTTTATGTTTACCATACCACACATTTTTTTTGCAATTTGAAATTTTTATCTTTTATTTTAAAATGTGGGGAGAAACCAATAAAACAAACAAACAAAAACATTTTAATTTTTGTTGATCGTTCAAATATTTTTTCAAATTACAGCTCTGCATCATTTTCTATGCAGATTGATGCTCCTGTTTCACTATCTTGGTCATACACTACATTCATTTTATGTTAAATTCATTTTATATATTTTATATTATAAATCATTTTTATATAAATCATTTTTATCAAGTTCTTTAATTTATTTAGTATTCTTATTTCAACTTCATAAATTCAAATAGTTTTATATTATTCTTCAATAAAATAAATCAGATAATATTTTTATTTCCTTGACATCTAGAGTAGAGAGTAACACCCCTGTAACATAAAATGGAATAACCTACCCTATGTGGTGTATTCTTGTGTAATTTACTCCAATAGCAGATATATTATGCTAATCCATCCCCCTAGTTCACTTGTGAACATTGGGTTTGAACCTACTCTAAAGGTAAGATGAATGTAATATAAAATTTGATGAATAAGTTTACTTGCATCTATAGACGCAAAGGATCCATTATTAATGATGATGACGGAGGTTCGGTCTAGCGGCGCTGAGGTAAAGGGCTTTGATAGGGCAAGACGAATGTCTGGAAGAAAAAGTCTGATACGCAAGCAAACAGTATTACATAGGGATCCAACGAGGAACAAACTGCTATTGGAAAAGAGAACTCTACAAAGAACCATCAAGGTGAGACTTTAAAATATTTAACTTCTTCTTGTATTGCAGTGTGTCTATTGTTTGCCTATAATTATTTTTTGTTATCTGCGTATAAGCAGTTGTTCACAACTGTAAAATTCACATTTTTGTCTTAATTTTAGGCCAAACAATCCGAGTTAGGATGCATAATGGACATTTTGTCTGGACCAGTTACCTCAGAGACTCTACAGCAATGGAAAAACATTTATGGTAACATTCTTGATAAAGAGGAGAATAATGTAAGTAGTGAAGGAGAACAGGAAGTGGAGGAGAATGGAGATGAAGAATTAGAAAACAAAAGGAATGGTGAAGAAAAAGAAGTGACTGAAATATCAAATAGGTTAACAGATGAAGAAAGTAGTGACAAATTAGAAGAAGCAATTGCACCATCTGAAAACAATGTTGTTGAAGAAGATAGAATAGGAGATACAGCTGTTGAAAACAATGTTGTTGAAGAAGATAGAATAGGAGATACAGCTGTTGAAAACAATGTTGAATATAGAATAACAGATATGCATGCAACATCTCAAGAGAGTGATGAACAGGAGGAGGAGGACACAGTGGTACCATGTCAAAACCGCGTGGAACACAATAAAATAGAAGACACCACTGTACCAACTGAAAACAGTGATAGAAATTCACAAGAACAATCAATAGTTGACTCAAAAGATTCTGAAACTAAAGATTCTTTAAATGAAAATAAATCACAAGAAGAGACTGATAGTGCAACTTATAATTCTCATGAATCAAATATGAACAATGAAACGGACATTGACGATGATGCTAGAGGGCGCCAGCAAATGCAAGAAGATATTCAGGAAAATTCTATTATTTGTGTGAAGGGAAGTGAAACGCATTTATAAAATATTTTATTTTAGGTTGGTTATCAGTCAGTATAAAACTGTATATCTATTTCATTCATCATTCATATTAATTCACAAAAAATATATATTTTTGAGTATTATTATAGTCCCGGGTGGGTCTATACTTGGATTCCAAAAAAAAGGATGTTTGTGTGAATTTAGCCAACAATTAAGGGGTGGGGTTATACTCAAGCATAGGATGATACTCGGGCATTATGGTGTTAGTTCATGAATTGGCAATAGGGGGCAGTATAATGTTTCACCTATAAAGTTAATAATTTAAACTGATTACTATATTAATTTCAAATATTCATTTAAAGTAACAATATATTCATATGTTTTGATACAAAATATTAACATTTTAGGCTTGAATGTATAAAATATATTAATAAATAAATTACTACCATAACCATATACATGTACATAAATAATTAATATTAATTCACAACGTAGTTCACCAGTAGACTCGAGATACGCGTGCAGGAAATTAAAAACACTAATAACACCAAACTGGGAAAATGCTCAAGGTAAAAGAACCTTTAAATACAGAGCAACAAAAGAATGGAATCTTTTACCAACTGAAACTAGAACAAAAGTAACTGGGAAAAATATTTATAAACTCAAAAATATAGCAACTCTAATGTCATCTAAGTGATCCTACATTTATTTTTTTAATTTTCTTTTTAACTGTTCTGTGTATATCTTTTAAATTAGGCCTACTATGTATTTATATATGTTATAAATTTTATTTACTTTTAAACGTATAACTGGACCATTTTGGAAAGCAGTACTGCGTTACTGAAAATTCAATCCAGTCAAAAGAAAGAATAAATAAATAAAGAAATAAATATGATTAACCTTTAATATATATAATTATATTAATAATTTAAATATATTTGTATAATTATATAAACTCTATTATAAATATTATATTATTGCATTAAGTTAAATAATTTTAATCAACATAATTGTAAATATGTATTTTTAAAATCTGAAATTATTTGAATGTAAATTAATTTGTTTAAAATATATTCTTTTACTTTTACTGTGTGTTAATACAATACAGGTGATTTCTATTTATAGATCTTGACCTTTGACTTTTTCTAACCGTGTGTCTTTATTTATGAGACCAAATCAAAGTACTATGCTAAACAATAGGATTAGGAGAGTGTTAGAATTATGATGATGTAGACAACATTAAATTTATAATCATAAAGTTTATTCATAGTTATGAATGTGGGGGGTGGGTGGGGGGGGGGGGGAAATACTTGATTGATGTTAATGGTTTGGTTAACAAGCTAAAAAGCTTATATGACCCTAATTCCTTTTCTTTCTTATTTTTCAACACTATAATGTTAGTTATTTTTGAAATTTTGTATTGTATTAAAATTTGGCAGATGAATCGTGGATACCTCAATCAAATGAAATGATTATAAATTGTATTCTTATTCAAAATGATGGTGTACTAATTGAATTAATATTAATATTAATATTAATATTGTCCGCAAAGTTTGTCAATCAAACAAGGAAGAACACTATAGACCCTAGATATATAAATATTCATGTTTATTACATTCACATATTGCACACAGTATCACTACTTTATGTCTAATCTGAAGAGTGTCATTTGATTTGTAACTTAAAAATAAAAGACAGAAGTTTGTAAAAAGTGTTCTGAAACTGACTCTCAACTTTATACGATTTTGTAGAAGTTGTAATAGAGGAATTAGTACTATAACCCCATCCCTTCCAAAAAAGGGGCTCAGTCTATACTGTCACTACTAAACAATGTCATCACTCAAAGACATATACCTCAGGATGAGAGTCAGTTTTGGTCTGTAGTGGTAAAATTGTCTTCCTTTTTTTTGGTACAAATTGGACAAAAAAGTATAATATATATGTACAATTTGTATAAACTTTTTAATCAAATGAAATATTTGTCATTGTTATGTAAAGTAATTCAAATTTCACTTAAATATATATATTCATATTTCGATTATTAATTATTGTATATATTCTGTCATTTTGTATACAATAGATACATGTGAAAAAATATAGTTATGGAATAAAATAAATGATGAAATCAATGATTATGTTGTTTTGTGTTGTGTTGATTTATTCATATATGCAAATCAATAATAATAGAGAATGAAAGTAGAAATTGGAGTGAACATTGATTTTTAAACACCAAATAAGACTTCAGAAAAAAGAATTAAAACATATGAAATACTGTATACTTTTTAACACATGGAGTAAATACTAAAACGAAAAAACCAAGCCGATTTGTGTTATGATCTAAACTTACTGTTGCGGAACGGGTAGGTACAAGGGTCAAAGTTCACCACATGTACAAAAACAGGAAAAAAAAAAGAAGTGAAGTCATTTCGTTTGGTGGTGTAGTGAGAAAATCTTGTACAAATGACAGATTATAAAGAAGAACAACGAAACGAGATTGAAGCGCTGCAATGTATTTACCCAGAAGAATTCTCAGGTATTTAGAAATGTCAAAATATGTGCTGCTTTCGCATTATCGAACACACACGGCCGGCAGGCCATGACTCAGAGTCCTAGCCTGGCTGGCCTAAAACCTAGTAGCCTAGGCCTAGATAGAGAGAGTAGTAGTAGAAGTATTGTGATGGTGCCCGGTCTTGGTAGGGCCTAGCTAGCTAGGCTAGGCCTAGTTCATGTTAGTTAGTAGACCTACGTAGTCTACTCTTATTTGTATTTGTATCGATAAATAGGCCTACTATATTTTATTAATGTACTCCATATTGCATTCCATATTGCATAGTATATTGCATATTGCATAGTGCAGGGTCAACTTTTTTACCATCAGAGTCATACATCACTGGAATTCTCTGCCTGAATATGTAATACAAGCCTCTTCAGTGAACATCTTTAAGTCTAGACTTGACAACTATTTTCGGCTAGAAATGGAATCTAATAGGCACTAGCCTAAACTATTTCCATCAAACATTAAGTGTAAGTGTATTGCGTAATATGTAACTTTAATATCTTTTATTATTAATTTATTGTAATTTAATTGTAGGTATATCATCAGATAGCTTTGATATCAGTATATCATCAGAATCAAATAATTACTTAGATGAAGCAGTAGACAGTGGTGAGTATAAAAAATGATCTACACTATCAAACTAATTTGACAAAAAAAAAGTGTGATGTGCTCAATTATGGTAGTGATATACCCAAATATGGTAGTGATATACCCAAATATGGTAGTGATATGACATCATGTCCATATATACATCAATGTTTTTGTTACATACAGTTTGATAGTGTGGACAGAGCCTTAAGACATTATTTAATTAATCATCCTCATTGTCATCATTTTTATTACTCTACATTCAAGATTATTAAATGTTTTTATTTACAGTTTGTGTTGTGCTACACTTTGAATATACCGCAATGTACCCCGATGAATCCCCAAATTTTGAAATAGTATCTTGTAGTTTAGAAGAAGAAGATGAAGAAGCGATATTGAAACTTTTAAAAGAACAGGTGAATTATCACATTGATTATCATCAATTATTTAATTAAAATGATTTTAAAATGTTATTGTATGTATGTAAATGTAATGTTTGTCTTGCTTAAAGAAATGTCTACAAACAAGTCTGACAAAAAACAAGTGTGATGTGCCCAAATATGGTAGTGATATGCCCAAATATGGTAGAGATATGCCCAAATATGGTAGTGATATCACATCATCGTGTCAATAGTGTAGACAAATCTTTAGTAACAACACTGAAAATATTCAAAGTGTTTGCTGTTATGTTTTACTTTTTAGGCAGAGGAAAATCTCGGAATGGTAATGGTTTTCACTTTAGTATCAGCTGTACAAGAATACCTGAATGAAAGTTTAGACAGAATAAAAATAGAAAAAGAAAATGCAAAAGTAGCAGAAGAAGAAAGGCTAAAGAAGGAGGAGGTATTTCTGAATTTTATTCTTAAATCTACAAATAATCCACACACCACACACAGTGTAGACTGTTTAGACTATTGTTAGCGTGGCAGTTAATTTGTTCATTCTGTGTACCTTAAAGCTCTGTCTACACTATCTGCTCTATGTGACAAAAAAATGTGATGTTCCCATATATATACATACAATGGTTTTTGTTTGTTTATGCAGGAAAAAGTATTTATAGGCACACCAGTAACAATAGAGTCATTCTTGAAATGGAAAACAACATTTGGAGGTGAAATGAAAACAAAACAAGTTACTGAAATAAAGTCAAAGAAACTCACAGGTCAGTCTATTAGTCAGTTCAGTTTAAACATGATTTTTTTCCATCAAATTTGAATATTTTAATTTTTTAATAAACATCTTCCAGTGATGAATTACCCAATTTTCTGATGATTGTTAAAGAAGATTATTCTTTTTTGAAAAAAAAATCAAAACTTAAAATAAAAGACCAAAAAATGCTTTGGGTTATCAAGTTTTGGCCTTTAAAATTTAATCGATTATTTCTTTTATCTTTGCAGGCAGAGAATTATTTTTACATGGAAAGGTTAAAGACGATTCAGATTTAACTCTATTGGATGAAAGTAAGTCATATAATTGATAAATAATTTAAAAAGAAAAGGTATTTTTATTCATAATTCAATATTTTAAAGAGAAAAGATATTTTATCGACACATGTCAATTAAACTTTGTATATGATAGTAGTAGCAGTTTGCTTTGTTTCCACTTAGACGCAATGTAATGATGTAGGCGCAACAAATGTGAGCTGACCAATCACAAGCAACAGTTCTGATGATCCATCGTTTGTGATTGATCAAATTACTGCCCTTACGTCTTGCGTTGAGTCTCTAGTGGGAATAGGAATTTTGATTTTTAAAAATTTATAATTCATGATTTAATTCATTTTTTTACAGGTGACCGGGTTGAAGTAGATGAATCATTATTTGAAGATATCGATGATCTTGATTTAGACGACGATATTGAAATTGAGGATTAATTTTTTAGGATTAAAACATTTTAATTAAATGGGAAAAAATGTATTGGTTGAAAAGACACAGCAGTGCTGTCAGAGATAAACATATGCAGAATACAATCTGTCTTTGTATCTGCCGTTGCTATCACCAGTATAGTCTTTAATACCAGTGCCAATCTTTACCGATGCCTATCTTTACCAGTGACAATCTTTACCGGTGCCAATCTTTTACTGGTGTCAATCTTTTACTGGTGTCAATCTTTACCAGTGCCAATATTTTCTGGTGTCAATCTTTACCAGTGCCAGTCTTTTGGTGGTTCCTAGCTTAATTGGCTTGCTTATTGGTTTGAGAAAAACCATAATCAAGTTTACAACAAAAGAGAAAAGTAACAAAAAAAGTTAGTCCACCAAAATTAATGTGTCAACTCTCATCTTTTATATATAGTCACTTGTATAATATAGTTTGTAAAGTATATGTATAAATCATGCTTTTAAAGCAATTTCATTTGTAGTGTTTTCTCATTCTACAGAAATGCATAGATATATTCAAATACAAAACATATAAGTAGGTTATGTTAATAAATTCACATACTATATATGAATAAACAGTGTAGATGAAAACAACGTCATAGAGGCGGTATAAAATAAACAGTTCTAAAGTTTTGTAAAATTTTGAAATGTACAAACAATTAAATCGCACCATAACCAATAATTATGAATTGCGCCCTCTCTTTTTGTACAAATCACTACAAAAAATCGAATCGCATACAGGACGATTTTCAAAATTCACCGTGGCGGTCTGTCTCAAGTTTTAGGCCTAGCCTGATGGTATGCTTTTTTTGAAAGCGGACAAATCAAATTATATGGTAATTGATATAATTGTATGAATATAAAGTACCCAGCATGACCCCAGTACTCCTAGAGCTAACTTTAGACCTTGTTAACAACTTACCAGCTCTCTTTTTTTAGTAGGCCTAGAGGCCTAGCCTAGACTAGGCCCTAGAGGCTAGCCTAGTAATATTTTAGTGTGGTACTGTATATTAATACTAGGCCTAGTAGTACTGTAGTAGGGGAGGGACCTATTGACTATTTAGGCCGGGCTAGTTTTGTTAGTTATGCACACTAAGTGTAGCTGCTAGGCCTAGTATCCTATTATTATTAATTAACCTAAATAATTTCATTGAAAATAATTATTTATGTAGGCCCCAGCTAGATGGCCTATGTCTGTTTAAATTAAGTTTAATGTTCTGTTTTAATATTTTACAATATTGATAAAATGACTTCTTCATATTATATTGATTGAATTTTGAAAGTATGAATCATTTGAGTTATTGCAAATTAGTGTGCATTTTTTAAGGTATATTGATTAACATGGAGAATGATCAAACTGAGTTTGAAAGACAGTTAAAATTGGAAAAAGAATTAGCAGCAGAGAAGGATGAATCCAGCCGCACTTATACAGACCCTAATGACGGAACTGTGTACGAATGGGATGAGTCAAAGAGGGCTTGGTTTCCAAAGGTTAGCAATAACCATCTCTTTTAGATTTCTTATTTATTTTCGATCTAAAAAAAAGGAATAACACACAAGTTAAAATAATAATAAAAATGAGATACTTTGATTGACTAGAAGTTTAAAAAAAATATGTAGCTGTTTTTGTTAAATAATTGTTAGACAAGTTGAGTTAATCAACAATTTATAAATGACATTTTGATGTTTTCTAAAGCTATGTCTACACTATCAAACTAGTTTGGAAAATAAAGTGTAATGTGCCCAAATATGGCAGGGATATGCCCAAATATGGTAGTGATTTAACATCATCATGACTATATATGAGCACATAACATTTGTTTGATAGTGTAGACAGAGCTTTAGATAAGGCAGTATTGCTTGAGTAAAAAGTCTTTTAAACCAAAAACTCATAACTTGAGTTTGCAGCTCAATAAGCAAATATTTTTACAGCTTTTTAGAAAATGAAAGTAAAAATGTAAACTGTATTTGTTTATAACCACCTTCAAATTTTATATAAATTATTTTAGGTAGATGAAGATTTTCTTGCTGCCTACCAAGCTAGTTACGGCTACACTGCTACAGATACCGCACCAACAGATGGGAAGACAACCAAAGAGAATAATGCAAGCAATGCAAAAGAAGTCACAGATACAAAAAGTGCTGCAACGCAGGCTGCTGGAGAATCAAAGCCAGACTCTGGTACAAAGAAACGGAAACAACAGGATCGTAAGAAAAGAAAATCTTTATTTACGAGTCATTATTTGTCGCAACCAGACATAAGATCAAATGACTGTTCCAAGTTTCTATCTTGGGAAGGCGAGCTGAGTGTCCTGTTGTTAGATTGCCTTGGTCTTACCAAACAAAAACAAAGTTAACTGTATGCTTCCGATATAAGTTAAAATAAATTTCCCATTATTTTACTGTAGAATGGTTTGAGATAGAAGACGATAAGAACACAAATGTGTACGTATCAGGACTACCCGATGATGTCACGATGGATGAATTCAAGGAGTTGATGGGCAAATGTGGCATCATTATGATGAATGAGGAGACGGAAGAACTCAAGATGAAACTGTACAGAGATAATGAAGGGAACTTGAAAGGAGATGGACTGTGTTGCTACCTCAAGGTAAGGCAATATGTAAAGCTTTGTCTACACTATCAAACTTTATGTGAAAATGTGTCCATATATGGACACGATGATGTCATATCACTACCATATTTGAGAATATCACTACCATATTTGGGCACATCACACTTTTTTTTGTCAAACTTTATTTAACTTATATTATGAATATGTTGGGTATACCCATTACATTTTTATGAGTTCTACTGTATACTACCATCTCATCACCAATGTTACTCGAGTCATCTCTAGTAACTTTCATAAATATTTTCTTCTGCATTTTTTTTAGAGAGAGTCCGTAGATCTTGCTCTGCAAATTTTAGATGATTCTGATTTAAGAGGTCATAAATTATCGGTAGAAATTGCAAAGTTTTCACAAAGAGGAGAGTACCGCTCACAGAAGAAAAAGAAGAAGAAAAAGAAAAAAAGTACACAACAAAAGTAAGACATACCAGTATATTTTCAAAATATGATGTGCATATTTTAAATTTGGTCATTTTTTTGGTTGAATTTTTTTTCTATTTCTCACTAAACTTCCTCTCTCCTTTTAAGGTTGCTTGATTGGAGGCCTGAAAAGAAAGATCAACAGCGAAAAAGGAATGAAACGGTGGTCATAATTAAACATTTATTTCATCCTACAGATTTTGATGTAAGTTTATTTTTGTGTTTACTATCTTTAAAAAAATCCTCGAGGGGGTTTTATTTATTTCTGTATTACCCCTGGAAAAATAACAATTTTTTTTTGTTTCACATAATATTTATTCACTTTGATCGAAAAAAAGAAAATTATTTACCTGAAAAAACTGAAATTTAACTTTAAAAAAGAATCAAATTTACTGGATTTACGGTTGAATTTAATAGTTTATTTTGTCTTTTTAATTTTATTAAGTGAAAACATTATATTTAAAAAAATGTTTTTTCTACAGAATTGATTAAAAAAAGTAATTAAAACTGCGAAATGGCCTCTTCAACGTCTTTTTTTATTATTCTTCATTTTCCATGTTTTTAGGGGACAATACATCTTTAAGCTCTTTTTTATGTAGCATTTAGCTACACTGTCATCATATATGATTTTCTAATTCATTCATCCAAATTACATTTGCATATTTTTTCATTTTGGTACATAAAAAAAACATAGAGAGACATCTAAGACCTAGATTTACTTGGCTAGTACATTATCCACTTTACACCAGGCTTCATGCATTAATCAATTTGATTGGCCAGTATTTGATTTAAGTTACAAGTGTAGTGTTACCTCAGCAAAAGTAATCAGATCTTTACTGTTATGCAAACATCAATCAAAATACATCAAGCGTATAATTTGTTCCAATGCTTCCTTATATGGTCATATGCTCTTCTACATCCCTTTGTTCATAATAGAGGTATTTGCACAGAACATGAATTAATTGTATGTGTGTGTATTCTATATATTAATCTGTTGTTTATATTTTATATGTATCTGTTTTTTTATCAGACTAATATTTGCCTATCTTTAAAAATATATTTATGTAAAAAAAAATAAATTTAAATATAGGCCTATATCACCCTGAAAAAATAATATTTTAAATTTTGTTGTTGAATATGCTATTTTAATGTCACATAATAGTAATTTACTTTGACCAAAAATTGGGTCAAAACAAATTATTTACCTGAGAAAACTGTAATTTAAAGCAAAAAATAGTCAAAATGAATTTTTGGTTAAATGTAACTTTTTATATGTGAAATCATTTTTTGTTTTTGTTTTTTTCTTATGGGTGAATAACTTAATCAATACTGCAAAATGGCCTATACAAAGTCTGATTTTTTTAAAATTTTTTCATGATTTTGGATGACAATACATCTTTAATGGTCCTAGAGTAATGAAATAAATTAAAAAATTTTTTTTTTTTAACAGGAGGATGCAACAATTATCACGGAAATTAAAGATGATTTAACAATGGAGTGTAATAAGTTTGGAGAAGTTAAGAAAGTGATGATATTTGATGTAAGTGTAACTTTTTCTCATAATATTTACGAAAACAGAATATATATAAGAAATACATACAATATAACATTCATGAATTGCAAAAAAAAAAATTATTATTATTAAATAATAAATAAACAAAATAAAACTTCTTCTATGTGTCTATTAATTTCTGAGCCATTCAAAAATTTTTTTTTTTTTTTCAAACTTTCTTTCACTTTATACTAGTTGTGTATTTATAGAGTGAAATGTGATAACATCCACAATTATTACATTTAATTTTCAATCCATGTACTGATAATTCAATCATTCTGGATTGATTACTCCTCTAACAATTGATTGATAACGTAAACATGTATCTTTTACAGCAACATGCAGAGGGCGTGGCTTCGGTAAAGTTTTCAACAGCGGAGGCAGCAGACATTTGCATTCTGGGATTGAATGGAAGGTGTGTTGTGTTATTAGAATATTTTAATTTCTTTTAAAAATTATTGTTTTTAGTTTTCATAGATTAATTTTAATGTACTTTTATTTTGGTTTAATTCATTTTTGCCACCATTTATTAACCTCTTGCATAAATTAAATTAACCCGCCATTTCTTTCTGCGTTCAGATGGTTCGCACAGCGTCAACTCGTTGCCACGCAGTGGGACGGGACAACGGATTACAAAATAGAAGAAACCGAAACAGAGAGGGAAGCAAGATTACAAAAATGGGAGGAATTTTTACAAAAAGATGATGAGCCTAATAAAACAGAAAACAAAGAAGTGTCAGTTGATGATAAACAAGAGCCTACTACTGCCGTAAATACTACTACTGCAGTTACTTAATTTGTTTGACTGTGAACATTTATTTTGGCCAATTTTACCATTACCCTAATGAGGGATTTTTCACCTCCGATAAGTGACACACATACTTAGTATTTTGTATAAAAAAATCATTACCAAAAAGATAGGAGACTTGCCTCTCTCAATGAGGTTGACGAGATAGGCTATAATAAGCACACAAGGCACGGAGTACTTTATTAGCATAATGCATGCAACCTTGCACTTCTAAGGTCTTTTCAAAAGTTGCTCATACAAAATTTTCTGAGAAAACATCGTTTAGTCAGAATTAAGTATTTTGTCATACACAGTATAACAAACTAATGTTATCATTACAAATGTCATCTCTTTCACAAATTTTTGATGACAACAAAATCAGATGTATTTATTAATTTTATCTGCACTATTCTTAATTATTTTATATCTTTAATATTTTTTAAAACATGTATTTTAATTTCAGTTTACAGCAATACTGTATTCAGATCATTTGAATTAACAATTTGTATTACAAAACCGGAATGATTAATTTATAATAAAACATTACAACAGTATATACAAGGGTTGTTGTGACAATTTGTGTGTGCGAAGATAAGGTAATCAAATGGTGTCCAAGTATTAAGCTCTGTTTACACTATCAAACTAGTTTGACAAAAAATTTAATGTGCCCAAATATGGTGGTGATATGCCCACATATGGTAGTGATATGACATCATCATGTCCATATGGGCACATCACAATTTTTTGTAACATAAAGGTTTTAGTTTGTTGCTCTCCAATCTCAGATCTGCTTTGTTTTTAGTTTTGGTAGTGGTCTGGTATTAATGTTCAAATTAAGAAATGCTATATTATGTATGATGAGTAATTAACAAGTCTTCATTCTTCCATGAGTGTAATCTCCATAATCATTCAAGGAGTACTAATGGGCACACAGTAAATGAGTAGAAAATTGTAATGAGAGCCTTTAATTTGCAAGTCTAGCTGTCGGACGTGTAATTCTGCCTTGCTTTATGAATTGGGTAGTAGCTTATTAATCTTGCACGGATGAGTGAGCAGCAGAGAGTCACCGTGTGGGTCACTCTTTAATTAATTAACGAACTGTTAACAAATTAGTTTTAGCCTATACTTGTTTTCATATTTTTTGCATTAAATTTTAACTTACCTTTTTTTCGTTTTTGCAAAATCAATCAAGAGCAGATCATTTTTTTTTGTCACAATTAGTTTGTGATTTCGTAGCTGCCAATCAGTGCTTTAATTGGTGTTTTGTAATTGGGTACACAGCCAAATCATCTCATTTTTCATTACAATTGGGTTTAGGAATTTTTGTTGGAAGCAAATATCGTTTGATTAAAGATGTATTGTCCCCAAAAAATATCAAAAATTAGATTAATAAAATTAGATTAATAAAATCAGACTTTAAATAGGCCATTTTTCAGTTTTAATAAAGTTAATTTACTTTTGTAAAAAAAAGACCAAAACAAATAATCATTTCACTTATAAAAAGACAAAAGAAACGTTTAATTTTAACCAAAAACCATTCTCTGACAGA
The DNA here is from genome assembly GCF_964355755.1 of Antedon mediterranea. NCBI lineage: Eukaryota > Metazoa > Echinodermata > Crinoidea > Comatulida > Antedonidae > Antedon > Antedon mediterranea. Next base: position 1,820,228 of record NC_092676.1, on the reverse strand, counting down.
AATTTATTTTTTGCTTTAAATTACATTTTTTTTCGATCCAGTTTTTGGTCAAAGTGAATAACTATTATGTGACATTAAAATGGCATATTAAAAAAAATTTGAAAAACTATTTTAGGGGGACAATATATCTAAGATAATCTACTTCTCTCTCATTCATTGTACAGTATAGTTGATCGCTGGAAAGGATACTGTATTTATTTTTCCGATTTAATCATACATGAATACCAGGGAGGTAAAAACTGTTTACAAATTCGCATAATTTCCGTGATCTCATAAATTAGGAGGCGGAGTTTGTAGCGATCGACGCATTCCACGACAACTCGTCACATAATGATGTTACATCACGTGACTGGGCCATTGCACTCTTGGAGCTAGAGTCGAGAGTCTAGGGAACTTGTTTAAGAAATTGTATCAATCTTTTGAAATGGGTAAACGGAACACATTGTTTGGAAGTAGGCTGGCTACTACTTAAAATATACTGTATAGGCCTATTTTTCTTACTGGACTGGAGAAGTGGAGAAGGACGTCTACGTATAGTTTTGATGTCCCGTTCAAACAGTTTCATTTACAATTTGATTGGATTTTATTTGATGATTTCGAAGTGCTTGTTTCTTCGATCTCCCGTTCGATCTACTACCAATACAGGAATATAACGTAGAAAGTAGTAAAGTAAAAGTTACCGCCGGAAAGATCACGGTCGTGCAGCATTATAAGCCACAATTACCGACGGCGCTTCATATACGATGCGGTATCAAGGTTTTCGTTAAAATCTTTTTAAAATGAAATCACATCACAGCTCATTTGTGAAATATCTGCGATGTCATTAATGTTATCGGATGCGCGCCAAAGGGACAGTGACAACTTTACGTTACATACTGACAACGTATTGATGAGCAGGTGACAAACTTTGACGATACTGTATTGTGCGTGTAATTACCGTTCGTATTACGTATAATATATTCATGTCTCGACTTTTAATAGTTTCTTCAACAGAACATAAATTCATGTATTTTGTGAAACATTTTACATTACAAGATGAGTTGTATAGACGTTGTATACCAGTCACTACAAAGACATCCATATTTTCAGTATCCTTGTAGAAAGGTAGGCATATGTTTATATTTATTTCGGGATTATTTATGTAACGATTTTACGTTAAGCTTGGTTCCTACTAGAACGTAACGCAAGGACGTAAAGTAAACGCAACGCAAGCGTTTTAACCAATGACAAGCGAAGTTATAGACAGTTAGCAATCACAAGCGAATAAGCCATCGCTTGTGATTGGTCAATTCATTTGCGTTGCGTTACGTCCTTGCGTTGCGTCGCTAGTGGGAACCACGGTTTATGCGTATTACTATTATTACGTTATACGTATTATTACGGTAAGCGTACTCGTACAGCACATACAGTAGTATCATTATCATAAGTGCGTTGGGTTAACCGTTGGTATATTGGACGAATGGAGGATCCATGATTTTGAAATAGGTGGATGGGAGAGGGGTGGAGGGGAGAGGGGTGGAGTGGAGAGGGGTGGAGGGGAGAGGGGTGGAGGGGAGAGGGGTGGAGGGGAGAGGGGTGGAGGGGAGAGGGGTGGAGTGGAGAGGGGTGGAGAGGGTGGAGTGGAGAGGGGTGGAGGGGAGAGGGGTGGAGGGGAGAGGGGTGGAGGGGAGAGGGGTGGAGGGGAGAGGGGTGGAGTGGAGAGGGGTGGAGTGGAGAGAGGTGGAGTGGAGAGGGGTGGAGGGAGAGGGGTGGAGGGGAGAGGGGTGGAGGGGAGAGGGGTGGAGGGGAGAGGGGTGGAGGGGAGAGGGGTGGAGGGGAGAGGGGTGGAGGGGAGAGGGGTGGAGGGGAGAGGGGTGGAGGGGAGAGGGGTGGAGGGGAGAGGGGTGGAGTGGAGAGGGGTGGAGTGGAGAGGGGTGGAGGGGAGAGGGGTGGAGGGGAGAGGGGTGGAGTGGAGAGGGGTGGAGGGGAGAGGGGTGGAGGGGAGAGGGGTGGAGGGGAGAGGGGTGGAGTGGAGAGGGGTGGAGGGAAGAGGGGTGGAGTGGAGAGGGGTGGAGGGGAGAGGGTGGAGGGGAGAGGGGTGGAGGGGAGAGGGGTGGAGGGGTGGAGGGGTGGAGGGGTGGAGGGGAGAGGGGTGGAGGGGAGAGGGGTGGAGGGGAGAGGGGTGGAGGGGAGAGGGGTGGAGGGGAGAGGGGTGGAGGGGAGATGGATGGAGGGGAGAGGGGTGGAGGGGAGAGGGGTGGAGGGGAGACGGGTGGAGGGGAGAGGGGTGGAGGGGAGAGGGGTGGAGGGGAGAGGGGTGGAGTGGAGAGGGGTGGAGGGGAGAGGGTGGAGTGGAGAGGGGTGGAGGGGAGAGGGGTGGAGGGGAGAGGGGTGGAGGGGAGAGGGGTGGAGTGGAGAGGGGTGGAATATGAAATAAGAACTATAACCTATATATAAATGTAAAAGAAAATGGAACTCCCCCTTCTCCCCTCCCCTTCTCCCCTCCCCTTCTCCCCTCCCCTTTTCCCCTACCCCTTCTCCCCTCCCCCTTCTCCCCCTCCCCTTCTCCCCTCCCCCTTCTCCCCTCCCCTTCTCCCCTCCTCCTTCAAATTGGATACGCCTATGCGGACCAATTGCCCACGACAAAGCCAATCATACTGCTTTTTAAATACCTGCACCCAGACAAGATTAATACTTTACATCTAATAAACTGGTTATTTTTCTTTGTTCTTACATTGAGCATGCAACACACCAGACTGTTATTCTCTAATAAACTTTAATATTTGACTAAACACGAGAGATGACAATAAGACGCGTACTACGTTTGGTATTGGCTTAAACATAGTTTAATTTTGTAATAAAAAAATATAGTTTTAATATCACATGCCTGTTCATATGCTTGAAAATACTTAGTATTTAGTTCACGGTACAGAAGCAATCAGTGCGCGTGTTACGTAATCAGTGCGTGTACATGTGTCGCACCTAATTTGCATATCTATTTTAACACACAGTAATTCGTATGCGGAAATGCTACGGAATTTTTAAAGTAGACATTAAAACGATCAATAACAGAAAAAACCGATATGCAAGGTAATTGTTACGTTTCGTTGCAGGAGTCTGAGATTCGAGCTCAGGATTTGAGTGTCGGAGGAGGCGGTGATGTTAAGGTGGAGGAAGAGGACTCGTCTGATTCTGGTGGCAGTGATAAGGAAATGATCCCAGAGGCCGAGTATGTCAGTGCTAAATGTGTTATATTTACGTACTTTACCGGGGATACAAGCAAAGTTGTAGATGACCATTTTACGAAGGCGTTGAATCGACCGAGTAGTTTTACGTCAGACGTGATAATGACGGCTAATAAATCAGTGAATGATAACAATGGTGATATAAACAATAACAATAGCGGTAAGTAGTGTTTCAACTATATTATTATTATTATCAAAGATTAGAATATCGGTTTATTTGTATACGTTAAACTTGACGTAGTACGGTACCGTATTTTAACGGTGGAGCGTTCCACTCGACACAAGTTCACAAACGTTCTTAAGACATAGGATATTGAACTATGCAGTTCTAAGAATTATGATTAGATGTAAAATATTCCATAATGCACAGCAAAGTATGTTTAGAGAAGTCGAATTAGTCAACTTTGGTCAAAAAGTGTGGAAAGTGTTTTACTACACAGTATAGGCTGACTGAACTATGACTATTGTTGTATACATTACACGACACATGCTAAATTCTATGAATTACGTGTGCGATACCGAATAAGTGTCAGATCAATGCGTAGAACCGTGTAATATTACGTCATTATACAAAATTGTTACAAAAATACAGATTAAGCATAGAAAATGTCATGTCCAAAAATAGCGATATTGAATTGAAGCGGCTGGTTCTCGAGACAGCTGCCGATTCGCATTCCTGGATTTTAACAACAAATATTTTCAGGTATTTTTATTTGGTTGGCATTGAACTATGTCACTGCTAGAAATGATTGAGTATGTTACACGATTTAGTAGTATGTGCATTATTAATGTTTTATGTGTACATATGGAAGGCAAATATCGCCAAAATTTGTTTTAGAGTTTAGAGTTGTGTGTTATTATTATTTGAGTTCATTTAACTTGTGAGTGAAGCAAATAAATCCAATCCAACCAACGTTTTATATTTTTTAGTAAAATTTACCATTGGTTTGTCGAAAGACAAACGGGCATGACAGAACCAACTGCTCTAAGTAGAATAAATTACCAATTAAATAGAAAAATGATTAATGTTGAATTCTGATGTTTTGTTTTTTAGGCCCTCTTATGAGCCAACGTGTCTTCCCGCCTTCCTTCTGGAGCAGTAACTATCACAACATCAAGAGAAACAACATGAATATGGGTATTACTTCAACAATCCAACAGACTGCGTTTGGTGACGTCACTGGTGATCTCAGTTTCAATCGTGCAGATGCGTGCTTGCAGCAGTACAGCATGACGCAGAGCGCGTACAATCATCGACCAATCACAGAGTTAAGTTATGGAGTTGCTCAGAGTAATTGTGGAGTGTTCAACCCTAGATACTCTTCATTGTTAATTCAGCCGCCAGTGAGGGCGAGTAGATTACCCGGATTAGAGAATCATGGTGATTATACTAAGCCGTCTGATCCTGGATGGTCTATCGCGTACACTAATCCACATGAATACTCGTATGAGGTAGCAAATGGTAAGAATGACACAACGCGTTGAAAGCGTCATTTTATTGATCTATGACAACACTTCCAACCACTCACCAACACCACGGTACGATCATCTTCACTAGTACCATCATTACCACCATACACAGCTCTCAACCACCACCCTTTACCAATTATTGTAACGGGTTTGTTTGATTGTTAGATCGTTTCTTTTTTGTTCTCTCCCCATCACTACCGACACGCACCACTACCGACACGCACCCGTTGCCGACACGCACTCGTTGCCGACACGCACTCGTTGCCGACACCCACCATTACCAACGCGCACCATTAACCAACGCGCACCATTAACCAACGCGCACCACATCAACTCTTCTCATTTATTAACACCGACTTCCAACCCATTACATTTTATGAAATAGTTTGCTAATTTGTTTTTTAGTAACTCTAGCTTAATTTATGTTGCTTTCACCTGGATAGCTAATTATATTTCAGGGTTTCGGATTGCTGTTGGAATTCCATGAATGAGAGTAGAGTCCGCGTCCGCGTAAACTTGCATCGACGCGGTAATAATTAGATGGACTGATCTGATTCCATCCCACTCAGTACCGGTACTTAGTTTGTTCATATTGCAACTCCGATTAATCATGGATTTCAGAGACTATTTTACGGTTTGGTCTAATTACATTTTGAACTTGGGCCATTAATCACATGATTATACATAATTATACTGTACCTTCATATGGTTGACGACCTAATGACGTTATTTTCATAAAAACAACAAAAAATGTGTGTGCGTGTGTATATTGCAAGTACTGTAATATCGATTTTTAAAGATGTGTTGTCCCTCAAAAACATGAAAAATGAAGATTAAAAAAGTCAGACTTTAAATAGGCCATTTTGCAATTTTAATAAAGTTAATTCACTTATAAAAAGACAAACGAAACGGATAATTTTAACAAAAAAACATTCTTTTTAGGTAAATTTTTTTTTTCCGATTTTTGTTCAACAAAAATTTAGAAAAAAAATGATTTAGGGGGACAATATATCTTTAAGAAAAGGAAGAGCGGAGTGTATAGTACATGTAGGCATACAGTTTGTTCATTATCAGTTTAAAACTTAAACCTAAAAGTGATAATTTTTTATTGCCATTGTTATCATTTTAAACAACGGAGTTTATATGTACTTTAATAACATGATTATGTTATATGAACATTGTATAACATGATTGTACATATTAATTATGATGTGCTTTGTTTCTCGGCGACGCAATACTGCGTTGCAGACGATTTACGGTGCCTCGATTGCTGCTCTTAACGCTTGTTTCCTCCCACAACCACGCAACGCAAGGACGTACGCGCAACGCAAATAATCAATCGCAAGCAATAGATTATTCGTTGCTTGTCATTGGTCATCTCGCTTGCGTTACATATACGTCCTAAATTGTGTTCCCACTAGAACGCAACGCAAGGACGTAGGCGCAAAGCCACTGTTCGAATTAATAATCCATCGCTTGTGATCTGTCAAATCACTTAAGCTTGGTTCCCACTAGAACGTAACGCAAGGACGTAAACGCAACGCAAGCGTGTTAACCAATCACAAGCGAATAAGCCATCGCTTGTGATTGGTCAATTCACTTGCGTTGCGTTAGGTCTTTGTGTTGCGTCGCCAGTGGGAACCACGCATTACGTTGCGTTACGTCCTTGAGAATTGCGTCGCTAGTGGGAACCAAGCTTTGGAATGTGAACCAAGTTTAATCGATTTAATAAGCTATTTTGTATACTTACGGTACGATAATCTATTCCTACGGCCATAACTAAATACAATAAAAATCACAGTTTGTTATAGATACAATGTCTTTTTAGTTCTATAATAATTTTCTGACTAGGTTGATGTTTTTATAATCATAAAATACTGTAAGAAAAATTAGCATATAACTAAATTTAAAAACTTATTTTTCATTTTCTAGCTACAGCTACCTCAATGACAGATAATCAAGATTCAAGTAAAGATCCATTCTGGTTTTGATGGTTTACATAAATACAATTTTTTATGAGAACGGGTATATAAATTATTGCTGATTAGATGGTAAAAGGTACGTGTATACACGGCAGTCGGTGATGTAGAGTTCACAGGAGTGCGTCAACCTTCAGGAATGCTACACGCATGAGCGGTTTGCCACATTTATTGTATGTACGGTATTTATGTACAAGCAAAAAACACAAAACAAGCAAATTGGAATATAAATAAAACTATTAAAATATTTATTCTCCTTTAATTGTGATAATTACTGTATTATTGCAAGAGTCGTTGTTTGTTCCGAAATGAAAAGATGTGTTTTTACTATTCGGTGAATTTTAAACCGATACGGCGATGTTTGTTAAGGAATTTTTGGTTACAAGGAAAGGAATTGTGATTTTTGTTTAATGATGATTGAAAATTGATGAAAGCATACGAGATACGATTGGAATGTGCAGGCAAACAAAAAGCACAATGTGATGATGGATGTCTACAAATTGTTGAACAAAACACAAGTATTATGTGGGATCAATAAACGGTTAAAATATACATTGATGTATTAAGTAACTTAAATTATTATCAATTAAAATATTATTACCAAAATATGGTTGTGTAACAAAAATGAATTTTTTTTTTGCTTTTTCACCCTCCGTTTCTAACCCATTTGATATAAAGTAAAGTTGGCATTATACACTACTTCTTCGAAAATGCAGATGTTCCGTTTGAAAGCCTAGAAAATGGCATCCACCTCTAACGTATTTTACTACCACCCGTCCCCCACCCCCACCACTCACTATTGAGATAGGGTTGGTGATGATTTTATAATTGTAGATTCACCATGCAGGAGGCTTACTTACTTACTTGGTGGTTAGACCCTTTTGTACATCTGGAAGGACCCTCAATTTATCAGTAAACCGTAGCGTGTACCCATGTATTTTTTAAAAAATACGATTGTCGTCTTTATAAGGCATGTGTGTATTTGCGTAAGCTTCAGTTCAATCATAGGGGAGTATATAGTGACGGTTATGTTTCTAACGTTTCAAATGTTTTTTATTTATTTCAACGTCAAAAGAGCAAACGATCATTGTATTTTACGGACGTTGCGTGAAATATACAATGTAACGAAATACAAAGTGTATGGTGAAAAGGGGTACAATGACCTGTAATAGGTCCATGCATTGACTAAAGGGGTACAATGACTTGTAATAGGTCCATGCATTGACTAAACTAGAATACATTACAACATACTATATAAACCATTTTATTCATACAAAATTTCTTTCAGCAGTTTTCAACAATAACCAAGGTAAGTTTTTAAAATTGTTCCTGTTTATCTTGTTGACCTCAGAACCTAGTTAAACTTTTATTTATCATTGCAATGGTCCGTTTTGTTTAGTAACTGGGGGACGTCTGTACAACACAACCTTTTTTATTTGTGTTTAACATGAGAAATAATATATTCGCATTTATTTCAGTGTGTACATTATGTAAATGAGGGTTGATGTTGAGTCATCTGATCTCAGAACCTAGTTAAACTTTTATTTATCATTGCAATGGTCCGATTTGTTTAGTAACCGGTCGACTTTTGTACAGTATGAGTCACCTACCAACTTTTGTATGTTTAACAAGAGAAATAATATATTTGCACTTATTTCGGTGGGTACATTATTCAAATAAAGGTTGATGTCATCCATGCGTGTCAATGTAATCCATCATATTTATCTGGTATTTATTCCATAAAGAAAATAGACTGCTTCACCGTCTGTCCCACACACAATATTCTGTCCTAAGATATCAAAACAGTTTATAGACATTGTGCTTGGGGGCAGTAACGAGTTGATTTGAACATCGGATTGTCCCGTCTCGCCAGATAACCAGGAGCATGACACAGAACTCCTTTCTGTGTGTGGTGGGTGCTCTGGTAGTCCATGTGACGCTAGGATTGATGAAGAATGAAGACTTGTGGAAGAGTTATCCCAGTGGAGAAGAGATCCGTCATTGGAACAGGTGAATAGATGATCAGGACTTGATTGGTGGAAACAAACGTCCCATACTGTGAAAAATAAACCGCACATTTTCAAAATATACATTTTTTTAATATTCTGATCTAAAGCTCTGTCAAACTTCATGTGACAAAAAAATGTGATGAGCCTATATATGATGTGACTTCATTACCATATTTATACCGTATATATCACTTCCATATTTGGGCACATTACACATTTTTGGTCAAACTAGTTTGATAGTGTAGACAAAGCTTTACACTATCATAAACCTTTACAGCATACTTTGTTTAATCCTGTTTGTGAAAAATTAAAATTGGTTGTTGCCTGGGTTGTTTTACAGAAAATTAACTAATATGCAAATTAACACACCTGGTCCATCATGTGATGTGAATAATGTCGCAGGATATTTTTGTTGTCTTAGATCCCATACATTAAGGCAGCCATCCTCACCCCCTGCTGCGACTACATGGGCCTGGCTTGGATGCCTGTCCACAGACACCAGACCGGACTGTTCACCTGTCCTAAAACAATCAAAACACAATATTATATTATAATTAAAGAGTTTACTTATGGATAAAATGTACATTGTTTTAAGCTATATATGCCCATATATGGACACTATGATTTCATATTACTACCATATTTGGGCACATCACACTTTTTTATCACAAAGTTTGATAGTGTAGACAGAGCTTTATAGATTGTTCTGTCCATAGAGGGCATACTTACAGTAGGAATATATTGACTGGTTGATTACCAGGCTGTCGGAGGTCCCACTGCTTCAACTGCCCTCTACTGTTGGCCGTTACAATCTCATGATTTTTTACTTGTACGGCAGCATTTATACAGCAACTATCAGCGCAATCTGAGTAGAAATACACAAGTTTGTAAGCTTGTATTTAAGGTGTACCAATTGCATTATGGCAGTGATACAGTGAATTTCATATATAAATAAGTTTTTTACTTTTGGGTTAAGTTACTTAAGTTTGTTCTTAAGTTTGCTACTTAAGTTTTTTACTAAGTTTATTACTTACCCATAGACCTTACTGGTTCCTGCTGACCCATTCTTAACACCTTTAAACTCCCATCTTCACCAGTTGTGATAAAATCACTACCATTTACAACAATACTTGTACATGCACTGCCTTTACCGCACAGTGTGTGCAGCTTTTCCCAGCGTTGATCTAGTGTTAGTGTCTATAATATTTAAAGTAGTAAATATTTTATTCATTAAGCTCTGTTTATCAAACTTTATGTGACAGAATAATGTCCAAATATGGTGGTGATATGCTCAAATATGGTAGTGATTTGATGTCATCGTGTCTGTATATACGCACAACACATTTTGCACAAGATAATTATCCATAATAATCCTATTATTTTGGAGTCAATGCATAATTATAATACAATCTAAAATAATATGAATACTTGTTTTATTCACCTTTGACCTGGTCTGTAGCTGATACAAAGTTACACTTCCTGTCGAAGACGATGCCAGTAACCTGTTAGCACCAACAAACTGAAATATACCACAAAAATAAAGCTATTAAATTAAAATAATGAAGGAATTGAATTAAATGTTATATAGAATCATATTGATGGGAACAGATGCACAGTTCAAATGTCTCCCTCATTCTCATTATGGTGATAAAAATAAAAAACAATTTATAGTACCTTTAGTTCAGTTACATCCCCAATATGATCACAGCCACACACGTATTCAGGATCTGCAACCTCTGTTGTTAAATGGGACATCTTAGGTAAACTCCAAACTTCTATTTCATTTACCTGTAGACAGACCATAATATATGTCAAAAGATTCTTAAGAAGTAACTTAACTCTTGTGGTTTAGAGACTAGAAAGTATTGACCAATCACAAGCAACTTCGTTTGCTATTGGTTAAAATGACTTGCGTTGCGCGTAAGTCCGTCCTTCCGGTGCGCGTCCTGAGAATCCTAGGAGGAGAGCAGACGATCCGATTAGTACGTAGACTGTCACTCTGTGTGACGTGTGAGTGATTTAATAAGTTTCAAGAACATCTTGATTCTTATATACCATCAATATAATTATTACTGACTTTTTTGCAAAGCTACCATCAACTAATATTGTGATATATGCAAGCCCAGCATCAAGGACTAGGAGGCCTACCTAGGCTACATCGATCGGAACTAGCCTACTAGAGGAGAAAGGGGAAGGCAGGCCAGCAGCGAGGGATGTTCATGCAAACGTGACCAAACGGAGGTAGGCCTAGACCTATTATTGTAATATTACTCATAAACAACACTAACGATGGTTGTATTGATATACTTACATTATTGTCCCATGAGCCTGTAGCAAAAATATCATTATCATTTTGAAATGTTTCCGGTTGCCATCGTGTTTTACTCACTTTCTTCGAGATAAACTTGACTCCGATCTTCGCGGCCATTTTTCGAGTTTATAATACCATACGCGTGAGGGCGCAATTCATAATTGTCTATCCGCCGTGTGTGTGTGTTACCGCCACACCATCAATCAACACTAACGCCACTGTACTGAAAAATGAATGCAAACTCTGTGATGTGTGTTTTTTTAAACATTTTTAATTAGGCCTAGGTCTGTCCAAAGAGGTAATAAATAATTATAACGTCGTTACTTGTCCTAAAAAATCCTTAGAAAACTATACACTTTAAAAAACATTGTTAAATTATTTGATCGCGTGTAGGCCTATATTAATTATATGATATAAAGCAACCCGTCCCCTCAAGTCAATTATCACAAATGAAGACACTATAGATAGCATAGCCTAAAATTATAATTAGGCCCTATGATAGGGCCTAATTATAATTTTATAAATGAATATTCCAATCAATCAATCAAACAAACTGTATTTCAAAATTCGTCGTGTGTCGTATCTTTCTTTTATGGTCAGGATTCATTTTTTTAACGTTCAAGTGATAAATATTGTAAAAATTCAGAATTATTCTATTTTTAATAATATTGCATTTGACGACTTTTGTAATATATATTATATATGATATATATTATTAGGAATATGGCTCATGGCTATTTTATCAAGACACCCACCCACGGCATGACGTAAAACATTAATAATAATTATTTCTGATTGTCGATTTCTAGGCTAATAAAACAAAATCAGAATCAATTATTCTTTTTTACGTAGCTAAATTGTGTAATTTATATTTTATTATTGCTAAAATCGTTGCGTAAAGACCAAAAACTGAATTAGGACATAAAATGCCGAAGGCCTACCAGTTAATGTTGCTCCCAACGAGGGTAAATATTGCGCATGCGCATTTAACCGTACAAAAATTACCAGAAAACATGAAAATACATTTGTTTGACTTTTATATATCATGTCTATTAATTTTGTATTTATATATTCCTGTGAATTGTTTATTTTTTAAAATTAATGAATAAATGAATGAACAACAATAATATCGCGGTAGCTCTACGAATTATACTTGGCCTATGAGTTCGAATTTACAATCAAATTCATCTCTCAGAATGAATAATGGGTTTTTCAAATTAATATGTATTTTTATTTTTATTTTTTCATAAACAACAGTCATCAGCAAAACAATATGATTGGATGCTGCAGTATTTTCACGCAACATAAATTTTATAATAATTCATGCGACAAAATAATTGAACACATGCGATCTTTTATAAAATATACATGCCTAATATTAGCCCATGATATTTGACAGTGCAAACATTACAGTGTTTAATACGCAGGTTGTAACAACAGAATCATAGAGTAGACACCTAGGTTTATCCCCTAAGAACTAATAAATATGTTACACCTTACACGGTAAAAAAAAATAGATTTCAAGGAATTGTGAAATTAGTTTTAGTTGATACTGGTAAATAAAGAAATAATACAGTAGGCCGTGAGTTTATTTATATGACATATAACATTATTAATATTTGTAATTGATTTATAAACATTATTGATAAAATAATATGATAGATTGCTTTACCGTCCTCGGTATATTGAAAAATGAATACATTAAAACAACATAACTCAATCATCTGTGTGAGTACTGTAATAATTTAAAATATCAATAAACAAACATAATATTATTTAATTGTCATTTTTTAACTTAGTTTCAGTATACAGTATTTATATATACAGATATACAACACTTAAGCTACGAAGGATACGGATCATATTTTATAATTATTATATTGTGGCACAATGAACGTAGCAGCAGGTGATACTATAAAAAATACAGTTTATGTATTATTTATGATTACGTCAATCATCAAAATGATGATTACGTCATGGTTATGACATCATAAAAATGGTATAATATTATTCCTGTTATTATTATTATTATTATCGTGATGTAACTTTTTAAAATAAATTATTATTATGTCGTCATCAGTAGCAGTGTCAGTATTCCAACGTCAGTCATCAATATCATAGTCAACATCATCATTATCATCATCAGCTTGTCATTTTTTTAAATATAAATATTAATCACTTGCCATTATATCATCATAAACGTACTCTATACCAGTTTACAAATAGACAGATTCACTCTTTTTGTAAACTTAAACTATAGCCGTCATAATCATTAATTATGCAGATTTAATTTATTCAACTATGTGTTATCAAATGCAATACAATTTGACACATACGGTATAACATGTTTTTTAGTAATTTCATTTACATACAATGGAATACAGAAACGCGTTTTGCACAGTAGGCTACACTATTGACATTTACAAAACGTCACCATTTTAACATTACCACTACGCATGCGCGGGGTACGTACATCTTGGCAGTTTTGGTTCACGATAAAGAACATGAAACATTCAAAAAACAAAAGTTTAAACAATTAATGACGTAATTACTCGACATTATTGACCCAAAAAGCTAACAATAACATTCAGCATAGATACAAATGTTTTACAAGTTTGCCTTTTAAAGATTCCAACTCGGATGCACACGCAATTAATTGGACCAAACCACACCTTTGATTGGTCAAAACACTTGCTTTGCGCGTAGGCCTACAATGAATTAGTAACTGATGTACATGAAGTACCTCGTTTCCATTAGAAGTAACATCTGGATATAAAACAGGTCCGTTACTATACGTTTGATGAATCTAATTCCAGTAATAGTTCCAAATTCTGTTGGTTAGTCTGGCTCCAGTATAGATCCTCGGTAGAACACTGCGTGACGTCATCCCCAGGTAACTCCTTTTCAGTTTTTTGACTGTCCTGTGTAATTTCTTGTACATTGTCTTCTAATTTCTTTGTATCAAGTGGAGATAATGCAGCGACATTTGGCATAGATTTTGAAAAATCAACTTGTCTACATGATTCATTTGAATATTGTGAACTATAGTCTTGACTGAAAGATCTTGGTACAACTTTAAGTTTTTTTCGATTTATGCGGCCATTTCCAAACGTAATCACAGACTGAGAACGATCACGTGGTTTATTTTCAGACGGTAAATCGTCAGAGTGCTTGCTTATATTCTCATGAGTATTAGTCGACAGATTTTCATTTAATGAATGATGGTTGTTATTACAATATATTTCACAATTTTCTAAGACTGTATCCATAGAATTTAATTTTTGAGAGTCTAAAATTTGATAATTCGTATCAAGATTTTCTTCAGACGGCTGAAGTTGTTGCGTTTCGCTGTCCACACAATCCTCACATTCCTTTGGAATTAATCTTTCTGAATCGGCTTCGTGAAGTGGTTCCATAACGGACTCAATTTCTAAAGATTTTGGACGCAAGTTTTTAAATCTTGATTTAGACATTTGTTTTAATGATGTGTCTCCGTTACACGTTTCATTAGGAGACGTCCTAATGGTGTCTTCTTGTGGCAAAGACGCATAACGGTAAACTGGTGGAACTCGTCTTCGTAGAGCAAGATCGCGGTCGATGGCTTTTAGTCTTTTGTCGGAGAAGCTTCGTCGACGAAAGCTGAGAAACCTGGTCTTGTGAGTGGTTGTTCTTTGGTGAAGAATTGGAAGCGATTCTCTTCGTACGGATTTACGAAGACTTCCGTTTTGTGATTCCCTGAAAATATCAAAATAATATGTTGTAAAAACAAGTCGTGATCAAATGAACTTGAAATAAATAAACAAACTTTGGTTATTTCCATTGGCAATGTTAAATTTAAGACTTTACGACCATGTTCAGATAAACTTCTATTAAGCTGTTACGTTTCATTATAGTGCTAAATATGTTATTCTGCATATTTTACAAAGGCTCCTACAAGGTAAACTTTAGCTCCAAGGCACAATTATGATATTTCTTAACATATGCAGTAAGGCTAAAAGCACGGATATTTAAAGAAGAATCAATCAAATCTTCTAGAATTTACTAAAAATAGCAATATATGATTGAATAATATACGGTAGTTTCATTTGAAGAAAGAAAAATTATGATTATTCTTGACAAAACAAAAAATACTATCTTACCCTGCTGTTGAACGAAAGCTATCTTTCCTGGAGTTTGCGCTGTTTAATGATGCGTCAAATATGCTTCCAACGTGCATGCGCACTATTGTAGACGTGGTCATATTTCCACGACAGTTTCTTTCGGGTTTACAAAGAATGATATAAGTCTTTGGAAAGAACAAACAACCTAGGGCAACAGAAGCGCTTAAACTTATTGTAAAGCAGAGCACAATCGGCCGAATATCAGGCCCGCCAAAGTACAGAGGTATAAATGCTAACCAGATTATACAAGTTGTGTACATTGTAAAAGCAATGAATTTTGCCTCGTTGAAATTTTGCGGTAAATTTCTAGTTTTGAATGCATATAAAGTACACATTGCTACAAGAAAAACATCATACGCTAAAGGCATTAGCATCCCCAACGTGTCCAATTCACAAACTAGGAGTACTCGATGCCTTGTGGGATACAGAAAAACACCCTTTGGTGGTTCAAGAAACATAAACGTAATTGTTAGCGAAACTTGTAATATCACTAATATTGACGTCATCACAATCTGCGCAGTCGCACTTAAAAACCGTGGTCGGCGTGTCATGATTCTCTTTTTACTTCCAGCTAAGATACGAGCCATCCTATTGGTTCGAATCAGCAACGCGGAGTAAATAACTGAAAAACTGAAGCCTATGATACCTCGTTGCATGTAGCAGACGACAGTAGATGGTTTGGAAACAAGTATAAATGTTGTAAAATAACACATAAAAATGCCAGATAAAATGATGTAACTGTTTTCTCGGCTTGATGATTTGACGATGGCAGTGTTGTGGAATCGGATAAAAGTTGCAGTTATGAAAGTTGTTAGCAAGATTCCCGTTGATGAAAATATGATGGCAATAATTGACGTTACGTCACCAAATTTGTTGTACTCTCTCTCAATTTCATAACAATCTAAAGGTGTAAAATAAGATAGAGAGAAATACTTATTTTTTGTATTTTTAAAAACTTTTTTTAAATTGTTCTGGATTTTCCTTTTAAAGAAGAAGAAAACTATAACATTATTCTTACAGTTTCTGTCTTCATTCGGCCACGTTCCTCGATCACATTTTTCACAGGTGCCTCCAACGACAATAGAATCGTCATCACAAGGTTTACACGTCCAACAACATGGCGCCAATTCCACCAAATCATTCTAGAAGAAAAAAAAATAGTGCTAACATACTACTACTATTATTTATCAAAACTTAACTTCAGTTACTTTCACTCTAGATTTCCAGATAGTTCGTTAAGAGATATCAATGTTGTTCTTTTTTTCATCAGAAGTGTCTTTCAACTCTAGAAATCCAGATAGTTCGTCAAAATATCACTGATTCCTCTTTTTTTTTTCATCAGGCGTTTCTTTTTTTTCTCCTAGAATAGTTCGTTTAAAGAGATAATATAATCTCATAATGTGCTTACTTTTATTTTGATTTCATCTCGCTTACAAGGCTCACTACAGTAACCAGTGAAACTCGGATTAATGTGAGTCGGTCTACGTAACCTTAAGTTGTTATTCAGCCATTCTCCCGCATTTACGTACGAATAGTCGCCTGTCTCATTCATTCGGTAATTATAAATAGTATATCTAGAAATGAGAGAAATTGTTAGAGTGTTAGGAAATTAAAATATATATATATATCGTATGTAAAGCTTGGTTCGCACTAAGATGCAACTTAAAGACGTAGACGCAACGCAAATCAAATCACTTTCGTTGCTATAATGGGAACCAATCATTATCATACATGTGCTTATGGTAGAGAAATTATATTGGAAATTATTGTATAAGCGGTGACGATGAGAAAATGTGAATTATAGTTTTTTGAAAACATTTTTGTCCTGATTGAAATGGTTGTTGACTCGTATAAGGACCAACTTACTGGAATAAACTTCAGTCTACTCTAGAACAAAATCACAAGACCTCACTCACTATGCTAAAGTACAATATTAAAAAGATGATATTTGAAACATATTGCTAGCTACTATTGCTACTTCAAATTTGGGGTTGTAAATATTTTGCTTATCTCACTTTGGTTTTTTTTCTTAACCCATAAACTATGTATCTACGTATCTTTATTATCAATGTAATTATTGTATTGAGTGTTTACCATTAAAGAGGTCTGTGTGATGCTTTAAAAATAAAGAGAGGAGAGTTGAAAGAAAATATAATCTCAAGTTATCTATTACATTATTAAATATTAAATTGTTATAAACAAAGCAAAGCAGAACAGTGTGGCGCTGAAATAGTTCAATGTTAGAAAACATATTGTAAATTTTATTTATACTATATTTAATATTTAATAATTACGATACCAAGCATGCAATTTATTATATATTATTAAAACATAAAATATATTGTCATGAATTAATAAACAAAACGATATATTTTTTCTCCTTCTTTAAGTTAATGAACTTAAATTGACTCTAAAAAAAAATTGAATAATTTAAGCCATGAGGTACGTAGTTTTGTTGTAGCCTTGGATCTATTAATATATTAGATATATTCATGAATACATTTCTAATTATCTGCATGGCTTTTTTTGCACGGATATTATTAGTTATTGAAATGCATGTAAACAATTAGCGTTGAATGAAGTCTTAACATATTACTTGATTCTCACTAGAGACACAACTCAAGTGATTTGACCAATCCGAAGCGATTGATTATTCCAACTGTCGCTTGTCATTGGTCAACTCGCTTGCGTGGCGTTTAAGTACATTGTGTCGCTAATTGGGAACCTTGCTTTAATCACATGTGGTAAGGTTTATATTGAGTTATTTCGTTCATTCATATTCTTATAAATATAAACGACCTCATAAACATATATTTAACCTAATTGAGATTGCTACAACAAAGTTGTTCGTGTCAAACTAGACCTACTGTACGTATAGTGTTTATCATCAGTGGTCTAACAAATTTATCTATTTTTAGTTAGCCCTGACGAAGAAATTGTCTTTTAGAAATGTCTTAGTGTTTTGCAGTGACATCCAGACTCCGTTACGCACATATTGTTTCCTGTAGTGTTTTTATTGGTCAGTTGTATTATGTAAGGTCTCTCTCTATAAGGCAGAGAAGGAATACATTTTATTTTTAATATGTTTTCATGGTGTGGTGTTCCATCTTTTGAGCAGTTGTATGCTGTGTTCTTGGGATCGATGACGTTCTAGTGGTTTTAACGTTCTGCCAACATACTCCACTTCCCCCTCCGTCACCACTCTTTTCTTTTGAACTCGTTTGAGTCCTAAGACCGGTAAACCGGTAAATGTGGAGCAACATAAATTAATTTTGTTTACCAATCTAAATGCTGTTCAGTTTTTAGTATTGTTATTGATATCATTTTTACCTTGCGTCTTTAGGGTCGCCACTTTCATCAAACGATACCGTCATTGGTCCAACCTCGCTTCTAAAAGACACGTTAAACAGCGCCGCCTTCAATTGGCTACCATTCATTTTCTTAAATTCTTCGCAAAAGCCTGGTTTACCATTACACAACTTTGTCTGTAGGTTATGCAGTCCGTGCGCTAACGTGTAGATCGCATCGATTACGTAACCCATCTTAGTATCTTGTTGGTAATCATCACGCTTTTTCATTTCGTGACCTTTACAAAAAAAAAGATCGAATATGGTAAAAACTAACTCAGGTAAATTCCCTGTACATTATGAATAATTTCAATTATTATAATAAAATTCATCAGAATTCATAGATTAATTCTTTACAGTATCACACGCCTGTATCTAGACTTGCCCTAAGTCTGTATTTATTTATCTTTGTTATGTTAGTCCACTAGTCGACGTTTCGATTTTTGTCTGAAAATACAAGCCCAAGTATTATACGTATGAAACGCCATACGTGCCAATATATTTATCTTTTTGACTAAATTAAGTCAAAACTCCATCTGGAACCCAGACCAGACTGTATCATACTCTAAGTCTAACATAAGTTAGCATAATACAGGAATCGCATGTGATCCATGTGACAATGTATTAAGGGATTTCCCTATACTAAATAAATTATGTCATGTGGAAATACAGTACAGAGAATTGGGTGAAAACTGAAGCCGATAAACAGCAATTATTATTTACCAATCAACTTCAATTACCACGTCCCCTGGATCGGAAACTTAGCCGTAGGTCTGTATCTATCTATGCATGGATCATTATAATGAACAGCAATGATAATTACTGCACTAATCAACAGCTGTATCTCAGGAGATAGATAAATATCGGCCGTAAAACATATACACGGATCTAGTTTCTCTGTTTATTTAACAGTTTAACTTTATTCGACCTCAACTAACTAAAATCACGTCTCAAATGTTGAAATTTCATGCTTAATCATACACCTATTTGCTGACTGAATGACTAAATACATGATATTTCTATATGAATTTATTGACAATACGTGAGGGCGAATTAGGTTGCCTTCTAATCTAGGCCTACGTCGTTGTATACTCCACATATACTAATTATTTTCCTCACATCATCATCATCATTACAAGTTCATAGAATAGTTCTACTTTCATTTATTCATTAAAGTCTTCAAAAGAAATCAAGTTATAAGTAGTAAAAAGATAGTTTAAGTTCTGTTTTAGGTCATAGGTCACAGAGATGCAGAGAAACGAACGCTATATTCATAAATTAAATATATTGACTTTTGAGATATAGGCCCTATCATAGATGTGTAACACATTCCCACCATTTCACAAGTAGGGGTTTTTAGATCTAAAATTTACGTTATCACTCCTCTTCTCAGATTTAGATTTTGCACCGTACATACCCCAAAGCTCTGTCTAGATTGGTTTCTATAGGACGCAAAGATGTTTGCACAATTAAGCAAGCGATTTTACCATCCGAACTGTCACTCGTGAGTGGTCATCTCGCTTGCGTTGCGTTTACACGGTCCCCTGCGTTGTGTCTTAAGTGGGAACCAAACTCCAACTTACCAGTACAGTTCGGACGCTTGGTACCGTTCTGGCATTGACCCAAACTGCAGTTAAACTTTTCCTCCCAGAATTCACAGAACCAAGGATTGCGTTTGTATGTAAACGGGTCTAAAGACATGTAGTACTTGTCAAAGTCATCGATCCTAATGTTCTTCGGCTTGATGGTAAAACTACCGTTCGCCTCTTTCTGTAGACCTTCCACGACATTGTCTTTATCCGCCCATCCATCTCTAAGAGTAAAGACAATTTTCGGTTTTAATTATATTCCAGTTACTGTTCTATACCAATATGGTAAAATAGCACAATTGTACATTATTATTATAATAGGCTTAGTTGATTTCGTATCTGGGCTAATTGATTATAGACAGACGTTTGTATCAAGAATGCTCCGTAACAAGTATACATTCTGATCTACCTAGCGTACGCATTATCTGTTCCTTTTTTTTATATAGTTTACGCTTGGCCTAAACGAATTAGATACAGATAATACTATTGGATGTTTTATAACAAAATTCGAATCACATGGTTTTCAAATCTTGAAGACCTTTAATTTCTAAGAGTACTCAGAATAGGTATCGTCAATCTGATTACGCATGCGCAGTGTACAGTAAGTATCAGAAGAACAGCTATCTTTAATACTATAAATAAATACTAACCCTCCAATAATCAGAAACTTGTTTTTATAGCCCAGTTTACCGATGGCTTTTAGAAGTCCCCGTACGGTGTCTGCTTGGCAGAAACATACGACAATTCTTGTCGTATTCTTCTCAAAGAACCTCTGTACCATTTTGGTAAATAGATTTATATCATCCGAGTCACTCTGTTTGGCCTTCTGTCGCGTTGCTACGCATATTCCTGCTTCTCCTGCTTCCTCGACAAAGGCGTCCATGCCTTTTGTTCCATAGTTTTCTATGAAAGAAAAACACAGTTGGTGAATAAACCTTAGTATTGACATTGATATACAGTGAAACCTCTAATTCAGGACATCTCTATATATACAGGGGACACTACTTTAGGACACCCCTATATAGGGACACTATTTTATACATCCCATAAAAGGGACACTATTTAGGACACCCCCATATACAGAGGACACCCTGTATTTTCTCATGAAACGAACATTAGGAAGTATATTTTGACCCCTATTTAAGGGACATTCATAAATTAAGAGGATTAGTCGGATTCCGAAAGTATGCTCTATCTGGAGATGTTAAAACATTTTTCGAGTCTTACAATAAAAAATAATAATATACAATACAATTGAAAAGTGATTCAGCCAAATGCGTAAAATAAACAAACGTTCTATTAATAGTAACTTTAGAAATAGAATAAATACATTAAATACGTACAAATTTAGATAGAAAACATCCAGACCTTCATTCAAACCAATTTATTATATTTAAACATTAAATGCACATTAGTTGCCATAAAACAGCCATTGTATGATATAAGTAGAGATAGTCAGTTTGTTTCAGCTATTATAATGTTATAAAAATAGGTCCATGATCGAGAAATCTCCTACGTCATGAAAACAAACAAGTCCCGTAAAGGTTGATTGAGTCGTAAACTCATGTTTTTCTCCATAATCTATTAAGATTTTCTTTTCTCTCTACAATGTATCGATGAAACTAAATTTGTCTTTCTCATTTAACATAATTCCATTCGTGTACATGACATGAGTTATTTGTTTTTGTCGGGTTATGCGCGCTCTAGTCTTTAGTATGATTATCACTGGACGTCTAACCAGGTCTTCCAACAAATTCGAGTTAATACTACGTTTGAATTACCTTCACATTTTCCTTCATCTTAAATGTCATGCCGATAATGAAGTAAAAATATAGTTAATGGTCGTCCGTTAACACAACTCGTTTACTTGTTAAAACAGTTGCCATGACATTAATGTATTATCATTCTGAACGTTTTATATCCGATATATCTAGTTCACCTTTGACCTCTATCGTCAGATTACGCGGGCGTGGACGCGCGTATTAATTTATGCTGAAGGGCAAAAAGCGCAAAAATGTTAGCAAGTGCTAACATGATTATGAAGCCCTATCATTCAACTTTTTAGAATTGACTATTTTGCGACAGTGTTGAGACATCTCGACAACTTAAATTGATAAATGGATGCAAGCGGTAATTGACGAGAAATATTAAATACAAAAAGGTGCTTTAAGTTTTCGTATATTGATTGAGTAGGCCTAACTATTTGGATGATTTCACAAGAACCCTATATTATTCATTAGGCTGTTTTAAACAAAGCTAGTTCTGTCGGTAATTGTGATTGGTCAAATTACTTGCGCGTATATCCTTGCGTTGTGTCGTCATAGACAAACATGGTCAATTATGAAACTTATGTTTATTGTTGTATCAACGTCAATTTAGAAACTGTAAATTCAAATTTTGTCTTGGCTTAATATTATATCTCAGATGAGAACAAGGTTAACAATTTAATTTATTAACACGTATGTACCTTTGTTTTTTGTTATTGTAGATGAGCGTGAAAATAACATAATTTCAAAAAACCTGATTAATATATTTGCATGAACCTTTTCATATAGATTAATCTACATAATACTTTGATGTCACCTGCATGCAACATTCACTTTAAAACGATTACGCCAAGCGATAACCACTGCTACTTTTGATCATAACCCCTAATTGATAAGCCGAAAATTAAAACCTGACAATAAATAATTTATAATATTGGGTGATGATGACGGGATCATAAAGGTTGCATAACATATAACACGTCTGTCGGCTCAGCAGTTGGATATTAGCACGTGACTTTTATCTAATTTCGTATGGCTCTTTCGGGTAATTATTTACAATTAAATTCAGAATGTTACCTGCTGTCGTTTGCTTATCATTCCCTTAATGATGATTTTTACAAGAATCGACATACCCGAATAATATATAATTCTTAACATGCCGATCTCTTTTTGTGTGTAATGCGTATGGTGTATACCTACAGCGGTTGACCTCTTATTACACATATAACTTATCTATTCTGATCAATTGACCTGATGTACCGATTGGTTTTGTTATATTCATTAGGTTGATGATTGCACACGACAGCTTTGAATCTTCGCCATAGCACAATTACATCCATCATCGACTATTAAACGCGCACCTCGTATTATGTTTTGTTATCATTAAAAAGGTTGTTAAGTCTATTTACACTATTTATCTTTAAGATATCCGTTGAATGAATCAACAAATAGACATCGCTATTGCAATTAAATTGCTAATGATAAAGACACGATTTTAATCTGTGAAACCTCTTAACTTGCAATAACAACCTCTATTTCGTACTATGTTATAGGCCCATTAATGTTCTCCATCCAAAGTTCCCGTATACTAAAATGTATACATTGAAATAAAAAGACCCAGTGGCACGATCCGGTGCTTTATACGACATTCGGAGAAAGCTCCGTAAAACAAACAGGCTCATCGTGTCTATAAATAGATGGAAAGATATTCTCTTGAGAGAAGTTGAGATGCAACAATATGTGACTTGTAAACATTACCGATCATACAATATCGGTATTGACAGGTCCGTAAACTCACACCACTCAACTTATTGCATTTTCTTTATAGGAATCCATAATAATACAAAAGCACAGAGGTTAAAACATAACATTTAACTGAAATAACTGTATATCAGAGCTTGACTTAAAAAACAAAAGCTTTCCATTAAGCGGCTTCGACTCTTTCAAGTTTGACTCCCACTAATTTGGACGCAGCGCAAGCGCAACGCACGTTTGACCAACCACAGTGTGATGGATCATCATTCATCGCGTCGTGATTGGTCAACTCACTTGGGTCACGCTCGTGTCGTTGCGTCCAAAAATATGATCCAACTTTAGAGAATATATAACCAGTTCACACACAAACGCATTCTCTATTTCTATAGCTAATGAAACACTTCTTTCTGCAAGCTAACACACTAACACTTTCTTTACAATACATTCTCATTGATATTCACAATAATACGCACACAAACTTGTTCACATACAGAATATTGTGCATATCATTTAAAACATTTGAAGATTGTTACGCTATTTTTTAACACTAGAACTTTTCAACTGTTCATTAATTCGAGCCAGTAATCTGAAAAACTCTCACACAAACTTCTGTTCATACGGAATGCTTCAAAACATTTATATTTTTCACGGACGCTCGAGTTCATACGACCATATAAACTGAGTGCTTTTAAAACTTTAAATGCGTTAAGCTCACTAGCTGTCTACACTATCGAACTTTATGTGACAAAAAAATGTGATGTACCAATGGACACGATGATGTCATATAACTACCATATTTGGGCATGTCACTACCGCTTTATACTTCTTCTTCCCTGACTTCTGTATTTCAAATACATGACGTATATAAACATTAAATATTTCAAAATAAAATTAATTATTTTATTTGTTATATGCAAACAAAAATTCATGCCACTCTGCAAACGTTCTGTTTTTGTTGTTGTCACAACATAATATGGTAATTCTATGGCAAAGCAGAGTGGGCTCGGAATTAATTAATGCATTGCATGCTATCAGAATTACATAGATAAATAATCAATTTTACTTATTTTAAATTAATCTCACATCCTTGCGTTGCCTCCCATCCCATAGATAGAGTAAATGATACCGTATCTATATTCATTAATACCTAATTGTTAAAAAGTAGTTTTGAATTTTTACAAAAGCTAATGCGCAATAAATTTTTATTTAATTTTGTTACATTAATTACTGTTTTTGTGGTTAAATTATATTAATACTCGGCTGCCACGACCTATGGGGATGAGGCAATGCAAGGATACGAAATACGTGTATTGTAACGATCCTTGTCATTGTTCGCATTCATTTTGCGTTTCGTTCATTCATGATTGTAGATGACTTTCTAGCATTTCATCATTGCGTTTAAATATTTGTGTTGCGTGTCTTAAACTAGAGACAAGTGTCTTAAATCAGAGACGCGAAAAAGACGCGTGTCCTAAACTAGAGACGCGCGTCTTAAACTAGAGACCCGTGTCCTAAACTAGAGACGCGCGTCTTAAACTAGAGACGCGCGTCCTAAACTACAGACGCGTGTCTTAAACTAGAGACGCGTGCCCTAAACTAGTGTAAATATTGTAACGGTTATTTTTACGCGCTGTTACTCTACGGAATGTCTTCGTCTACTACTTTTACAAAGTAAATTATATTTAGACCCCCCACTAATAAATCGATGTTGCTGTACGTGCATCGTCATGCCTTTGATGCAATTACAATTAAATGTTCACTTTCCCCTTTGTTTAACACATTTTGTTAAATTAATTTTCATGGTAGAATATATTATGCTATTGGGAGTTATAATTCAATTCAATCCATTAACTGGATGACTAAAATATTACAGTGACGTAATTGTGGGAATATATAATGTAGATATGGAGCAAAATGTAAATGTGTCGCAAATATAATATGTGGGGAAAATATCTGTAACGCAATAGATATATTTGCGCGTGAGGCAGACATTTTCAAATATGATCTGCCTATTGCATTGCATATTGTGTAAAAACTTTAACTTTGTGGTTTTCACCTGGACGCAACGCAAGGACGTCGTAAGCCCAATCCCAGTGAGTTGACTAACCACAAGCGACAGTCTAGATGATCCGCCGCGTCGTGATTGGTCAAATTACTTTAGTTGCGCTTACCTCCCTGCGCCTGCGTACTGGGAACCAAACTTAAAACAGCAAAGCAAAATATATAGGACCTGTACGGTGAAATAGATGAGTCATGTGACATTAGTACATAGAAATGCGTGAATAAATACGTAAAGCGGCGCAGATCTGTTGTGCGTGCATTTAGCGGCACATATGGCCAAATAGACAATGCGACACAGAGACGGGCAAATAGATATAATAGGGATGGAAGATAGAACCAATTAATGTTATACAACGTAAAAAATATTATATTGTGACAACTCTCACACATTTGTGATTAATAATACCAACTTCGTAGCAACTGTGAAAACACATGGGAATCGTGTATAACGCTTTTGAATGCAGCACCGTGTCCTTGGTAATGAACCGCGGTTTTAGCCAATATTATTGTTTTCATACATGACGTCATTGACACCTAGAGATCACTCATTTGACACGAGTTTAAATTTAAAAAGAATAAACTTAAATACATATATAAGCTTAAATACATATATGTGTTTCCTGTTTTGTCACATGTGGCGTTTCATACGTGAATGCGTCGCGCTAGTTTTACAAAGTGATATTTGACAGGCGGTAGATTGCGTCACGTGCAAATCACTTATAAGCTCAAATAAGACTGTCATGTCACATTAATTTAGTTATGTTAGACATGTTGATTCCTAATGCATCTACAAGATATTCAATTTCTATTGTTAAAAATTAGTATGAAATGTAGATAGCAGCTCACAATGTGTACAAGAAAGAATGTGCTGATAGATTATGAGTTTATTCTTATAAATGTGTGTTACAGTAGTTAGCTGTTTCTTCAAAAACTTACATATAAGACTTCTTTATTTATTAATATTTCTTATTTAATGTATTCATTTAATTATATATAGATTAATGCACGTACGTCTTGAACATAACTCTTTGAACAAAGCTTGGTTCTAACTATGGCGCACCGCAAGCAATTTGACCAATCACAATGCGATGGATCATCTGACCGGTCTCTTGTGATTGGTCAACTTGTGTTGCGCCAACGCCGTTACGTGGAAACTAAGCTTTATTCCCACACCTATAAACATCCCTTGAACTTTAAAAATAGGATCGGGCTAATTCATCCATGTTGCGAATAAATTCATTTTTCGAGTCAGTTCGTCCGTCGTCAAATTTAATGTGGATATAATTCATTTATTCTACTTAATATTTAGGTCTATTACAGCGAATAATCATTAATTTCAATTAAACAACTAAATGTGTTACTTCATTATTCGTTATAACGCACAATAAATCAGCATTCAGATTAATTCCCAATTCACTTGATAACTTTGATAGAACAGTATTACTTCTCCCGTTTATTGTTCAAAATAGGTTTACATTGGTAAATTAACGTCTAATTATAATTATCATAATTCAATTAAGCATCATGATGTCACGTGTTCTTGATAACTTTTCTAGCCGTGTTGTTCCAGACGTACTAACACAAATGAATTTATTACCTGTATATACAACGAAACGTTTTTTTTAATGAATTTTATATTCGTTTTAATTTCAATTCTTAAAACAAATAATAAAATAAGTACTTCTTTGAGTCTATAGAAACGATGTGAAACATTATTATCGTTTGTCAATGTAATCGATAAAAACAATGTTTAATAGCATATTAAACACATTTAAGATGCAAATTAAAATTTTAAGGTTATTCGATAATGCGATTGACGATGAATGACAACACAGGCTTGTTCATGGCCACATTCAATTGTAAAAGGAAATAATTTATTAATATTATTATATATCTTATTTAAATTTACAAATTGCTTCAAACGAAGCTTAAGCTTGGTTCCCACTAGAGAACGTAACGCAAGGACGTAAACGCAACGCAAGTGAATTAACCAATCACAAGCGATGGCTTATTCGCTTGTGATTGCTAACTAACTGTCTATAACTTCGCTTGTCATTGGTTAAAACGCTTGCGTTGCGTTTACGTCCTTGCGTTACGTTCTAGTGGGAACCAAGCTTTACCATGCTCGACGCTAAAGCTTGGTTCGCACGAGGACGCAACGTAAAGCTTGTTTTGCAGTAGGACGCAACGTAGATCTTGGTTCACACTGGGACGCAGCGTAAAGCTTGGTTCGTACTAGGACGCAGCGTAAAGCTTTGTTCGCACTAGGACGCAACGTAAAGCTTGTTTTGTACTGGGACACAATGTAAAGCTTGGTTAGCACTAGGACGCAACGTAAAGCTTGGTTTGCACTGGGGCGCAACGTAAAGCTTAGTTCGCACTAAACGCAACGTAAAGCTTGGTTCGTACTATGACGCAGCGTAAAGCTAGGTTTGCACTAGGACGCAATGTAAAGCTTGGTTCGCACTAGGACGCAACGTAAAGCTTTGTTCGCATTAGGACGCAACGTTAAGCTTGGTTCGCACTAGGAGGCAACGTAAATCTTGGTTTGCAATAGGACGCAAACGTAAAGCTTGGTTTGGGTAAAGCGTGGTTCCCACTAGCGACGCAACACAAGGACGTAACGCAACGCAAGTGAATTGACCAATCACAAGCGATGGCTTATTCGCTTGTGATTGCTAACTGTCTATAACTTCGCTTGTCATTGGTTAAAACGCTTGCGTTGCGTTTACGTCCTTGCGTTACGTTCTAGTGGGAACCAAGCTTTAGGATGTAAACGCGACGTAAGCGAGTTGACCAATCACAAGCGACAGGTAGTCCCATCACTTGTGATTGGTCAACTTACGTCACGCTTACGTCCGTGCGTTGCTTTGTAGTGCGAACCAAGCCTAACTGGTTCATAGTGTGCACCCATTCACACTTGGTGAGTTATGTTCACGTACGTCGAAGCAATGGAATCCTGATATGTAATGACATAATTGTATCGATATACTGTATTTGCTATGGAAAAGTACTGCAATTACATTTACTGTTAACAGTGAACAGATGCGAGAGAATGTTACACCATAGGGCTATTAGGCCAATTTACTGCTGTCATTTCACACATTACGTTCTTCGCATATTGAAAATGGTTGATGTTCTAATTAAATGAATGAAAGTGGTACTGTGTCACCCAAAATTTACTAAAGCTTTGTCTACACTATCAACTAGTTGGAAATGAACAAGTGTGATGTGCCCAAATATGGTAGTGATATGCTTAAATGGTAGTGATATGACATTATGTCCATATATGAGCACATCACATTTTTTGTCACATAAAGTGTGATAGTGTAGACAGAGCTTTAGCCTATAATCTCACTCATAGGTGTACAGCTCAAGTGGAACTTCACTTATAAAATATATTAAATGGGATTTGTTTCTTTAACCTTGGTTCCCACTAGAGAGACGCAACGCAAGCACGTATACGCAACGAAATCGAGTTGACCAATGACAAGTGACAATTAGAATTCATCGATTGTGATTGGTCAACTCACCATGCATTAATTAATAAACATATGCTTCAAGACGTTTCCGTTCTCATTTAAAACAAATTGAATTGTTATTCAAATAATTTAATGTATATTGTAATTATATTGTAAGAAATAAAATAATTTTCATTGCTGATTTAAACGAACAAAATAACGCTGTATGTCCAACTGAACATGCGCGTAACAAGTGAGCATGCGCGTAATGGTTTTTACTACGCTCGGGGCTTTATTTTGGCGAATACAGGAATATTGATAAACAATTAAACGTACTTTCATTGACGAGCGATCATACTGTTCAACTTCTCTTTTATAATCATACGTTAAAACACTAATTATATAAAAACATGAGCAAATGCATTGCAAAATACTGAGTGAAAAAAATGCAATAAACACTGTCGTACAGACAGTAACGAGATCAAATCTGTATTGATTTCAGCACTCTCCATATCTTGATGGCTAAGACGGCGTAAAAGTGTTGATAATGATGATACGCGCACGCGCGCTCCAACTTTATGTCTATTTTTTGCAGTGTTAACGAAACTTGTGAAAGAGTATATGTAGGCCTACGTACTGTAAACCATAAGAATCACGCGGAAGCGTCAAAATCTATAAATTGAAAAAACGAATGTGTAAGCTACGGTGGCCTATAAGTGTCACGGCAACTTTCAAAAAAGATCACGGCAACTTTCAAAAAAAGCCACGGCAATTTGAAAAAAGCCACGGCAAATTAAAAATAAAACATCACGGCAAATTAAAAATAAAACATCGCGGCAATTTAACAAAAATACCACGGCAACTTAAAAATGAAACACCACGGCAAATTAGTATTAAAACACCACGGCAAATTAGTAATGAAACACCACGGCAAATTACAGAATGCCACGGCGGAAGTGAGTTACCACGGCGGAAGTGAAACCTTTGGAATCTTCGATTTTTTCTGAGGTAAGTAATTATTTGTGCATTGAAGTAAATATTATTATATTAATTTATTATAATATTTAACTGCAGCATTTACGTGTTTATTGCACTAGGCCTAGCTATGCCTACTACTAGCCCTAGGCCTTAGGCCTACAGTAGTAGCTAGGTCTACTGTAAAAACAACTTGTTATATAAAAAACAGATTACTGTAAATATATTAAAACATTGTAGAATGTTATAGGGCCTAGGCCTACCTTGTAATAAGGCCTATGGTCTAGCCCGGCCTAGAAAGTTCAAGAAGAGTGCAATAAACACGTAAACTGCTGCAGTTAAATAAATTAATATAATATTTACTTCAATGCACAAATAATTACTTACCTCAGAAAAAATCGAAGGTTCCAAAGGTTTCACTTCCGCCGTGGTAACTCACTTCCGCCGTGGCATTCTGTAATTTGCCGTGGTGTTTCACTATTAATTTGCCGTGGTGTTTCAATACTAATTTGCCGTGGTGTTTCATTTTTAAGTTACCCTGGTATTTTTGTTAAATTGCCGCGATGTTTTATTTTTAATTTGCCGTGATGTTTTATTTTTAATTTGCCGTGGCTTTTTTCAAATTGCCGTGGCTTTTTTCAAATTGCCGTGGCTTTTTTCAAATTGCCGTGGCTTTTTTCAAATTGCCGTGGCTTTTTTTGAAAAAATTGCCGTGATATTTTTTGAAAGTTGCCGTGACACTTATAGGCCACCGTAGTAAGCATATTCAAAATCTACATGTGTGAATTTCAAATGATGCATTAAATTGTTCGGATTGAAATGGTCAACTGTGGCGAAATGATATGTGTCAAAATAACTTGCAAAGATTTCATAATTGTATATTAGAGATTATGAGATTTCCAGGTCCAATAGGCGTTGCTATTCACACGGAGAGAATTAATCTACAATCACGTTCAACATTGCTTGTCATGTATAGGCTAATCCAGTATCTCATTAATTACACCAATGCCACGATGATATATCGCTAAAATTAGTTTTGTCCAGTGAAACCCTATCAAGGTAACTGTACAAGCGTACAACAACACAATAATAAACGGTTCTGTAGAAATGAAAAAATGTTAACAAAGACACGGAAATTAAAGCTGATCTATAAGCGACTCATCATTTGAATTTCCACCTGTGAAAACGTTAGAATATTACCTAAAGAAATCAAAAGATCGAACATAGATGTTAATTCAGCGTATTAATCACTGACAGTGTATTATATAACAGTTTACCATATGTTTTTAAGATTCACTGACAATAGACGTTGTTAAACCGTTTATTGTACAATATTCATAATGCAGATGATGCTCTAGGCTTATTAAGAAACAACAATATAAGAGTCTTGTCATATCTCGACAGTCATTTCAAACTCTTTAGTGTCCCTGTGTCAGTACACACATTATCACTAGAATACCAATCATTGTAATTTGCTGATTTTCGTGAACTTAAAAGTACAAAGTCATTTTATATTATTAAGCCTACGGTTACAATTTACTTTCATGTACTTAAAAACAATAATAAAACGATTCAAATACAGGGGATATTAGAAATACGTCTTTGCATGAAACTCGGTTCTTTACTCTATTTTCAAAATGTAACGGGAAAGGTTCTTACTTATTTTAGGCCTATATTCTTTATTCCAATATTGTTTTAGTGGAATAATAGTTACTATAGAGGCCTATATAATTGTAATCGTTATTTGGTAGTCGTTAGTGTTGTATATGTACTTTTCTGCCACATATTTCAATTATAATATCTACTCCAAGATGATTCTTCACTTTTACCAAATCTCTTCAATATAACCAAATTTGATATATCTTCCTCTTAGCCATGCCCCGCGTAACACACCTATAGCCAAAGCCTATAAGCATCTGAACTTAAGTTCTGTCAACACTATCAAACTTTATGTGACAAAAAAATGTGATGTGCCCATATATGGACATGATGATGTCATATCACTACCATATTTAGGCATATCACTACCATATTTGATCATATCACTACCATATTTGTCAAACTAGTTTGATAGTGTAAGACAAAGCTTTAGGCCAAAATAATCTTGATTTATTTAGGAAGTACATTGATTTCTCAATATCTCTCAAAAATATTAATTAATACTGTCACGTCCTTCATGTTCATATCAATGACAGAATAACAATATATGAAACAAAAACTCGATTGAGATATTTTGCATAAAAATTATTGATAATATGCTGTGAGTGGTTGTCAAAAGAATTGTACATTTGCTATATCAAGTATGATTCGAATGATATATCGTTGCTTAACTGCTGTGACAAACAGTAGCAACTATAACTTGCGATGCATAAAGAAAATCCACTTGAATGCATCGACAACACATTACTACTAAAACAACAACCTTAATTTAACGTAGTCAAATATGTATTTGTGGGATGTGTGGAAACATTATATTTGGAGAGGAGCAATCATGAAGCGATTATGACGTTAAGTCTTCAGTGTCCCATGGGGTAATAGAAATATCTGATGGATGGCTTTTATAATGGGTAACACTATTATAAATAATCCAAAATATAGATACATTATAGCCATTCATTATAATGGGTAATTTAGTATAATTTATACTAGATTATTTATACAGACAGATGTACGTAAATTTGTAATGCACGTGACCAACGGCTTAACGTTCTTGTCTAAAGGACAGTCAGCTAAATTTGTTTTCATATTGTAATTAATTATATACAGTAAAAGATATGAATATGGATCAAGAGTGTGTTTAATAAGTTGCACATTGGCATTCAGCTTAATACTAGCATTTAATGTGCAAATTCGGTGTTTCCGAAAATGTACGAGTAATGGTCGCAATAAAACGGTGTACAATGCAATATTGCGCAATGCAACAGCGCGCAGTGTAATGGTGCGCAATGTAAAGGTGCACATTTTATCGATGCGCAATGCAACAGTGCGCAGTACAATGGTGCTCAATGCAACGGTGCGCATTGTGCAACAGTGCGCAGTACAGTGGTGTTCAATGCAACGGTGCGCATTGTGCAACGGTGCGCAATGCAAACAGTGCAAACATTGGCCATTATTAGAACGATATTTTTTAATGAGAAAATTGATCTGTACACCGTCATTTGAATCCACAAGATGGCAATGATGTGAAGCAAATTACACAGAAAAGCTGGACTATAATAATTCTGGCACCATCATCAAGAAAGTATAATACGCTATGAAAGCCAAGTGTTGCTATAATCGCAAGGGAAGCGAATGATATGTTTGATGATATATACAAACCTATAAGTGAAATAATACCGTGCACAGGCACAGACAGGTTTTTAGGAAAAATGTAACAAAATCTTTATGGAAGCAGTCTAGTTATTTAGAAATTAAAATTGTGAAGATATTTATAAAATATCAAACTTAGACTTGATATTCATAAGAAACATGATATTCATGTGAACGCAATCTAGATATTTATTAACATAAAAATCATGTGAAAGGAGTCTTATTTTATGATCGTCAATCGATGGATATAGCTATATGCATTAAAATTCCATTATTTTGACACTTGTTATGAATATTGCTTTGAACAAAAATGTATAATGCGCTGTATTTATAGACCTAATGATTGGCTATTGACACGATGAAAAATAAAAAATATGAATATGTAAATTATGGTATTAAAACCTGTGGAATATAAAAACCTTTGATTGAGTTCCATTCTTTTGTAAAAAATGTATGTATTTCAAATGTTGATATAAATATTTACGGTACTTACTGTAGACTGAGTTATATATACCTAAAGCTCTGTTTACACTATCAAACTAATTTGACAACAAAGTGTGATGTGCCCAAATATGGTAGTGATATTCTCAAATATGGTAGTGATATGACATCATCGTGTCCATATATGGCCACATCACATTTTGTTGTCGCATAAAGTTTGATAGTGTAGACAGAGCTTTAGAATAACAAATCTGACTTTCAACATTAGGAAGTATAAATAAAGATTCCTACCGTCTGAATGCACTGCATGTACAAACGTCCAGTTAAACTCTTTTAAAAAGTCCACCATAACGCGAGCTTGAAGTTTATCTGACGGAACCACTCGTAAAAAATATTGATACAACTTTTTATTACTCAGATCAGGACTACTTGCGGAATATCCAATTTGTGGAATAGAAAATAACTGAAGAAGATTTTGGATCTGGATCGTGACCTGGCTTGACCCCGGGCCTATAACACCTACAATTGGTTTTGTGGTTCTTTTGCTGCAGTTTTGGTTTTCTTGCTTTGTGTCTGGTTCAGCATCTTTTTGTATCGAGTCACTGATAAAGTTAATACTCTGTTCTAATGCTACTTGTTCATACCAGCAGGAATCCCGTATTTCTACACCTAAAGTTATATTCGGTAGAATCTTCGTATTGTTGTTTATTTCTTCTAACGTCTTAAACGTTGCCTCAACTCTTTGTATTCCGTACTGTTCTCGGATCATCCCGCAAACTCTGGAGCCGCTCTCTGGTGGATCGTGCAGGGAAAACAAAGCTCCAAACATGATATCTCCTTTCATAATTGCAACTTTTCTTTCGTAAGTTGCAGTGGAAACCAAACTTATGGAAACTGTTAGAAGTAATAGAATCAAAATCCATCGTTGTGTAGTAAACATTGTGTGCTTATCAAGTGCATATCCAACTTCTGACAGAATCAAGTGCTTATTAATACTCCACTGGTAAATGCTACATTAGCGGTCAGCAACATCGTGTTGTTGGTCAAATGTTGTACAAGTATAAGTACATCCTCAGGCGTATATGCAGTAC
Source organism: Antedon mediterranea (assembly GCF_964355755.1). Taxonomy (NCBI): domain Eukaryota; kingdom Metazoa; phylum Echinodermata; class Crinoidea; order Comatulida; family Antedonidae; genus Antedon; species Antedon mediterranea. The sequence goes on along the minus strand of NC_092676.1, from coordinate 1,785,280 downwards.
ACATACGTGAACATGCCTCTCCTCCGAATGAAGTTAGCTGCGCGTGTGACGGACACTACAGCAGCACTACACTAATCATTGCTTATAGGCTGCCTTTTATAGCATTGACGTTTCCATAGCAGCAAATCAGATAGAAAGCGCTATCCAAAATGTTGTCATATATCGCCCTTTTATTGAACAATTTTATTAAATCATCTGCTACAACACATGTTGTAAGTCAATTTACTAGGTTCAGAAATTGAATGTTGTATAATGTTAAATTGCCCTTGAATGTTGCTTTCAATTATAATGTAGACTTTCTATACGGTGGTATTATCAATGTTATTATCTGTAAAAGTTGTAATGTAATGGAAAAAATGATTGTACACAAGAACATTTTAGGTAGGCGTACAAATAGTGGATGTTTGATTAAAATACTATTTTATTTAAAACTACATTTGAATCAATCACTACAATGTTTGTCTTTTAAATATATAGACATATCAATCATTTCATTAAGCTATATTGGTTAATTTATTTATATATAACTTGAAAGAGGCAAATGCATTAACAGACTGGTTGAAATTGAATTGTGTCTGACTAACATGATTGTACAGAAAGTAATGTTAAATGCTGATTTTAAATCTCACAAATCAATACATTCATTGAGCAATCTGTCGTATCGTATGGGTTCAATGCCTTCAGATTCAAAAGCATGCATACTGTGCGCATTATTAATATATATATATATTATATTAAAATCACAGGCACAGAATAAATTCTAAACCGCCCTAAACTGAAATTGAATTATTTGAAAACGATCAAGATGAGGAAATCTGTGAGAATGAAAGAAAATCCAACCATGATTCGAACCCGGAACCTTCTTCTTGATATGTCACAACCATTTTTCCACTGAGGCTTTCATGACATTGTTCATTTTCATTTTTTTGCATATTATTCAGAATGGGTATGGAGACTGGAGGACAGACAAACGTATTACTAAAGTACTTTTACTTATACTCCTTCCCCAGGATCTAGGTCTAGTTGTCCCCCATGACCTAGGGTCGTTCGTAGGAGCGTAGCAGATGAGATACAGTAGTAGTAGTAGTACTCATCATGATACGGTACAGAGAAGGCATAATCCATATCTCCTATTGGTGCCTATCTACTCTCCGGGATAGGATACAAAGTAAATAATAAGAGCCCTAAAGCTTGGTTCCCACTAGCGATGCAACGTAACGCAATCTACGCAACGTAAAGCCCACTAGAACGTATCGCAAGGACGTAAACGCAACGCAAGCGTTTTAACCAATGACAAGCGAAGTTATAGACAGTTAGCAATCACAAGCGAATAAGCCATCGCTAGTGATTGGTCAATTCACTTGCGTTGCGTTACGTCCTAAAGCTTGGTTCCCACTAAAACGTAACGCAAGGACGTAAACGCAACGTAAGCGTTTTAACTAATGACAAGCGAAATTATAGACAGTTAGCAATCACAAGCGAATAAGCCATTGCTTGTGATTGGTCAATTCACTTGCGTTGCGTTACGTCCTTGTGTTGCGTCGCTAGTGGGAACCACGCTATATGTTGCGTCGCTAGTGGGAACCACGCTTAAGCAAATGCCCTTTTAATAAATGTGTTTTCCCCCGCCTGCGTGAAATCAAACCTGCGATGCAGCAACAGTGCTGCAAAAATCGCAGGTTTGATTGAGAGGGAGGCAAACACAATGATTGGAAGGGCATTTTCTCACGTTGCGTAGGTTGCGTTACGTTGCGTCTCTAGTGGGAACCAAGCTTTAAATGTGATACGGCGACTATTGCAAACACGGCCAGCAGCCTTAAGGTAATGAAAGCATGATCAAACCTGATCCTTACGCATGCACAAAGTACATTATACAATTAAATTAATAAAATCATTTTTTTTTAAATGGCATTAACTGCAATCGATATAATTGATTGAAAAAGCTAGCTACAAGCTATAATCTTTTAACCGATGACGAATCATAGTAACATATAGTATTATTAGAGCAGTAGCGAAGTGAGGCAGCCAGCCGTTGGCAATGTCTTACTCGATGTTTCGCTACCCAATTTACAGATGGTAATGAAGGATGATCTAAATATAATGACGGTATTGTAGCCTAGCATTAAGTGAGTATTGATGACGTATAAGTTAACAGTAGTCTCGCCAGGCATGACTTTTTGAACTAATCTATACGCTGTTTGCAGAAAAACTAAAACCGACAGTTAAACCATATAAATAAATTCCAATCTAAAGCTCTGTGTACACTATCAAACTAGTTTGACAAAATAAGTTTGATGTGCCCAGATAATGGTAGTGATATGACATCATCATGTCCATATATAGGCACAGCACATTTTTTGTCACATAAAGTGTAGAAAGAACAACGCAATTATGACAAAAGCAAACCGAAAGCGTTGAGATCGTGTTGAACGCGTTTCTGATCAATACATCAAACCAAAATTCCGACCAAAAGAATTCAAATGAGAGATTGTTCTTACATTGAATATTTTTATATCGTCATAAAATATTAATAATTAATATAATCCAACAATTACGACAGGAATTAAAGCTTGGTTCCCAGTAAAACGTAACGTAACGTAACGCACGACGTAAACGCAACGCAAGTGATTTCACAAAGCATAAAGCTTGAGTTCCCACGCATGGTTGAACGCAACAATGACGTAAGCGCAACGCAAGCACGTTGACCAATGACAAGTGACAGTTCGAATAATCCATCGTGTGTGATTGGTTGTGCTTACGTCCTTAGGTTGCGTATCTAGTGGGAACCAATCATATGCGACAGTTTCAATGATCCATCGTGGTGGTCAAACTGACTTTAATAGAACAGCCAAACAAAGTATTTATTGGGCCTCTATTAATTGTACTGGAAAAATGAACAGAGTACAATATTAACTAGCTTTATCTTAACTGATGTGTAACTTCTAAAACCAACGGGAGATCGTAGTGGATTTGATTTCGTTTTGATTCCCATTAATTGAATGTGACGTTATGACAAAAGTTATTTCTTCCGTGCCCAGCTTAACTCCATGTACACAACAAATATCTGATTCAATAGTAGCTAAACTGTATGATGTAGTTACTCCTAAAGAAAGGCAGTTAAAATATCAAGATTAGACCATGGAAATGTTGCTGTTGAATATATATTTTATTTCATACGCTTCAACAGCGAGTAACTTACAGGATGGATAAACTTTTTTTATAATTTATCGTGCTTATAAACTAAGTCTCATTTGAGGCTTAGGGAGTGGAGTTGAAAGTAAATAATAGTTTGAATGGTTAAAACCGATGGCTATTGGAAAATATTTCAACAATATAATCACGAAACAGTGATTCGAATATGTAAAACAGAAATGCATTATTTTTTATTGAGCTTTGAAATGATACGTTTGACAGACATCAAGAAAGCGATGAAAGTTAGATAAAATGTCTTGTAAAAATGTGCATATTGCGCGTACGACGACGACGAGAACGTGTATGTCTTATTGATCATGTTGCATTGTAAGATTGTACCAGCATAAGCTTAGCCTAAGTCCATTTCAAATGGAATGGGTTTATAGGATTTGCTTTATCCGTTGCTGCTTTAAGAATAAGAAATACATATGCTTATTGCCAATATAGATGTTAATGAAATTGTACTTATAGTCAATGCAGGGCCCCAATGGAAATCAGTTTTTAACTGTTTGGGCTTACCCTGGGTAAACAAAGTAGTAATAATAAATAATAATAATAGCTAGTGTTATGCTCTGTCTACACTATCAATTTGACAAGAAAGTATTATGTGCCCAAATATGGTAGTGATATGACGTCATCGTGTCTATATATGGGCACATCGCATTTTTTGTTTGATAGTGACAGAGCTTTATAAAGCAAGTTGCGCTTGTTTGGCTGGCGTCATTCGTTCGTGATATAAGACGCGCATTTGTTATTTACTAAGTCACATATAGTTACTCACTAGAAAAAAAACGTGCCGCAACTTAACGTAGCGGCGCAACGTAAAACTATACTATTCTATCAATTTCTTACGAGAAGAATCACTGTTCCAACGTAAGCAAAGTCTATCTACCGTACTCTTTTACCTTTCGTCCCAGTGGAGCCATGGAGTAATAATATTACTCCATGGTGGAACCAAGCTTAAGATCCAATTCACACTGTGCATAATGACGATTCACCAATAAGGCTAAACAATAGAAATAAAATGACTAATTCCTTTGAATGATTAGCAAGAAAATGGTTATGACACAATTAATGGAAAAAAACAAATATATTAATGAATTATGTTAATAAATCGATAATACAGAAAGTAAATTCAGTTTGTCAATGGTTAATAAATAATCATCATTCCGCAGTATAGTAAAGGTTATATTTATAATTAGTTGAAATAACAATGAAAGTTAAGAGGTTATTAAATTTTAACACCGCCTTTTGTCATTGTTGTTCTTTTGTTCTATAAACAATCATCCATCGTAATACTGATTTGAATGCACTTTTTGGTTGAAAAGAGTCTATAGCACAAAATTGTATCACTCGATTATTGACCACGTGTATTAATTGCTTTGATGTGCGTGTAATGTACAGTATTCGTCGGTATGTGAGGCAGAAATTATACTTCTATATTATATATTATATGCTTATAATAATTCTAGATTTAATTTATTTGTTGTATTTGCGATTCGCAGTAGATCTACTTAAAGCATGGAGGAATTACATAAGACTCCGTACTTAACTTTTAAGGTATTTGTATTGAACGATGGAGCTTAACATTTAGGCCTACTATTATATAAACCCACTGTTAACTATTAAACGCTTGGTTTCCACTGGAGACAAAAGGCAGGAACATAACGCAATACAACTCGTGTTGACCAATGAGAAGCGTTTGAATAATCCAAAACCTGTGATTGGTCAACTCGCTTAAGTGTAGTTCCCACTAGCGACGCAACACATGAACGTAACGCAACGCTTGTCATTGGTTAAAACGCTTGCGTTGCGTTTACGTCCTTGCGTTACGTTCTAGTGGGAACCAAGCTTTACGTAGCGTTTACGTCCTTGCGTTGCGTCCTAGTGGGAACCAGGCATTATATGCAGAGCGTATTGTTGCGTTGAACTTCTGATCAAATTCAACGCTCGTCTCTTTGCTTTTTGTTTTAAGCTGGGTTTCCACTTGAGACGCAACGAGAGACGTGTAACGCAACTTAAATGATTTGACCCCATCACAAGCAATGGATTATTAGTATAGCTTGTCATTGGTCAACTCGCTTGCGTTGGATCTGCGCCCTTCCGTTGCGTCTCTAGTGGAAACTACGCTTTAAAGCAAGGTAGACACTTTACTTACGTGCTTCTCTCCATCCAGGTGTGTAAGCGTACGCTACCTGTAGATTCAAAAGGCAACACGCTGGTTGTTTCCATACGTGTTAGATCCAGAATGACCCGGGGTAAAAAACGTCTCGTTTTTGTGAACCTTTTTTATATTTCTACGTTTCTGTGGTAATTTTGTTTATGTTTGTTGTAATAATCAATTTTTATATGTGTAAGTAATTAATTTTTACCATTTGTAAATTAAAAAAAACTCAGAAATGAAATGAATGAAATTTTACGGGAGGTATTTAGGCGAATTAAATCCGTCTGTATCGTTTGCCAGATCTATGTAAATAAATACATGCATGTCATATTAAATATCGTATCAGTTAAGTCCTAATATTTTAGACTTACAGAAAAAAAATGAATTGAATGAATATTATAAATCGCAGATGAGGAAACCACATACATATATATATTATATTTGAAAATCGAAAGATCTTAATTTTGTAGAGATTGTGTTTGTAATTTGATATCGACGTGCAGAGACTAACTGGTTGAGTAGTTGATACAAATCTCAAAAGACCGAAAAATACGAGATGAATCACAAATCCAACTTGCAATTTAAATAAACCGTTGACTTCGTTTACTTGTATTATATTGCCTTGTAGAGAATTAAAGAAACAATGGTTTTCAACAAAAATAATACCAGTTACACCATTCGATCCAAAACCAGTGGCGTAACGGCTATGAGCGCTCACTTGCTAAACCCAGGGGCCCCAGAGCTTATGGGGACCCATGAGCAGTGCCCTGAGGAATAAAATAGGCATTAAAATATGTCGAAAAAGCCTAAAGAGGTCTCCAGCATTGGAGGGCCACTTAGGATTCCTAAACCAGGGGCCTCATGTCTTTTCGTATACGCCACTGTCCAAAACTGGACCAACTCCTTGCTTTTTATTTATTACTAATTTCCAAAACCAATTAACTGTCTGATCAGTGACGACATGCACGTTACGTCACATTGTACAGTTAACGCGCACACCTACAAATACGCGAATAAACTGTACGCACTGTTATTACCTTTCTTCTTTTTGCATTATTAAGCTCTGTCTACACTATCAAACTGTATGTGACAAATACATGTGCCCATATATGGACATGATAATGTCATATCACTACCATATTTAGGTATATCACCACCATATGTGGGAACACTTTTTTTGTCAAACTAGTTTGATAGTGTAGACAGAGCTTTAGGTTTCTTGTGGAGCGGGGTCATTGTACTGTGGCGAAATAAAATGCATTGATGTATAATACTGATATTAACATATTAATACTGGCCTATTCCTTCTGCATTAACGTGTTAAGAAATCAGAACTGTCATATCGGATTAGATTGCTCTATATATTGTTTGTGTTTTGTCATTAATTTATGTAAGCATTCCTTCGTATGCTTTCCAATGGTTTTCTCTGATTGGCATTTCGCACACGCAATTGAAAATATGCATGAATCATGTTTTCTTGTTTTTTTTGTGCTTCGTATCATTTTAAATATTTTCAGTAAATGTTGCAATTATTACAGGAATTTATAGTATCTGTTTTGTATTCTATAAGTATAGCTCAAGTATTTACAATATTAAGGAATGATTTCAGAAGCCTACGGGTAATTCAAGTACAAATACAGTAGAGCCCTCCTTTAGTACACCATGTTCAGGATCACCTTTAAGCTCTGTCTACACTATCAATCTGGTTGAATAAAAAAGGCGTGATGTGCCCAAATATGGTAGTGATATGTCAAAATATGGTGATATGACATCATCTTGTCAATATGTGGGCACATCACATTTTTTGTCACATACAGTTTGGTAGACAGAGCTGCTTTACCAATGCAAAATGCCACAAATTTGAATACTTTCAAAAAATTATTGGTGTGATTTATTATTTATTTTGTACTCTTATCACAAATGTAATTAAGGTTTCTGTTCATATATTTTTGTTCTCTAATTTGTTATTTTTAAAATTTGTTATTTTTAAAATTTGTTATTTTTAAAATTTGTTATTTTTAAATGTGTAATGTACTACTGTTAGTTGATCACGGCCTTGTAGAAGAACACCTTTATGGTGACACAAGCTTTTCCGTGTTAAAATAAAGTATTTATTATTATTATTATTATTACTAAGGGACACTTTATCCCGTTGAAACGATGAACGAGAGGAAATTCATTAATTTATTTGATCAAAATCACAAGTAAAGGGTTCATGAATAAAACGATATGTGTGTAATACTACACGTAATCCCTTCAGGCGATCCGACACCCATCACATTAGCAAAGTCCCAAACGGCGCCCCGTAATCACATCCCCTAAAAAACACACTCTGTCCTATTGCTATATAATATTATTGAATCAACAATTAAAACAAACTAATTTGTCCGATACTATGAAACTGTATTTATAAACGATGAGTAAATAAATGTGAATTGAATTTGAATTTGAATTTGAGAGACGCAACCGGAGAAGGACGGAAGAGCAACGTAAGAAATTCGACGAAATAACAAACGATGAAAAAAATTCGAACTGTCGCTTGCCATTGGTCAATTCGCTTGCGTTGCTACGATATTGCGTTGCGTTCAATTTCTTTCGTTGCGTCATAGATGGATCGTCACTCTATGGCATAGCATCTAAACTTATTTTTAACTATTTTTTAATTTTTTTTTTACCTCAAAGACTCCAATGGAAATAAATCTGAGTTATTGGTTTTCTTGGACGATCCTGATCGAAATCACTTTTTATCACCCTTTTTATCTCTTTTAAGAATTTTTAATGGTTTTTAAATATTTTTAACTTTGTTTTTATACGGTTTTAGATGTTTTAAAATATTTTACCATTTTTGTATATGTTTTTTTTAAAATACTGTTTTATTCATGAACCTATTTACTTGTTTTATGTGATTTTGATCAAATAAATGAATGAATGAATACTACACTATTCACTGCAAGACAGTTAATTCAAATACTATAAAATATATGAATAAATTAGTTCCTAATTACGTAGTAACAAAATCCAATTTATTTGTAAATCGTTGTTCTTTAGTGAAATAAATTGAATTAATAAATTGCTCGCGTTTTCTTGTATTAACTCTCTCGTTATAGGCTACGTCTATTCATCGTTGTTAATCGATATGAACGATAATTTGTATAGAATAATAACAGATTCGGCCCCGCTTGTAATTAACCTTCTAACTCAATACATTGATTGAGTACAAGGCCTTCATTTTCTTAATTTATAAGTACCTTAGGTAATAATATTTACAATCATAATTAATCGTAATTTTGTAAGCTTAAGCTTGGTTCCCATTTGGACGCAACGCTAGAACGTAAGCCGCAACGCAAGCGAATGACCAATCACAAGCGATGGTTTAGTCCAACTGTTGCTTTTGATTGGTCAATTCGCTTGCATTTCAGCTTGCGTTGCGTTATAGTGGAAGCCATGCTATAGTTCCCACTGGCACGCAACGCACAATGACAGTTCTAATGATCCGTCGCTTGGTTGGTCAACTATTTGCAACGCGCGCGTATAGTATATCCATCCATGCGTTGCGTCTTACATATAGTGTGAACCAATTAGTTGTGAAACTCAGAATGAACTTTCTTATTGTGTATCATAAAAAGTTAGTTATACAACTTTAGAACTGTATAATTTAATTGAATGTGCCTCATCATGTAGTATAGATAGGACCTAGTTCTTACAAGTTCAAGATAACCTATTATATCAATAATACAATAAGGAACTCATAAAATAAATGTCATAATTTCATATCATTTTTACAATTTAAGTTTATATTCGAAATATTATACGACCTCCTCGTACAATGACCGTGTAATTGTCAATATTAATTCTAAATTTAAAACGAAAATTATAGACATGCTTTGAAAAAGACAGATTTTGAGGTCAGGATTTATAAAAAAGATTTAAAAAAAGAAAGAGCCAAAAGATAAACGAAAAACATGTGAAGTATCCTACGTCTCAATCATGATTAAAAAAAGAAAGATATATTTTGCGCGCGGTGGTCACGTGAGTTGAAGACATGTAGAATGTATGTCTTGGAATTCCTCTATAATCCACACAACGTAAATTTACGATTTTATTTTATGATTATTAAACACGTCATTTTGACGACGAAACATAATTCAAACAATGCAGAAATAGAAATGCAGAAATAGAGTTTGTAGTAGAAACAGCTTACGTATACATTTACACAAAGATATATATCAAATGTTTTATTGATTAATATCATACATCTGTACACTAATACATGTTTACCGTGTTATTCCATTATCAACTCACGTTTATACAATAAATGCCATCTAAACATAATTTCGAACAATTGTTTCAATGCTAAATGATCTATAACTTAATTTGTAGGCTGCGCCTACGTGTTTTATGTAGCCATATTATTATGTTTTATTAATACGTGATCTGTGTCTTATATCAGCGATAATAAAATGTTTAAAGAAGTAAAAACACCATCATGAACAGAATTTTTGATGTATTTTTTTTATTAGAATTTCGTGGTACAAGACATAAACAAATATAGATCCTTGGTTCCCACTAGCGACGCAACGTAACGCAATCTACGCAACGTAAGCAAATGCCCTTCTAATAATTGTGTTGCCCGCGCCTGCTAGTGGGAAGCAAGCTTTAGCGATTAACCAGATTCTTATCATCTCAGTAGAGATACTGGTTTAAAACACACCAGTTTTTCTTGTACCCGTGTCAGAAACTCTTTAGCCTACTCTATATGAGAATTATACCGCCAATATGCAAATTACTCAAATGATTTGCATACGTGACGTAATGAATACCACCCGTAGAGCAGGCCATGTTATATTATCTCCATATTTTATTTTATTTTTTTTATTAATAATCAATAATTAGGCTATTGACTTACATTTTCAGTCGAAGATTTCTTCAAATTGAGCGCGACGCGTTGTCGTTGTGACCGTCACGCATGTCACCCAAATGTCGGATCTACGATCGAATAACAATCGTGTAATATTGATACCGCGTTGGTGGTCTTGACGTAAATTGTGCATAGGCCCTATATGCCTATTTATTTTTTAAAAACAATATCGGTGTTTTACGCATGCTATGCACATAACAATCGGGACTGTACACACATTACGCGTTTTTAGATATCGGTGTTTCACGCACATACGTACATGATGTTAACGATCGGGTCTTACACACATTACGCGTATGTTGTTCAGACACGACGACCAGTGCAGGCGACTTAACGGTCAATTAAATGTTTAATTAGCAAGCGCCACCATCGTTATATATCGTTTATTTTTATTTGCAATATCATTAACCTACTGAATAGAATGGTGAAGCGCGACGATTAGGATCTGCCTGACGACAATTTAATCGCAACGACACAAATGGCATACTATGGTATTATTGCTAGCTGCCGCGCGCCCAGGGGTATTCTGACAAAATCAACAAAACAAGAAGCGTCTTAACTTGAGAGAGCAATCTGATAAAAGGATACTAGTGATTACCACTCGTGACGTCACTGAATGCTCTTGATGCTGTCACATGCTCTTTTACTACCCATAGTACGGTAGTGGTTCAATTCAAAATGCGAAATCAAGTGGTTAATTACGTAATACACTTGAATATAAGCCGTCATCATGATTCTGAAAAATGATGGCGATTATGATTTAAAGAACCTTGTACTTTTTTCGAGACTAGGGGGTTACTCTGGTGGCATTATTTTTTCCCAGTATGTTAAGGCAGAAATCATAAATAATTCATACCACGGTGTAGTCCACATAGCCACTGTCTCAAGTGCCTTAAGTAGGCTACTCCATGGCCCTCTGTTAGAACAGACCTTTGGGTCCTCCTATGGAGAAGAAATGAATAAAAAAAATGTTTGAATTCTGAATATGAATTGTTGAGGATTCACAGGGATTTATACGTACCGCGTTCAACCATATTTATACGCACTGCGTTCAACCATTATACGCACCGCGTTCAACAATTATACGCACCGCGTTCAACCATATTATAATCTCGCTCATTTGTCTGAGTTTGTAGTCTATCTAATCTGAATTGATCTTTGTTAACCAATATTGTGATTTATAATTAAACCCTCTTGGTGAAAACACGTATAGTTATTAGGTTTATAAAGATGCATTACCATAATTATATAGATTACGTTTGGGAAAAGAAATGTACTCAAGTAATGTTGCAGTTAAATCAATACAGTATTATTCGGAGCCACGCCAATGAATATAGACCGACACTTGATGTATATCAGTAGACAATTAGTGTTGATCACTTTAAGTTTGTGAGACTGATAAAACTCAAAGGGACTATTTTGCTAATCTCAGTTAGACCACCGGTTCCTTTTGACTCATATTTTTTAGACCTTTTGGTAATGTTTTGTTTTTAAACGTGTATTGCCTTTCGAATTACAAGAGTAATGTTTTTCTTGTTGGGTAATTAGTGTTGATCACTTTAAATTTGTGAGACTGATAAAACTCAAAGGAACTTTTTTTGCTAATTTAAGTTAGACCACCGGTTATAACACCAGTTCCATTGGACTCATATTTTTAGACTTTTTTCCTTTGTTGGTGTATTGCCTTTTGACAATAACAGTAATATCTTTTTGAACCTCCATTAATTGATATTTTATAATTTGCTGTTATGTATTTTTGCTTGTTTTTTCTCCTCGCAATAAAAGTGAATGAAATGAAATCATACCGTCGGCGGCACAAGATAATGCCATTCATTATATACATCTTCTCACTGTATACATCATTGGGGGCCAGTTCATGCTATAGATATTTACCCGGGTAGTGAAAAGCCTACCCACCTAAGTTAGCGATAATGAACTTATCCTAGTAAATAACTATAGACCTTTTAAAATACACGATGATTGCAAATCAATTTGAATTGAATTAAGTTTACGAGCTCAACCGTTTTCAATGGCGTTTTCACAATCACATGTGCGTAAATTGTTACGTCTCCCAGAGCACGACTCATGCGCACACTAAAAACACTACTATGCATGACTTGGACATATGAAACAATTTGTAGTATACCAGTATTTAATTAAATTTAACCGACATATACGTGTTAATATTACGTAAATATAACACATTAGTTTGTTTTACTTCTTCTAAACGGGCTAATGTTATTTATTATTAATATTCAAAGTGTAAATTAATTCTAAATAAAGAACCAACATTGAATACTGACGCTAATAATAAACCTAAATGAAGCAATTTTGAAGAAATGTAGATGACTTTTTACGACTTCAGTGATAAAACAGTATGCTAACCTACATTTACACACAATTGATTTTTCAAATCTAGTTTTATTATGATAATAATTTTCTATTGCTTCAAAATCGACTTGTTTTTTTCTAGTAAATCTGCCTCACGCGAATCGTTCATTCTCGTATTGGTTTCTTATCACAATCAGGGACCTGAAGTAGATTGAATCCAGGGTTCAATTGTGGTTAGTGCCTACAGGGTTTTAAGCACCATACGTCATTATTATTTTAGTCTGTATCTTCATGCATATGGCCAAGGATTACCAATAGTAAATTATATCCCTGTCCTATCTCCCAACCCCCACCCCCACTACACTGATCCACTTCACCCCCCCACCCCCACAACCCCAACTCGTCTCGAATGATGAACTGGGTTCACATGGAAAAATTACTGGACCTACGGGTTATAGTCCATCCGAGTAGAAAACTTGTTCCACCTCGAACCCATGATGCTGATATTGTTGGCTCTTTAGGTACGGCAAACGTACGTCATTATATTAAGTGGCGTAATGTAGATGCCTGAAACCCCTTGTTTAGGAACCCCAACGCTGGAGGCCTCGGGCCCATAAGCTCCGGGGCCCTTAAGTTTAGCCAGTGAGCGCTCATAGCCGTTACGCCACTGATTATAGTGTATCCATCGTTGCATTCGGTTCCCGTACGGTATCACGTTTGACGACGTAAAACCGCTTGTGCATTGGGTAATCATGGCGAGTTTATTGTAACCAATTTCACAGACATGAGTTTTTATTGCTGCGATGCGTACGAAGCAAATACGTATAAACCTAATCTATCGATTCGGTCGAATTACTCTGTCTAATCTAAACCAGGCTTTATAACTGGATACAAAAAATGTGTATTCTTTTATCATAATGTGTACCTACGTGAATGTTCATTAATATTTTCATCTGCTACAATTTCATGTTTCGTCGCTATTCTTATCAATAACATTAATGTTCAAATGGAATGTTTATAGAATAACGAGTTAGAAAATCTAACAGTTAAATGTGTGATTTATAGTGCTAAGTTATAATGTTAAATATAACATTTAGAACGTAGGAAACATCTCTAAATTGTTCTAGCTGAACACATTATCGCGCAACAGATTCAGCTGTTAAGTTTGTGTACTTATTTGACAAAGATCGCGTCAAACCAGACAAGTATATCATTACGGTGTAAACATTATACAGTATATTCATTAATTTTAGTGATACTTCGATGATGTGGGATTTGGTAATTGAAAATATTCATTAATTTGTCACGTCAGATGCCCAGGATTCCAATTCTTCATGATCGACTTTACATTTTAATGTAACGTATTAAAATGTGTGTTAAGCTGTGTGTATTCACTTTCAAACTAGTTTGACAAAAATATGATGTGCCCAAATATGGTATTGATATGCCTCCTTTTGGCTCCTCTGCTTTCTCCGTCGTTCATTTTGCTCGGAAAACGCTTCGACCTCCTACCCCACCCCCTTTCTCTTGTTTTTGGTACGGTGAACGAGTTTTATATGTTAAATAATATTATAAGATTTATTTGATACTCCGATATAAATAGCTTTTATGATATTCTAGAATGCTCCTCTAAAGCCATATCTGTACCATAAGGTTGATCGCAAATACCGTGCGTGACGCATGGTGGGAAGGATTGTGGAGAAAACGTCACGACGCGTACGTACGTGATTTGTTGTTTGTTGACGTGACGTTTTCTCCCAAACCATCATGCATTGTGCAATGATGTTCTCGCGAAATCAAGCTATTTGCGATAAACATTGCCTTATACAATAGTTTATATTTTACTCACTCAGAAGTATTTAGAAATGTCATTGTTATTATTTTCAAGCGATATGATTCTAGCAATACAAGAAATCCTATTACGTAAATGACGACCGGCTTCTCATTTTTTTTTATTTCGGGAAAAAATGGTCTCAAAGACTTGACATTTGAAGTAATAGATTTTAGCTCTCTCGAGACGAAACATTTAAAGCTGTTACGCGCAACTGTAAGTTCAGCGCGAGAGCTCTAATTGTTTTGATTGATAACCCAGCAAACTTTTCTTTTTTATATGTGTGTATTTTTGGAATGAAAACTAATACGCCGTATGTGGTGGCTGTATCATGTAAGGTTTGGTTATTAAGAGTTAAGCTTGGTTCCCACTGAAGACCTAACTCAAGACCGTAGACGCAACGTGAGTGTGTCGACCAATGAGAAGCGATTGATTATTCAAGTCATTGGTCAACTCGCTTTTGCGTCGCGTTGCGTCTACATCATTGCGTTGCGTCGCTAGTGGGAACCAAGCATAAAGCGTGGTTCCCACTAGCGACGCAACACAAGGACGTAACGCAACGCAAGTGAATTGACCAATCACAAGCGATGGCTTATTCGCTTGTGATTGCTAACTGTCTATAACGTCGCTTGTCATTGGTTAAAACGCTTGCGTTGCGTTTACGTCCTTGCGTTACGTTCTAGTTGGGAACCAAGCTTTAGTGAGATCCAAACTTTAGGTTATATGGTCGATGATACAAGGTGATAGAAATAGATTTAATGATTGTCTATCGGATCCGATCCCGTTATTTTGAAATGTTAACAGGACTAATGCGAGAGGCTCAACAACAGATGCAACTGTGTTTATATATCTGATGTCTCGTTATTACTATTATTATTACTATATTATTCCAAAAAGTTCCTAAAACATCAAAATAATACTCTCTCTATTCTTCCATTTGATGATCTCTACGTAGTAGAAATTAGTTTAAGTTGTTCTGCAGCCAATGCGCCATAAGTATTTGTTCTTATGGACACTAATGTAATAATTTATCATTAGAAATAAGTATGATTGATTAACTTACAACCTTTAATAATATCTTATACCACAATGGCGGTTATTATTATTAGAGATGTATTCTACATGCATATTTTATTGTTTATACGCGCACGTGCACTCACCATGTTTTTTTTTTACATTATCATATTATATATTATTATGTACGCAGTGATAACAGTAATTATAACTCTGTAGGCTGTATTTACTTTGGTTGACTAAAAGTGTATATATTACAATGTTGTACGTCATTAACTAGGGAACTAATTAAACTCTACCGACGTTATGTTTGGCTTCTATGATAAAATTATTATCATCTTAATCAGAAGCTTACCGTACCTAATCAATATTACATCAGTGTTTACCGATATATTATGTATATCATCATAGATATCGATTTTATATTATGGTTTTTTTTTTCTTTTTAAAAAGGAAATCTTGTACTGATTATACGGTAAATTATTTTGTTTAAATGAATATTATTTCAATCCAAATCCAAGAACATATACTGAAAATGACTTAACTGAACCCTATGGGGTGGTACGTTTACATTCTCCTTCTGTTCTTAAAAGTTTTTGGTTTCCACGCAACACAATTACTAAAGCGTAAATTGCGTAATCACAAGTGGGAACCGACGACGCAACAGTGCTGCAAACTTTGATTTGATTTCACGTTAGCGGGGGAAAACACAATGATTGGAAGGGCATTTTCTTACGTTGCGTAGATTGCGTTACGTTGCGTCGCTAGTGGGAACCAAGCTTTAGGCGCAACGCTTGACCAATTCGAATTGTCGCTTGTCAACTCACTTCCGTAGGACTCTAGTGGGAACTAATATTTAAGCTTGGTTCCCACTAGAACGCAATGCAAGGACGTTCTAGTGGGAAACACGCTTTATAGAAATATACCTGGATCAATACTGAAATGATTTCACCCCCTCAATGCTGCCACCTTACACCGTCCCCAAAACTATAGTCTCACATTTCGTTATTTTCGATTTAAAAAAATTGTTATTTTTTGTTTTATTTCAGACGAGTTTTACGGCGCATAACGTAAGTAGGCCTACTTATTTATATTCAAATGTAGCACAAATATGTCAGCATGTTTACAACATTTAAAAAAAAGTATATTGTGACGTGAACCGCCCCATATGTTATCATGATACTTTGATCAACAACTCTAAATTATACTACTAATTATGTCTGTATTATATTGTATTGAAGACATTACTCCAATCGAAATGCTAATACAGTAGTCCGGTAATTAACCCCCGTGAACGACAACAGGTCTGATGTGCTTCGAATCATAACAACATTTATATAAATTATATTTTAATGCTTAATATTCAAGATTAAGTATATACTTAAAGTTATTTAATATGGTTTTAATGCCGCCTTAACCAACTGTACAGTAGCCGCGTAGCGAACCGATTCCTTGCGCACTGATGCGTAAAAACTCTGCAAAGTTGATGATCAACAGCGAGAAGATAAATTCGTGGAGTATCTAAATTGGGATGTATGCGTTTAAAGCTCTGTCTACACTATCAAACTTTATGTGACAAAAATAGTGTGATGTGCTTAAATATGGTAGTGATATGCTTAAATATGGTAGTGATATGCTTAAATATGCTAGTGATATGCTTAAATATGCTAGTGATATGCTTAAATATGGTAGTAATATGACATCATCATGTCCATATATGGGCACATCACATTTGTCACATAAAGTTTGATGGTGTAGACAGAGCAACAGCTACTATGGTTCCATCACCTTAAAGCTGCATTCATACTACGAACTTCGTATTCTGGCCCGATGGCCGGATAAAGAGTCGTGAAAATTAGTGGGTGTAGTAGTATATAAAACTGTTCACACTAAATAATTATTTTAGTACATGCGAACACAGTTGAGTTCATGAATTGTAGCGGGCGCTCCAATGCTTTACAAAAGTTTAAATAGTGTGGTCCGTACCACAAGCTACAAATCATCAAAAATATTACAGTTACAATTTTTGTTACTGGATTTCTTAAAATGGCGAATTAAAGCTCTGTTTACACTATCAAACTAATTTGAACCAAAAATGTGATGTGCTGAAATATGATAGTGATATGACGTCATCATAATTTTTTTGTCACATAGAGTTTGATAGTGTAGACAGTGCTTTAAGCTTGGTTCCTATTAGGACGCAGCGCAAGGACGTAACGCAACGCAAAGTGATTTCACCAATCTCAAGCGATGAATAATTATTCGAACAGTCGCGTGTGATTGGTCAACTCGCTTGTGTCGCGTCTACGTCCTTGCGTTGCGTTCTAGTGAGAACCAAGATTTAGAGCAGGCGTATACCCTCAATGGATTTATAAAATGAATTCATAACATTCATCGTTCGTGTGAATGCTATCATAAATGTGTCAGCGAAAGAGACTCTTTTTCTTGTGGGAACTGAAGTTATAATTGTTTTTGAAATTGATTATAACATTTTTTTTTCAATCATTAATTATTAAAATACGTGAGATGTCGATTCAGAGCGTCGACATTAATGATATATTGTCTTCTTGCTGCAATACCTTTAAGTAACTTATTAGTTCTTTATCAGCACATCATGTTTAACGACAAGGAACAGGACTCAAACAGTGTTAGCCCTTTTAAAGCGCGGTGACAAAATGTACGTAATATGAAATAGGCCTACATAACTCTACATGCATGCCCTGGCGGTGTACAAATATATTTCAGTATGCATTATGTCATCATCAGGGAAATGGAGATATAATGAAAAAAAAGTACAGATATTATATTTGTCTTCAAATTGAGGAAATTTGGATTTGGCCCTCCACGGATCCACGACAGCCAGTAGTGCATCGCCTACCAGATAAGCACACCGGAAGACGATCCCCTACTCTCTTCGCAAATAGTGTGCCAAGTGCACTATGTACACGAACCGACGGCTTTACGTCCAATCAAAATATTGAACTGCGAATTGATCTCTCCTTCCCACTTTTTTGGACAAGATCCCTGTTGATACGTGGAATTGGTATTTTTTTTATCGTACTAATTGATAGTTATGAATTGTATAAATTGTATAAATGCGGATAGTGGAGCTGTAGCTTGGTGGTTAACATGCTTGCTTTCCAATCCCTAGGTCCAGGTGTTAAATCCTGACGTAGTGCCAGTGTTGTAACTCACGACTCTTTCAACTCCACTCCCCAAACCTCAAATGAGACTTAGTTTATAAGCACAATAAAATATAGAATAGTTTATCCATTCTGTAATATTGTCGAGTTTATAATCGATGTAGGATGAGTATGAAATAAAAAAAACATATCTGGGTACGTTTTTGTATGGAGTACATTATGATGATACGATATTTGTTACTCTATCAGGGGTTTTCCTTGTTTAAGACGTTCATATACCGACATAAATAGAAAAATCGTGTTGAATATTGTATAACCCTTATAGAATGCTATCGATTTCAACACTATGTTGTCATGTTATTGCCATTCGTTTCATCAATAATGGTACGTTAATCCCTCGTAAAATAAACAATTAAAAAAATATCGCTCATAATTGTCCTGGTTGCTATCGTACATGCATCGCGAAATAAAATTGATATTTATGATTATATAGCTCCATGATTAAAGTAGTGACGTCAGAAAATTTAACAATAAATCATGTAAAAAAAACCGATAATAATTCTAATAATTCTAATAAATGTAAGTATCGAGAAATTTATGAAAATTGTGGTAAAGTTTGATGTTTTCTGAACTTACGAATGTTATTGACAATTTTCGTTTGGTATGTTTCAAATTTAAAGCTCTGCCTACACTATCAAACTTTATGTGACAAAAAATTGTGACGTGCCCATATAATGGACATGATGATGTAATATCACTAACATATTGAAGCATATCACTATACCATATTTGGGCACATCACACTTTTTTGTTGTCAAACTAGTTTGATAGTGTAGACAGAGCTTAACTGCATACACAGTTTAAGATGCCACAGCAACAAACACACGAAAGTATTCCTATTATTGTAATGTATTTGTAGGTCTCTGTACTTTCTAATATCTGTTGCCCTGGAGAGACAATGCGAATTCTATCAATCGTTTTTTACTGTTTTATCACCAGACAACTTAGCATGTGCTATTACTTTCACTCGTTTCAACAGAATTTATTCTTAAGACAAGTGCGATTTTGATCGTTAAATAGGCCTAATATTTGAACTCGTAAATGCACTATCTGTCTACACTATAAAACTAGTTTGAAAACAAATTTGAAAGTTTGATGTGCCCAAATATGGGCAGATCACATTTTGTTGTCACCTAAAGTTTGATAGTGGTAGAGACAGAGCTTTAAGTTTCCATTATGATGTTATGATATCAATGGATTAGGCCTACTAACAATAAATTAACTTATTGTCCAGGTGCATATTTAGTTGAAGTTTGATATTGGCTTGCAAGTTTGATGATTAAACAATTAAACACTTTAACCAATTAAGTTAAGTTAAATTAAAAAAATATAAAACAATAGGCCTATTGACGTTCTGCTGAGATTATCGATGGTATCATAAATAGAGTTTCAAAAAAATGGAGTACTTATTAATAGGGACACGAGGCTAATAGGCCTACTACTAACAAGGCCATATACATGGCTGCAGTCGCGTGCGCAAATTTGAGTTGGTGTTTACAGACCGACCAACCAAACGACCGACATAGTGGTGAGCTTTAGAGTCGCGTTAGAGTGAAATTTCTAAAAACAGAGCCATTATGGCTCTGTCTAAAAATGATAAATAGCGCCCTCTGGAGTTAAACTGGCGGCAGATATGATTTTAAAAATTCAGTGTTTTGTCGGCGGCGGTGAATCGCATCGATCCATGTAGAACGTCAAATGTTTTGATGAACAGTTGGTTTATTAGGCTGCAAAAGTGATATTTTAAACGTAAGATAGTTTTTTTATATATTGAATGATTAGGCTGTATCACTATTGGCCCTTATGTATAACTATAAGCCGCCTATCCTAGCTAGGCCCCTGCCTGTCTGTGTGTGTAGAGACTGTACTGTGTTGGAATGTGCTAGTGCTGTAGTAGTAGGCCTAGCCTAGTAGTAGTAGTAGTAGCCCTCTTATCTCGACATATGGCTAGACTACTAGCCTAGGCCTAAAGTAAACCAGTTAAACTAGTTTAAACTAGGCTAACCCTATTTTCTAATAATTAATTAAATTTAAACTTTTTACTACTAATACTATTATATTAATTATTAATATTAGGCTAGGCCTAGTTTTAATTTGTTTTTTGTTGTTAAAGTTTACACTCTTTTTTCATTTCACTTTCAGAAAATGACCAATTCGAATACATCATTGTCAGCATTACAACAACGCATGTCAGCGTTGAAAGCAACCAGTACATCAACAACTAAATCAACTAACTTAACTGCTGAATTTACACATTGTAAGACGGATCAATGTTTATTTAATATAGTGGCTTGGTTGTTGACATGCTAATTTAACAATTCCAGGGTTCTTTGTTCGAACCGTGTCCCAGTTCCATGATTTTTCTGAGGGCCTTAATTACCTTAGCCTCATGCATTTGCTGTTGGATGGTTTTCAGAAGTGAAATACAGTAGATTTCTATAAACAATATTGTGGAAGGCCTTACAATGAAAAATGTGCAATTGTATGTATGTAGCCTTCTGTACCTCCAGCTCAACTGATTAATAATGTAAAATTATATATGCTTATCATTTTTCTCAACAGTTAATAATGATAAATCATGGCTACTTAAGATTGCTGAAGATGGAAACCAACCGGAGGACTGGTTAGAATATCTCAAAGTAATTGAGAAACGAGAAAACAGCAATGCATCAACTTTGAATGTAATCTACAATAAAGCAATAAGGGATATTCCAGTTTATAAACACAAGAAAAATGACAACTATGCAACGATACTCATCAATTCTGCCCGATTGAGAGCGTGAGTTTTCAAGTTTATCGATTAAAATATTTTTTTCTAAATAAAGAATTTTGTAAATGGACTTTTGCAGCTAATAGAATATTCAATTGCTTGTACACATAACTTAGAATATACATTTCTTTAATTTTTAGACTACAAGATGTAGATGAAGCAAGAACATTGTTTAAATTCTCCAGGGCTAATATTAGGTTTCTTGCAAGGATCCATGTTGCGGCTGCCCAGCTGGAACTTGATATTGGTATGTTTTGTGAATTCTGTGTTAAGCTCTGTCTACACTTATCTGACTGACAAAAAATAATGTGATGTGCCCATGGACATGATGATGTCATATCACTACCATATTTAAGTATATCGCTACCATATTTGGGTACATCACATTTTTTTTGTCACATACATACTGTAGACAGAGCTTTAAATATTGACTAACAATTATAAATGCTGTTTCATTTAATTCTGTGATTTATATTTTACAGAATACTTTTTAAACAGAACTTTTTGAAGTTAACAATAGAATATCATGATAGCAACAATCCAAATGTACTAAATATATAGCTCTCGTTTTTAGAGACTTAAGTTTAGTGATTTACTAACTTAGTTGCTTACAAATCATATTTATTTATTTCAATTTATAATGACATTATTTTCATATAAACAGATAAAAAAAAAGATAACAAAGAGAGTGTAAAATCATAAAATACTAAGGATTGTACTTGAAATGTAAGGTTTACGATAACTTCATATACACAGGTGATACATTAAAATGTAGAAGTGTTCTACGCAAGGGCATTGACGTCGGAGCTGCTCCAATTGAGTTATTGAAGACCGCACTAGCTCGTCTAAAAGCTGGTGAGAAGATTCTCAACCCACAATGCAATGGGCTTAACATAGCAGACGTGGCAGGTCATCAAATTAGGTATTCGTCACATGACCACAGTGAGGATAGCACAAACACAGCAAGCTATTTAGAAGTTGATCCTGCTGTCAGTCTCAAGAAAAGGTAACTAGTCAACTTCAATGGATCAGAAATGTTCAATTTGGAAAGCACTAAAGTGGAAGAATTCTGTTGCGTATTAAAAATTCACAAAGCAAACCATTCATAATATGCAGAAGTAAACCATTGTGTAGTATGCTACATATCAAAACAGATAAACAAATAATAAAATTAACTCTTGCCACTACTAGACCTGACAGTGTAAATAAAGAGAACCTCATGTGATGTACATACTTTTAAATAAACTCCCTTTACACGTGAGAAGAGTGATATTTTTTACTAAACCATACTTATATTGTTTGAAGGTTTACATGGCGAAATCAAATGTTGGTATAAAGTTTGCGGTACATCAAGTGTATTAGTTCTGAAAAGAAATGTTGAGTTTCTCAACGTTTCGATCAATATGCTTTGATCGTCCGTTCTCACTCCTGAGGACGTTCAAAGCATATTGGTCGATACTTGATAATTATTTCTCTTGACTTAGGCAGCGAAATCCAAGTGGTATAACTGAAGATACAGATTCAATGTTGAAACAAATGCCTGATACCCAGCATGCATCAGCTAGCAATACTCTGGCAACCACACACAAAATAAGGTATTTGAAGCTTAACAGCATATTTATTTCAACTTGTTTTACAAGAGCAGCTATAACAGCTGTACTACAGCTTTGTATAAATTCCTTGGTATAAAAAAATCAATTTAAAGAATTTTCTAACCCAAGTTAATTTCTTTGTATAATTTTTATAATCTATTCAGGAAATTGGAAACTTCAACGACGTCATTGTTGGCGCTGCAACAACGCATTTCAGCGTTAAAAGCAAATAGTACATCAAGTACATCGACAAAGAACTTAACTGCCGAACTTAAAGATTGTAAGTCAACTTTTATTTTACAATAAAACAGCTGTACTGAATGAATTATTATGAATTTGCCAGAAACTCCTGTATAGCTGTGTACAGCTTAATGTTTTAAGCTTTGTCTACACAATCAAAGTTTATGTGTCTGTGATGTGCCCATATATGGACATGATGACGACATATCACTACACGACTACAGGGCACATCACACTTTTCTGGCAAACTAGTTTGATATTGTAGACAAAGCTTTAGGCTGTGGACAGGTTAACCGCTCAACCACAACCAGCACTGTTTTTTAGGCTGTCCAGGCTCTGTGTCCGCCCCCAAGTAGTAGATATGTAATATTTCATAATTCATTTACACTAATGATTGCAAAAATAAACATTCATTTTTTTGCCCTTCAAGGTTCTACTGACAAAGATTGGCTCAATAGGATTGCTGAAGATGGAAACAAACCAGAGGACTGGTTAAAATATCTCAAAGTAATTGAGAAACGAGAAAACAGCAATGCATCAACTTTGAATATAATCTACAATAAAGCAATAAGGGATATTCCAGTTTATAAACACAAGAAAAATGACAACTATGCAACAATACTTATTAATTCTGCCAGACTAAATGCGTAAGTTATACTTTTTATAAATAATTATAATTTTATAAAATACTATACTATAAGGACACTTGACTAGAGAAAGACCAAGGAGGTTTAATTTGTATTAAAACAACTGACAGCCTAATGTAAATGAGTACCTGGTTGAAAAATACTAGGGTGGAAAGGGGAACATGGAAAGGAACGGGATACCTTAACACAAAATACCAAGTCTAAAATTGTCTACACTATCAAACTAGATTGAAAAAAAAGTGTAATGTGCCCAAATATGGTGTGTGATATGATGTCGTCATGTCCATATATGGGCATATAGTGTAGCTTTAGTGACATGAGCTCCTAACCGCTCATTTGTCCTACGTTCAGAATAAATGTATGGGACTCACCTTTACCTTTATACTAAATGGTACTTTTGACTGCCTGGCTGTTGTTGCCCGTAATGAATTGATGAATATCTGCTGATACTAAAGTACTTAATAATTATTACTGAAATCAACTCCAGCTAGATATGTATGCAGGATACCAGTAAGTGAATTTGTTTAATTACAGGACGCAAGATGTGGATGAAGCAAGAAGATTGTTTAAATTTGCGAGAGCTAATGTTAGGTTTATCTCAAGAATACACATTGCAGCCGCACAGCTAGAACTTGATACCGGTTGGTCTTCATATGTTATCATTTGTCGTCTTCATTACATGCCAACATTTTTTTTTTTTTTTTTTTACGTTGCTACATTACAAAAAAAAGACAATAAAAAAATGATTTTTAAAAAAGGAATAGTTAAAGATGTGTTGTCCCCCAAAATATGAAAAATGAAAATTAATAAAGTCATACTTTAAATAGGCCATTTTGCAGTTTTAATAAAGTTCATTTCTGTAAAAAAAACAAAAAATAATAATTATTTCACTTATAAAATTTCAAAGAAAAGGTTTGTTAACCAAAAACCATTTTCTGACAGACAATTTTTAAAGTATTTTTTGCTTTGAATTATATTTTTTTTCAGTCAGGTAAATATTTTTTTTTTTCGATCCAGTTTTTGGTCAAAGGGAACTATTTTATGTGACATTAAAATGGTATGTTAAACAAAAATGTGGAGAAAGAAATTTTTTTATGACAATATATCTTTAAGTTTTAAAAAATATTATTATTTGACAGGTGATACAATAAAATGCAGGAGAATTTTGTGCAAAGCAATTGAGGTCGGAGCAACTCCAATTGAATACTTAAAGACCGCACAAGCAAGGTTAGAAGATGGCGAGAAGATTCTAAACCCACAATGCAATGGGATTATTTTAGCCGATGCAGCAACCAATCAACAGACCGTATCATCAAGCCATAGCATGTAAGATAGTTGTTTTAAAATGTATTATTTTTTAGATCTAATTTCAGGTCACAAACTACATTTAATGTACAAATAAATACTATATGGTCTTATTTTTGTTTCGTCTGCTCACAAAATAGAATTTGAACCCGGGACACTTGTATCGGAAGCCAAGCACCTTAACCACCAAACCATAACTTATTTTGAATGGTGCCAATTCGACCCGCTGTAATTTTGTATTTTTTAGAGCTAAAACCATGAAATGTTAAATTCACTCTGGAAATGAAAAAAAATAATTGTGCTTCAATCATAACATTAATTTTTATCTGTTAAATGACTGAGACCATTTTGGCCTAGCAAGCTACGACACATATTTTGTTTGAATTTCATTACCGTTTTAAAATTATTTTTTTTGTTTTAGGCAGATGAATTCCAGCGACAATAAAACAGAAGAAACAGACACGATGATGTGGCTGAAGAGACAAAAACATCTGTCACAGAGCGCTTCAAAACAGTCATGTGTCACTCCGCTAACAAAACCACCTGTAGTAACAAGTACAAGTACGGCTGGAAAACACAAAATGAGGTAGAATTATCACTAGTTTATTTAATTTTATTTCATAAAGCATCCACAGCGTGCAACTCGTCAATTACGGGTTTTATTTATATATATATATATTTATCATGCTTATAAACTAAGTCTCAGTACATTTATTTTATTTATTTATTTCAACAATATTTTACGAGGGAAGCTAATAATTAGGGACCCTCACAAAAATACAACAATAATAATAACAATTAAAATTAAAATAAATAGAATTTATAAAGATAATCAAAATAGTATAATGCACAAAATGATTACAATCAAACGGGAAATCAATTAAAATCAAAGAATTAAATTATTTACATTATTTGTTTATATGTTTATAGTTCAAGTTACATCTTGTATTTAAATTCACACACATCTTCTTTATGCATTAACTAGGTCATTAGGTGCTCCGATGCGAGTCAAAAGAGATGTGTTACCAAACGTACAAGAAGATGTTCAAGACGATGACAAACCCCTGCTACACGGGATTGCGCCTCTAAGTGATCGTCACTCATCTCGCTCAGATTCAAGCGATAACACAGATTCATCGCTCCAGAGCACACTACCGTCTCTCACATTCAGTTTGCTGGGAAGGTCAAATCAGGATAATGGTGCAGATCGACATGATAAGAAGAGGGCATCATGCAAGCTATTTTTAAGTCCAAATAAAAGGTACTTAGTAAATTTAATATAATTTTTGTCATAAAGCTAAACTAGTGTGACAAAAAGTGTGATGTGCCCAAATATGGTAATGACATTTCCAAATATGGTAGTGATATGACATCATCATGTACATATATGGGCACATCACATTTTTTTTGTCACATAAAGTTTGATAGTGAAGACAGAGCTTTAAGATTTAGAATTAATTAATTAAAAATTTTTTTCTTAAATCAGTATTGGTATTTGTTAAATTGTAAAATACAATCTTTTATTATTTAATCTGTTTTTATCTAAAATAAATAAGTTTCATGGAATAACTAACATTTAATTTCAGCCAAGCACCATCAGAGATGCAAATAGATTCGCAAAAAGTGTCTGCACCATCAAGCCTAATGTCATCTAAGCAGCATCCAACATGTAAAGCCTCAACAGCTGTTTTGCCACCCTCATCAAGCACCCCTCATCCATCACATGGCCCTGTGTTTACCCCTCTCCCTATTAATACCACCCCACCAGACATTCCAGCTTCTGTAATGGCCACTGCCAGCAGCAAGCCTGTTGTTTCTCCTCCTTCAGCAATAAAACCTGCAGTAATTTCACCTCCTGTACTAAAATCTTCTCCCGTTGTAACCCCTCCTGTAACTGTGAAAGCTATAGTTCAACCCCCTCCTGTTGTCCATTCTGCACCAGTGGTAAACTTCCAACAACCACCAATGCAAGTAAGTGAAATATGTTTGTGTTTTATTTATAAAATTTGTTTTGATTATAAAATATGTGTTATATTTTATTTATAGAATATGTTTTATTTATAAAATATGTTTTATTTATTAAATATGTTTTATTTATTAAATATGTTTTATTTTCTAAATGTTTTGATGTTTTATTTTTAAATATGTTTATGTTACTTACATAAAGGAAAGAGTTTAAGCAACAATTTTGATTTGCTTTTATAGAACACAAGTAAGAATGTTATCTACGTTAACAACAAGTTGTACACAATTTTAAAGCTTGTAGGCAAGGGAGGATCATCAAAGGTGGGTTGTACAGATTAATTTAGCTTTCTTTGACTTGTACAGTGGCGTAACAGCTATAAGCGCTCACTGGCTAAACCCAGCGCTTATGAGAGCCTCTGAGTAGGGCTCAGAGGGAAAAATTGTATTAAAATATGTGAAAAAAAGTGAAAAATGCCCAAGTACTCTAGCTTTGGAGGGCCATTTAAATGTCCTGAAACCAGGGGCCTCTGCGTTACACTACTGGTCTTTTATTATTAAGATAAATCACATTTTTTAAAAAGCTCAGTCCTATTTTAAAGTGGTTACGGTAATGTATCCTCAATATATGATATTGTTAATTTGTAAATAAAAATGTCTTTAAACTTCTGTTGAATTAATTTATTTGTCCTCAATGTGTGATACCTATCTATTTGTGACAGTGACCTTTATTATTTATTTTTTTTTCTTCAGGTGTACCAAGTGTACAGTCCAGACTTAAAGAACGTGCTAGCGATTAAACGAGTCGACCTAGAGTTAGCCGATGACCTCACAAAACAAGGATACATCAATGAGATTACGTTGCTTACACAACTTCAGAAGAAAACAGAAAAGATTATTAAACTCTATGATTTGTAAGTAATTCAATCATCATTATCTATTAAGCTCTGTTTACACTATCAAACTTTATTTGACAAACACATGTGATGTGCCCATATATGGACACGATGATGTCATATCACTACCATATTTGGGAACATTACACTTTTTTGTCAAAATAGTTTGATAATGTAGACTGAGCCTAATAGTTGTGCCTTTAAAGCAAAGTTCTGAATTTGGTGTAATATGCCAATATACAGACAAATGATTGAATTAATAAATATGTATAAAGATCATTAAACAAAGGATTTATATACAGTATCTTAAAGACATTTAAAAAAAAAAAGAAGATGTTTATGTAATGAACTTTTGTTTATACAGTGAGTTAACAGACTCGTTCATTGTAATGGTGATGGAATGTGGTAGCATAGATTTATCCACATTCTTACGACGTAACAAGAACATTAGCGAGGACAAGATACGATTTTATTGGCGTGAGATGCTTGAAGCCGTCAACGTCATACATCAAGAAGGTTTGTCGTCCTTTTCTGTATATCCATGCTTTCATTTTTCTTTTATATACTTGAATTTTACAATACTCATCTAAATTTTTGTTAATTGTGTTTCATTATATATTTAATGACAGTGACCATTTCTACTAAACGCTGTCTACACTATCAAAATTAATATGACAAAAAAATGTAATCTGCCCATATATGGGCATGATGATGTCATTGCACTACCATATTATTGGGGTATATCACTACCATATTTTGGCACATCACACTTTTTTTGTCAAACTAGTTTGATAGTGTAGACAGAGCTTTAAACCATAAACCATCATAAGCTCTCTCTTTAATAAAGAAAAATCTGGTAATTGTAATGTAATGTGAACACAACTAAAGGAACCCAATACACTCTGTGGGAAAGAATGGAGGACTGCAGAAGACCTATGCTAATTTGTCCAGATTCTCATACGGTAGTAATATTTACAATTGTTCCTACAGGGATTGTACACAGTGACCTGAAGCCAGCCAACTTCCTATTTGTAGAAGCTACGTTAAAACTGATTGACTTTGGCATTGCAAATGCAATTCAGGTGGACCAGACTAGTG
This sequence comes from Antedon mediterranea, assembly GCF_964355755.1. Taxonomy (NCBI): domain Eukaryota; kingdom Metazoa; phylum Echinodermata; class Crinoidea; order Comatulida; family Antedonidae; genus Antedon; species Antedon mediterranea. The sequence continues at coordinate 1,756,117 of NC_092676.1, read as the reverse complement.
TGTTAAGAGATCAACAGATTGGCACCCTAAATTACATGTCCCCTGAGGCAATCCAGGACACCTCTCCCCCTCCTCCAATCGACTCATCTGGCCGCCGAAAACCAAGGCTTAAGGTAACTACTTCACTTCCTAAGCATAAAAAAAAACTTGGTTTGTAACATGGCCCCAAGTTTACCATTCCTGTAATTGGTGAGTTTACGTGCTTTAACCAGCTGTTGGTAAAATAAACTTATTATTTTGCTCAATTTTTGTGTATGCTTTTCATGCTCCTACTGTAATAATACATAATACACTTGCTAAATCAGTACATTTTGTTTAAACAAAAACTGAAAAAATTTGACTGGCACTATAGAGTGGCGGTTAATATGTTTGCATACCAATTGCAAGGTCCTGGGTTCAAATCCTGTCACAGTACCAGGATATTTCTCACTGCCCAAAATAATGTCACTCATAGGAGTCTTAGTTTTAAGCTCTGTCTACACTATCAAACTAGTTTGACATAAAAAGTGTGATGTGTCCAAATATGGTAGTGATATGCCCAAATATGGTAGTGATATGACATCATGTCCATATATGGGTCCATCACATTTTTTTGGTCACATAAAGTTTGATAGTGTAGGCTTTAGACAGCATGTGATTCCCATCCTGTAATTGACAAATTTGTTTTTTCAGATAAATTGTCGGAGTGATGTATGGTCGTTAGGTTGTATACTTTACTACATGGTGTATGGCAAAACACCATTCCAACACATCACCAATGGATTGATGAAGTTACAGGCTATTATTGACCCTCATCAAGAAATACACTTTCCAGCCATTAGTAATAAAGATCTTCACGATGTATTGCAGGTAAACCACACTCATATTTGTTGCTAAATTGGCAAATCTTTGCATCCTTACATTTTTTGTTGACCCTAACCCCAATTCAGAAACCTTTCAAATTGTTTTAATTCAGTTATTATTTCTGTGACATGTTTTACTTTTGCATTATATGACCTAAATCATAGCATAAAACTTATCAACTGTTTATTTGTGATTAGAAATGTTTGATTCGTAACCCAAAACACCGTCCATCCATTGATACACTGTTGGAGCATCCATTCCTGGTGAAAAAGACTCCAGGTAAGATATTATGTCGATCTTTACAATAATAAAACAATTAAAATTTGACAGCTGTTGCTTGTGTGTCAATCCTTGAGTAGATTATGATAATAGAGAGGTTTCGCAACCTTACGAATACGAAAACGGATACGTCATACTTTGTGAAACTTTAGAGCTGATCCCCTTTTCATATTTCATGATCTATTTTGCACATTTTGCATTTGAATCAGGAATGATTCATGATTATAATATAATTATAGATTTATTGAAAGTAATTTACTAAAGTAATTTACTAAAATGCCAAGTCAATTTTGATAAATAGCAGTTTGTAAGGCCATCACTCGCTTTGATGTTACGCTAGGCCTAGGCAGCCAAGCACCAAGCAACACGTACCACCTGCGCTTCACTCAAATTTACCGCAGTCATATTTTGGACGCGCCTCAATATTTTTTTGCCATGTGAAACAGATTTTTTATGGCTTACGAATACGTGTGCGTGACGTATCCGTTTTCGTTATCGTATTCGTAAGATTGCGAAACCTCTCTAATAGTTCTGCTAAATAGCTGATATTTAAGTTAATGACATTATACAGTCGCATAATACATTACTTTATTTTACTCAACATCATTGCCAGAATGTAATAATGTTTTTAAAAGTACAACTTATATTTAATGTGTGCTTCTTGGTGTAGATGAAGAATGTAGAAGTTTATCTGACTCTGGAACCTGTCAACTATCATCCAATCAACTGCAAGCGTTGATCAGTCAGCTGTCGTCAGTACGAGTTCATTCTCCTAGAAGTATGAGTGCAATATCAAATGCCAAGGTATCGTTTAATCACTTCTAATTACCATTTAGTCAAAATATACTTGTTTTTCATGACACACCCTGTCCAACCACACACTGCCCACCTCACCCTGTCCAACCACACCCTGCCCAACGACATCCCAATGTGAAAAAAAAATTTCTGTCTCCATAGGTGTTGATTGAACAACTTCAGAAAGGAAATGGTCTGGCTGAAGTATCAACCGAGGTCGATCAAAGAGTAAGTAAACATTAAAATAGAATTGATAAGAATTGTGTGCTTCACAAAAAGTTTTTATTAATATCTCCAATAAAATTGTAATAATAGTTCATTCTTATATAAGCAGGCTGTACATAATTAAAATATAAGTAAAGAGAAAATGCCAAAATTAAAAAGCTATTACCCCGTATAAATTTACACACACATTTTCTCAGAGTAGGTTAGATTTGAGCATTCACCCAATCTGGCATGGCGCTCTAGCTATTTACACACACATTTTCTCAGAGTAGGTTAGATTTGAGCATTCACCCAATCTGCCATGGCTCTATAGCTTAATACATGCATTTCTAGTATCTACATCTAAAATGTTTTCTGCGATTTTGTTAGATTTTAGGTAGTGATCCTCCTGCTACGCCAGTCTTGGAGATGGCGCCCCCATTATCTCAACCGCCAACGAAGCAAGCAAGGTCTGCTAGTAGGCAGCCTCTACAATCAGTGAATATGGTTGATGTTTATAAGACACAAGGGGACATGAAACAAGGAATGGCAAGCAGCAAACACAGAAACGAATCCAATGATAAGGTATAATGGTGGTTTCACCCTACACAACCCTTCTACCAACCCCTCCACCAGCCTTATACTAACCCTTTCACAACCCTTCTACCAACCCCTCCACCAGCCTTATACTAACCCTTCCACAACCCTTCTACCAACCCCTCCACCAGCCTTATACTAACCCTTTCACACCCCTTCTACCAACCCCTCCACCAGCCTTATACTAACCCTTCCACACCCCTTCTACCAACCCCTCCACCAGCCTTATACTAACCCTTCCACAACCCTTCTACCAACCCCTCCACCAGCCTTATACTAACCCTTCCACACCCCTTCTACCAACCCCTCCACCAGCCTTATACTAACCCTTCCACACCCCTTCTACCAACCCCTCCACCAGCCTTATACTAACCCTTCCACAACCCTTCTACCAACCCCTCCACCAGCCTTATACTAACCCTTCCACACCCCTTCTACCAACCCCTCCACCAGCCTTATACTAACCCTTCCACACCCCTTCTACCAACCCCTCCACCAGCCTTATACTAACCCTTCCACACCCCTTCTACCAACCCCTCCACCAGCCTTATACTAACCCTTCCACACCCCTTCTACCAACCCCTCCACCAGCCTTATACTAACCCTTCCACAACCCTTCTACCAACCCCTCCACTAGCCTTATACTAACCCTTCCACACCCCTTCTACCAACCCCTCCACCAGCCTTATACTAACCCTTCCACAACCCTTCTACCAACCCCTCCACCAGCCTTATACTAACCCTTCCACACCCCTTCTACCTATCCGTCAAAAATTGTAAAATCAAAAACATTATTTTATTTTCATTTCTGTGTGTTTTGTGTTTAGCATTATTCAATTATTATTATGATACAGTAGCATTTTCTGTTTATAATATTTAAAACTTAACTAACCAACATATTAAAATAAATTTATATTAGAGACTTTACATTTGATCAATTATATCCTTGAAGCAAAGTGTTAGATAGATAGAAGCATAGAATAACATTTTTTGCAGTTACTGTTCATTAATCAAGTTATTTGGACTCCAGTACAATTTTAATTTTAGTTTCAGAATTATGTTTGTCCAAAAACAAATTAATTCAGGAATTCATTCCATTTCATAAGATACTGTAAATCTTTTTCTGTGTTTTATTGAGATCAAATACTATTTACTGTAATGAGTTATTGGGACTTATTTTCTGCTGTCTCTCTGTTCTCATTTCTTGCATTTTGTAACCTCTTGTTTTTAATAATAGTGTCAGAGCTAACATATGTATTTTCAACCTCTTCTGCTATATTATCATCAGTTAAATAATACATCTCATTTTCTACAACTGTGTTACTCGCAATAATTGTGTCAATGTTTCGTTGAAAGTGCACAACTGGTACAGGTGTGTTGTGATGTTTCCTCTTTTGTTGTTCATAACAACACACACAAGTAAAACTATTAGTATAATGTTACTTGTTACCAGTATTATGGTTATTTTATTGGCCTTTTGTGGAGTTGTCTTTGTAGGAATATCATTGGAGGTTTTGTCATTTTTTATTGTGAATGTTATCTCTTCAGATCTGTTCTGAACATCAGTACTCACCAGACACTTCACAGTGTAGTTACCAGCTGGTAAATTACTAAAGCATCTTTTATCAGTTTCATTGTAATATTGATTCTTGAATTTCTCTCCATTCAAACTCCATTTATAAATTGTTTTGTTACCAGATCCACCTTCTGCATAGCACTTAAAGTAATTCTGGTTCACATCAACTTTACATGTTTCATACAACCTTTGAACCTCTACCTTTAATTGAGGGTGAACCATCAATATCAATGTGTAGCATCTGGTGTAATAATTATTTAAAATACAGTAGAAAAATACCCCTTCTCCAGAATGAAAACCTTTTAAAGTCTGATTAATTGTAACAGTGTCAGTATCTGTACGATGAATCTGTGTAATGTTGTGCTTTCCTTGGATCCAACCAATTGTCACTTCATATTTGATGTTGTCATATTTCCGGATGTCACATGACATGTTTACTTCTTCTCCTTCGATGATGCCATTCATATTATCACAATAAAGTTTTACAATGTTTGGTTGAGGGCTAATATTCCAGTTTATACCTGATGAAACTATCAAATATTGTAAATTATAATCATCTTGACATGTGTATATTCCTTCTTGGAAAAAAGAAATGTAAAGTGGACATTTAACTATGACATCCTTTCCAGACAAACTAATCGTGTACAGGTTACCCGATGGTTTAATTTCTACACTTGACTTGAGGTATGCTCCATATTTGAACTCCCTTTCGAATTGTACCAACTCTTTTGAAGCTCCACGTCTGAATATCAACAAGCAGTTCACCATTACAAACATGATATTAGGGAATTTCAAAGTCATCTTAAACAACTTCTCTATGTATTGATGCAGAAATTCCAGGTCCTGTTGTAGCTTAAGACTGAAGTGGTGTTTACATTTCATGTGTTACTGTTAGTGTGAATAAAATACAGAAAGTCACAGTTTATAATATTGAAACAAGGAAGAAGAATATACTTTATGTTTTAGTTTTACTAATCAAAACTAATTTTGTGGATATTTTTATACAGAACCTTTTGTTTTGATTGAAAACAGATTTTATTTATGTTTTCACCGATATTGAAAGCAATTTTGTGTAAAATTGAAACGTGGCAGGCTATTGGTGCTTGACATTTAACAAGATCGCCTAAAATTTATAATTTAAATCTACGATACTTAGTATTGTATATTCAGGAATAGCCGCTCCATAGTCTCTTTGCTTTTCTTCCTTATATCTTAATTAACTCAAAAACTGTTTATACTAACAAATATTACTGTTAATTTATTAGTATGTAAAATGCTAAATTTAGCCAGGCAAAGTGTTCAGATAAAATCATAGAGAGAGTAAAAACTGTACTCAGAATGTTCTGCAGTAGTTATTCAGAACAATTTACTTACTTACTTGGGTTTATTTAGGTGTAGAGGCTGAAAGCGGTGGTATTTGTTTGCCCCTCATTACTTCTCGCGTGCATTTGATGTAAGGGTCGTACTTCATTGGGTGGTTAGCTATTTCTCCAATACTAATTTAAATTGGTTTATTGTGTTGGCTTCCACAACATGTCCGGGTAAAGAATTCCAGTTATTAATGGCTCTGAATAAAAATGGATTTTGCCTGTTCCTAGTTCTGCATTGTTGATTTTTTTATTTTTAAAATATGACCTCTGGTTCTTGTTTTTAATTTTAATTTGGTAGAATTATTTTGTCCAAATACACCAGGAATTCATTCTTGTTAACTCTAATTTCACACGATATTTCATTTCCAGTTTTATTGCTCTTTTTCACTTCAGTTGAGAATATAAAATGTATCTCAAACGTAACAGGAAGTTGTTGACATTAAAATAGTGTATCATAATGTATGAGAGAACAAACGTTTGCTTTATAGAGTTCAAGTTATTGAGACTCTAGTACAAAATATTTTAGTGTTTTTCGGTATTATTTATGCCTGTTCTATATTATTATCATAAATTGAATGGTATATCTCATTTTCTGCAATAATTTCCAAATCATCATTTTGTAACCTCTTGTTTTCCATCACAGTGTCTGAGCTAACATAGTCAGTCTGTTCTGCTGTCTCTCTGTTCTCATTTCTTGCATTTTGTAACCTTTTGTTTTCAATCACAGTGTCACAGCTAACATAGTCAGTCTGTTCTGCTGTCTCTCTGTTCTCATTTCTTGCATTTTGTAACCTCTTGTTTTCCATCACAGTGTCACAGCTAACATAGTCAGTCTGTTCTGCTGTCTCTCTGTTCTCTTTTCTTGCATTTTGTAACCTCTTCTTTTCAATCACAGTGTCACAGCTAACATAGTCAGTCTGTTCTGCTGTCTCTCTGTTCTCTTTTCTTGCATTTTGTAACCTCTTCTTTTCAATCACAGTGTCACAGCTAACATAGTCAGTCTGTTCTGCTGTCTCTCTGTTCTCTTTTCTTGCATTTTGTAACCTCTTGTTTTCCATCACAGTGTCACAGCTAACATAGTCAGTCTGTTCTGCTGTCTCTCTGTTCTCTTTTCTTGCATTTTGTAACCTCTTCTTTTCAATCACAGTGTCACAGCTAACATAGTCAGACTGTTCTGGTGTCTCTCTGTTCTCATTTCTTGCATTTTGTAACCTCTTGTTTTCAATCACAGTGTCACAGCTAACATAGTCAGTCTGTTCTGCTGTCTCTCTGTTCTCATTTCTTGCATTTTGTAACCTCTTGTTTTCAATCACAGTGTCACAGCTAACATAGTCAGTCTGTTCTGCTGTCTCTCTGTTCTCATTTCCTGCATTTTGTAACCTCTTGTTTTCAATCACAGTGTCACAGCTAACATAGTCAGTCTGTTCTGCTGTCTCTCTGTTCTCATTTCTTGCATTTTGTAACCTCTTGTTTTCAATCACAGGGTCACAGCTAACATAGTCAGTCTGTTCTGCTGTCTCTCTGTTCTCATTTCTTGCATTTTGTAACCTTTTGTTTTCAATCACAGTGTCACAGCTCTCATGTGAATTTTCAGCTTGTTCTGTTATGTTATCATCAACTGAACAGTAAATCTCATTTTCTGTCATCAGTTGTAAAACCTCAGAAGTGTCACCAACACTAATTGTGTCGCCAACACTAATTGTGTCATTATTACTTTGATAGTGCACAACAGGTACAGGTGTGTTGTGATGTTTCTTCTGGTTTTTATAACAACTCACAACAAACACAAGCAAAACTATCAGTATAGTACTTGTTACCAGTATAATGATTATTGTGTTGGCCTTCTTAGTTGCCTTTGTGGCTGTTGGCATGTCATCTTTGGAGGTCATGTCTGTTAGCATGTCAACTCTGATTATGAATCCTATCTCGTCAGATCTGTTCTGAACATCAGTACTCACCAGACACTTCACAGTGTAGTTACCAGCTGATAAATTACTAAAGCATCTTTCATCAGTTTCATTGTAATACTGATACTGATATTCCTCTCCTCTCAAATTCCAATGATAAATTATCTTGTCACCAGATCCACCTTCAGCATAGCATTTGAAGCAATTCTGGTTCACATCAACTTCAGGTGTTTCATACAACCTTTGAACCTCTACCTTTAATTGAGGGTGAACCATCAATATCAATGTGTAGCACCCGGTGTAATGATTAATATTTGAAAAACAGAACAAAAATATGCCTTCTCCATAATGAAATCCTTTTAATGTCTGATAAATTCCAACGTCAGTATCTAGATGATGAGTCTGTGTAATGTTGTGCTTTCCTTGGATCCAACCAATTGTCACTTCATATTGGATGTTGTCATCTTTTTTGATAAAATCACATTGAATGTGTACTTCCTCTCCTTCAATGATGTCTTTCATATCTTCACAATAAAGTTTCACATGCTTTGGTTGATGCCTGGTCTCGTTTATACCTGATGAAGGTCGCAAATATTGTAAATTATGATCATCATGACATGTGTATATTTGTTGGTCAACAAAAGAAATGTAAAGTGGACATTTAACTTGAACATACTTTCCAGACAAGTTAATGGTGTCCCATCTACTTGATGGTTTAATATTCACATTGTGCTTGAGGTATATTGAGTAATAAAATACTCTGTCAAATTTTACCAACTTTTTGGAAGATCCAGGTTTGAATATCAACAAATAGGTCACCAATACAATCGTGATATTCAGAAATGTCAAAACCATCTTTAAAAACTTTAGTGTTGATGCAGTTTGTGGAAAACCAAGTCCTGTAGACAAAGACTGACATCAGGACTGCTGAGGTGTTAATATTTCTTCTATATTACAAGGAAGAATATACTAATATAATAATAGTTTTTATAATCAAAACTAATTTTGTAATTTCTAAAGTTTTTATTTCGGTTTTCACTGATAACAAAAGAAAGATAAAGAAAGAAATTTCAATACACAATACAGTTAGTTAAACATGTGACATCATTATTATATTGTTTCATCTAAGTTACTAATAATTGTTTTATTAATTTGGACATTAACTGTAAAGTAACATGTTTTATAAAAATGTTTCATAATACTGTACTTTAGACTTAGCTAGTGCACTGTGTATATGGCAGTTTAGATATGCATAGCCTGTTAACTATTTAGTATAAATGTTCAAGTTTTTAATATAGTAAAAAATACTGATGAGAGCAGGATGACTAAAACCCTAGTGCTTTTTGCAAGCCTCCAAATGTATGGTTTTGCATTGTACACAGCGTCTGAAGTAGGTAAGTAGAGAAAGCTGAAAGATTTCCACCTTCTCCAAAACTGACTTTAAGTTATCTAAGCGTAAAAACTCCAAAAGGACCAATCCTGCACCTTACTCCACAACACCTAAGTCTAATCAACAACCAATCATCAAATTGATCACAAAGCGTTGTATTGCTGTAACAATGCTAATTAAGAAGTGCTTCACTATAAATGATATGCAAGTAAGTAGGTCTAAACATACCATTGCAATGTTCTTATTCATTTCTTCATCATTACAATGCAATAATATAATATCAATTTATATTGTTTTGTTCTCACTACTTGCTTTGTTATAAACCAATTGTTTCCAAACCACAGTGTATCATTTAGGCATTTCCAACATGTTCTGGTGACTCATTAATTGCACAGTAAAGTCCTTCATTGACGTTGGTCTGTAGAAAGAATTCTCACTGGCCATTGAGTCCCTGTTTCTTTGATAGTATATAGCAGGTTGTGTTTTGTTGTTATGTTTTTACATTTGTCACAACATACCACACACACAAGTATAAATATTACCCAGTGCCAGAAACAATTAAAATAATGATGATAAAAAAATACCACATCTTTAAAAACGTCTCTATAACCAGTTTGTAAAAAGCCAACTTCTAAATTCTTGATGTTATCATCATCAGCAGAGACAGAATTAGTGTTTTTGATTTCTTTTTATTTGTGTGAAAGTCTAGGTTTATATGATGCCAACATGAAATACAGTGTTAAATTGTGTTTTGGTTTTCGCTGCGCCAATAAGGTTGATGGTTATATGCTACAGATCACACATAGACTGATGTAATGCGAATAATGTATTTTAATAACTGTCAATATATTGAGTTAACTCAATACAAACAACATGGAAATCACAGCCACAACGAACAAACAACGCCAGTCCATGAGGGCGCACTGGTGCTGAGTAATCTCACAACTATTTATCTAAAATTCAATTTGAAATATTGAGCCTGTAAGTCTTAACACCATTATACTTGTATAAATGTTTGTAGTATGATGGTAAGGAGTTATAAAGTCCTCCTAAAAAAGTCTCTATATGTTGATAATTTTTGGCCAAAGATTAAAGAGTTACTCATTTATTTTCTTCAATTAAATTGTTTTAATTGTGCTTATTTTTTATACAGAAAGCTTCGGTTTGTACTATGACAACAAGGAAGAATATATATATATATTTCTAGTTTGGTTTTCGCTAATAATAACAAAACTTTGGTAAAAAGTTCACACGCATGAAACAATAACAACATACATACTGAATTTATTGTTGATTTTTTTGTACAGTATATTTACACTAATTAAGTTTAATATGATCAATACTGTTTCTGAATTTTTTGAATGGGTGGAATATTACATACACTATTATGGTAATCATCTAAACTAGAAAACTACCTCTTTCTCCAAGTCCCCTAATTCATTTCAATGGCAATGTATTATTCGGGTTAAAAAAATACAAAATACGATGTATTATATATTCTAGTAAAAAAATATATACATACATGTTTGTAAGACAATATAAATTGTAGTAAAAACCCACCCAACAGTTTATGTTGGAAAATCTTTTGCATACATATTTCTATGTGTTTTCTAATATCTGTACTAATTGCCAATAATTATAATAAAATTGTTTAGTTGTATTATATTACTACTGTATTACTAATAAGGAAGTAGCTCAAATATTATAGGCTTTCGCATTCCAATTTGTCAAAACCACTATGTTTTAGTGTATTAATACAACTGTATAATAATATTTTTGCGTTTTACGTCTTAATACCCTTTTCACATCCTGCATAAATTGTTATATACGCATACTATGTTTTAGTATATTAAGGAAGTATATTAATATTTTAGGCTTACATCTTAGGTGATCTGATAAATGTTGTAGATTCAAATAGTTTAAAAATAACAAGTACCGTATTCAAATATTTTAGTACAGTAGAAATTTGCAGGCTTTTTTTTACATTTAAATACTAAACAATAATTTTAGTAAAATGAATTTTGTAGTGCACCATGAGATTCCTAAAAAGGTTAAGAATTCTCTGCCTCCTCGTCATCATCACTCCAGAAGTTGCTAACAACTGAAGTGTTGAGACATTCTCAATCTTTTTTCTGAAGAGTCCCATGTTGTATCATAAACCTTACTCTACTATTGTACATGTACAGTATACACACGCTGGGGCAGTAATAATGATGGCGGCAAATAATGACAATAACGACAACAATAATAACATTCTTTTATGTGATGTTATTGTTAGTACAAAGTGTTTGAGAGTCTGAAGATCAAACTGCAGTTTCAATATGTTCTACTGTATCATTAATTGCATCATAAATCGTTTCAGCCATGTTGGTATGTTCATCAGAATACTCACTTCCAGATGGGTCTCTGTCTCTTTGATAGTACACAACAGGTTGTGGTATGCTGGTATATTTCTTCTTAATATAATAACACAACACCATACATACAAGTGCAATCACCATTGTACTTGTTACCAGTGTTATAATCAGTTTATTAGATGTTGTCATTCTGTCTGACATGGCTTCATTAATGATTTTTTTATATGTTGTCATTGCTACTAGCCTGGCATCTTCAATTGTGAATGTTATCTCATCAGATCTGTTCTGAACATCAGTACTCACCAGACACTTAACAGTGTAGTTACCAGCTGGTAAATTTCCAAAGCATCTTTCATCAGTTTCATAGAACCGATACTGCAATTCCACTCCATTCAAACTCCAATTTAAAATTATCTTACCAGGTCCACCTTGTGCATAACACTTGAAGCAATTATTGTTCACATCAACTTCAGAATTTTCATATACACCTTTGACCTCTACCATTAATTGGGGATAAACTGTCATAAACAATTCATAGCAATTAATGCTATTCTCAAATGAAATACAGTACCAAAACACCCCGTCTCCAGAATAAAAACCTTTAAAAGTCAGATTAATTGTAATGTCAGTATCTATACGATGAGTCTGTGTAATGTTGTGATTTCCTTGAACCCAAATAGTTGTTACTTCATGTTGGTCATAGTCAGACTCTTTGATCAAATCACATGAAATGTGTACTTCCTCTCCTTCAACGATGTCCCTTAATCCGTCACAATAGAGTTTTACAAGATCTGGTCGAGATGTGGTATATTTCACACCCGGCCGTGTATAAATAGTTTTTTGAATATTATCATCAAAGTGACATGCGTATAGTCCTTGATTAGAACCAAACGAAATGAAAAGTGGACATTTAACTGTTACATATTTTCCTAATCGCTCAACATTCTGTCGTTTTATTACTGGTATGATTGTAATGTTTACCTTACTTGTTGATGAGTAGTGAAACTTAGCACTAATTATTACTAAACTTCTTGAAGCTCCTCCATGTCTGAATATCAACAAGCAGTTCACTACCAAAATGAATTTTAGGGTCATCTTTAAAAAACCTCTGTGTATTGATGCAGTTTGGTTAAATCCAATTATCTAAATTGCTAATTTGCTCAAAGACTGAAGTGCTGTTTGCATTTAGTGTGTTTTAATAATATAAGGAAGCATAGGTTTAACAAGGAAGAATATTGTTGAATATTGTTGTATACGGAAATATTGGATAATAATTTATGCCAAAAGGAAGTCTAGATTTTGTGTAAGCTAACTATAAAAAGCATTGTAAAATAATTCTGTGCACAGTTAATTTTCCTGAAACCCCATACAGTTTAACGAGATAATCATTATCTGTGATTTACTAACTTTTGTTTTCTTACTTTTTAGTGTTAAGTGTCGGCTGTAACCAGTGTCAATGTCCAGTACTAAATTAAATTTTTTTTTTTTTTTTATTTTTTTACAGGAAAATTTTGCCATGAGAGAAAGTATGGTAAACCAATGACAGATACTGATATAGGTAAATTAATTCATTTTCAACAGTAATATTTTAATGCACTACTACAATTGCAAAGAAATATATGAAATACAGTAATATTATGACATGTACAAGATGAATTAAAAACTTGTTTGCACTTGGAGTTCATTGAAAAAATAACCCTTCAATCATGGAGGTATAAAATTTAATTATTCTAATTTTATACCTCCATGTTTTAATTTAAGCTTCATGAGCTTTTGTTCTGCACTATACAAATGCTATGTTATGCTATATGCTATATGTTCTACACATGAATACCTACCGTATTGTTTCCTAATAAACGCCCGCTCTGAGATTGTTTCCATATTGTAATGAGTGCTCAAATAGAATTGCATGTGTATCCAGTCCATATAGGAGCGTTAGATTGGTAATAAAAGAAAATATATTTATTTCACCCACTAGCGATGAACTTATTGCTGTTCAAATAACTACTGTAGCAAACGGAATATGGCCTAGATATAGCTTGCACATTAAATTGTTTTTCAACAAATAACAAACTTTTTAACTGTTTTAAAGCAGCCTGTTCAGGTAATTTTGGGTGTTGAAATTTACCTCCAATAAACGCCCCCCCCCCCTTTTTATTTATTAGAAACAATACGGTATATCTGTTTTAATTTCATACGCATCGAACAGCGAGTAACTCACCAATTTACAGAATGCGTGGATAAATTATTTTATGATTTATCATTTGACATTGGCTTTTAAAACTTTAATATAATACTATTGTAAGATAAACATTTATACAACTTAATGTGTTTTTTTTTGTTCAGATTTTTAAACAGATGGTTGTTATTCACTATACAGTATAGATCAAGACACTAGTATCAATATAGTTTTTGAAATATTGTCAATTAGTTTTAACCAATGTGTATTTTTAGATAAATGCAAGCAGAACAATTACGTATTGCCTACTCCACTGCCACCCTCACTATACTATGCCAAATAGGCCTACTGTACTTCCTTCATATTATCCTATTACACAGTGCACAGACAGCGTATAGTGGACCAGTATAATACCAGTAATGTTTAATACTAGTTTACATTATGTTTTATATCTTTAATAACTAAACTATATATTATACATTATCAATAAACTAGTAGATATAGTGTGCTTCTTGTTATAAGAACAGGTCATTCTAAGCAATGCTGTTTACAGATTTAAAGTTATTGTTTTATAATTAAGTTGAAATACTGTATTCAGTAAGGTAGCTATCATCAATGTGACATCTAGTTCCTTCTTTTAATCAATCAAGACAGAATAATAAAAACAATTTAACACTGTGTATTCATCTATGTAATTCTTTTGTGTGTCAAAACCAACCAACCAAATCAAAATGGTGGGCTTTAAAATTATCTATTGATTATGAGATAATCAAATGTGTATTTATCAAACTTATAACATCAGTCAAGTTTAAACTTAAACTATGATAAATTTATATAAATGCATGATTTTTAATCTCTTTCTCTTTATTATCGAGCACATAGAGACATCGTTTATATGCGCTATAATATAAATCTGACTATATTATTATTTATTAATAAAAACATATTATTTTTACTGTATTTTGTAATACTTATAGAGATAGTGGTGCATATAAATTGTAAAATTCAGTAAATGGTAGTGTGCACAAAATACAACTCAAAATCGTACAAATTCAATGAAATACACCGTAGAATACATTTACTTACAAAATCTATAAACACATTTCGTTTTTAGTCTTTTAAAAAACAAAGCATGATTTTACCTAACTTTGCGTTTTCGTCCCCGGTTTTCGAAGTGATACTGAAGTGATTAAGGATAAAAACGTTATTTACTCGACTACGGTAATCTAAATAGATTTTATTGTGAATCCTTTATCGTGAGCTTGTTTTAAGTATACTTTATAGTCCCTAAAAAAATATTATACAAATTTGTTTTCGGTATTTAGATTGTTTTATTTTGTTTTCGGTTCGTTTTCGGTTGTTTATGGTTGTTTTCGGTTGTTTTTGCTTATTTTCGGTTGTTTTCGATAATTAGACTGACCGGCTCGAACTTCGAACTACGACTAAAGTCCGGTTTAAGAATACGGGCGTATGTTTGAGGAAAACGAAGAAATATATCATGTTGACGTATAGCAAATATTATTGTTATAATATAGCAAAAGGAAACAGATGATAACACTTCAGTTTTATATTGTTTTGATTTGTCCTGCTATTTTTGTAAAATCTTCACCCATACTTCAGTAAACACAATTGCTCATTGTAAAGATTCTCGCCCGTATTCTTAAACCGGACTTTAGTCGTAGTTCGAAGTTCGACTTGAAAAAGTCGTATAGTTCGAGCTATTACTTCAAATTCGATTCAAAAACGAAGTAGTCGAAGTTTGCAGTTCGACTTAATGAAGTCGAGTTGCACACGTCTGGGTAACAAAGGCTAAATATTGGTCAATGACAAGAGAGTATTTGAGGAGCAGACGAAATTTTGCGCATTGATATCACTTTCCATTTTCTTACAACACTTTTTAGGGTACGCATCAGGACTATATACATGAAAAATAATTGTAATCGTTAATTATTAGAACAAGATCAGTATTAATTTAACAGTGAAGTACTTTTGATTAACAACAAACAACTATATTTAGGAACCATGGCGGTACGGTAACTTTTATATTTTCTAGGCCCCCAACAAAGTATGATCGCGACGAACTACGCACTTCATAGCGTGTTCAATGGTTGAAATAAACATTTATTTCTTTCATATTTATATTTAAGTAAAACATTATAATTACTGATATTTTATATATATATTTTTTTTAGAGTTATAATAAAGTAAATCATAATGTATGAAAAAGGTGATTCAGTTGAAAATGAAAGAGGCAAAAAAACCCAAGAAAGTTATCTATCAATTGGAAAAAAAAAATCCAACTGAAAACTTGTATATAATTGGGAAGCCATGTAAGATTATATACTTATATATAAATGTAAACATTCCATCGCGTTGTGAATTTCCGCATCTGCCATTGTCGCTATTATATGGCGTGACGTAGTTCAAGATGATTTTCATTATTATAACTTATACCAATGTATATTTAATTAAGCTAATATAAAAATAGATATTTCATTCTTCAATATCTGGCCAATATAACAACTCAATGACTGTTACGTTTTTCATAAACATCGTTTAAAAACCATTTAGTCGACCATTTAGCCTGCCCCCTCCAGGACTAAAAAAATCGATCAAAATCCGTCTCGATTTAGTCGAGGTTGGCCTGAATTAGTCGGCGATTTAGTTGAAGTTCGGTTTATGAATTAAAATGACGTCATTTTTAAAGTTTTAGCTCAAACTACGACTAAAGTCCGGTTTGAGAATACGGGCGTAATTGTGTCATTATTACTTTGATAGTGCACAAAAGGTACAAGTGTGTTCTGCTGTTTCCTCTTTTGTTGTTCATAATAACACACAACAAACACAAGGAAAACTATCAGTATGATGTTACTTGTTACTAATATTATGATTATTTTATTAGCTGTCATGATTTCTGTTGGCACGGAACATTTGATATCTTGAGATGTTGTCAGTCTGTCTGTTTGTATGGCGTCACTAATAATTTCTTGAGATGTTGTCATTGCTAGCATAGCATCTTCAATTGTAAATGTTATCTCATCAGATCTGTTCTGAATATCAGTACTCACCAGACACGTAACAGTGTAGTCACCAGCTGGTAAATTACCAAAGCATCTTTCATCAGTTTCATTATAATACTGATACTGGAAGCCCTCTCCTATCAAACTCCAATTGTAAATTCCCTTGTCACCAGATCCACCTTCTGCATAGCACTTGAAGCAATTCTGGTTCACATCAATATCATGTGTTTCATACAACCTGGTAACATCTACCTTTAATTGTTTTATGTTTTATTTTATGTTTTATTCAATTTTCAGGCACAACAATACATGACAATACAGCGGTGCAGCACCCTGAGGATTGCCATGAGTGCAAAGCACTATCGAGATGGCTCTCCTTATACTGCACTAGAACATATAAGACAAACATATACACAAGATGCTCTACATAAACAAAGTCTTTGGGAGTGGAGTTGTAAATTTTCATGAGAAAAAAACCCTGACATATGACAGGACTTGAACCCAGGACCCTTAGATTGGTAGCCACCAAGCCACAGCTCCACTCCTAAATTGAGGATGAACCAGCAATACCAATGTGTAGCACTTAATACTCACATATGTTCTTTGGTTTAGATTTGAAAAACAGTAGAAAAATATTCCTTCTCTGGAATGAAATCCTTTTAAAGTCTGATTAATGGTTGTAGTGTTGTCAGTATCTAGATGATGAAATTGTGTAATGTTGTGTTATCCTTGGATCCAACCAATTGTTGTGTCATATTGGAAGTTGTCATTTTTCCTATTCAAGTCACATGAAATGTATACATTCTGTCCTTCAACAATGTCTTTCATATTTGTCACAGTAAAATTGTACATACTGTGGTGGACGTTTTCTCTGTGCAACATCTGATGAAGGAACCCAATATTGTAAACTATAATCATCTTGACATGTGTATATTCCATTTAGTTTGACCAAAAGAAATTAAAAGTTGGCATTTCAAAGTTACATCTTTTCCCGGTAAATCGAGCATTTCCTGTTTTTCATTTAATGATTTAATTGTCACAGGTTGTAGGTCTGTGTTTGATTGGTAATAAAAACCTCGTTTAAATTGTACCAACTGTCTTGAAGCTCCATGTCTGAATATCAACAAGCAGATCACCAACAAGTTAATGAATTTCAAAGTCATCTTTAAAAACCTCTCTGAATTGTTTTTTGTGAAAATCAAATCTTTTCCTGATGTGGCCAGGGATAAAGTGAAGTTTGTATTTGTGTAGGTTTATAATATAGTAACATAAAAAATAATATTTAGTATTTGAGTTTTGGTTTTTGTTGCTACTTTAATATCCAAACTAATTTTGTGAAGAATAATATTTACATGAGCTAACATAGTTATTCTGTCTCTCTGTTCTCATTTCTTGCATTTTGTAACCTTTTGTTTTCAATCACAGTGTCAAAGGTGACATAGGAGTGCTATATTTATTCTTCTGTATGATCATCAATTGAACAGTAAATCTCATTATTTTCACCGGAAACATTTAAAGTGTCACCAACACTATTTGTGTCATTATTACTTTGATAGTGCACAGCTGGTACAGGTGTGTTGTGATGTTTTCTCTTTTGTTGTTCATACCAACACACAACAAACATGAGTAAAACTATCAATATCAGTATGATGTTACTTGATACCAGTATTATGATTATTTTATTAGCTGTCATGGTTTCTGCTTCAATTGTGAATTCTATCTCATCAGATCTGTTCTGAAAATCGGTACTCACCAGACACTTGACAGTGTAGTCACCAGCGGGTAAATCACTAAAGCATCTTTCATCAGGTTCATTGTAATTCTTGATTTTCTCTCCATTCAAACTCCAATTATAGATTTTCTTGTCACCAGATCCACCTTCTGCATAGCACTTGAAGCAATTCTGGTTCACATCAACTTCATATACCCTTGTGACCTTTACCATTAATTGGGGATGAACTGTCATAGCCAATCTATAGCAATTAATTCTATTCTCAAATGAAATACAGTACCAAAACAGCCCTTCTCCAGAATGAAAACCTTTAAGAGTCTGATTAATTGTCATGTCAGTATCTGTATGATGAGTCTGTATAATGTTGTGATTTCCTTGAACCCAAATAGTTGTCACTTCATATTGGATGTTGTCATTTTTTCTGATCAAATCACATGAAATGTGTACTTCCTCTCCTTCAATGATGTCTCCCATACCGTCACAATAGAGTTTTACAAGTTCTGGTTGAGATGTGGTGGTATGTGTTATATCCGATGTATAAAGACTATATTGAGTTTTATCATCAAATTGACATGAGTATAGTCCTTGATTAGAACCAAACGAAATGAAAAGTGGACATTGAACTAGTGTAAATTTTCCTGAACGAGTAACATTCTGTTGTTCACTTGATGGTGTGATTGTAATGTTTACCTTACTTGTTGATGTGTAGTGAAACTTAGCATCAAATGCTACCAAACTTCTTGAAGCTCCTCCATGTCTGAATATCAACAAGCAGGTCATCACCAACAGATTAACGATTTTCATCTTTATAACAACCTTTTTGTGTTTTGTTCAGTTGTGAAAATCCAACTTTCTAATTTGGTCAGAGACTAGAGTCTTTATTATTCCTTGTTTGAGAAAAATGAAGAAATAATTATGTTGTAAATTTTATTGTTATGATATAGATCTTTACAATGAGCAATTGTGTTTACTGAAGTATGGGTGAAGATTTTACTAAAATAGCAGGACAAATCAAAACAATATAAAACTGAAGTGTTATCATCTGTTTCCTTTGCTATATTATAACAATAATATTTGCTATACGTCAACATGATATATTTCTTCGTTTTCCTCAAACATACGCCCGTATTCTTAAACCGGACTTTAGTCGTAGTTCGAAGTTCGACTTGAAAAAGTCGTATTTCGAGCTATTGCTTCATATTCGATTCAAAAACGAAGTAGTCAAAGTTTGCAGTTCGACTTAATAAAGTCGAGCTTTTAGTCGAGTTGCACACGTCTGGGTAACAAAGGCTAAACATTGGCCAATGCAGGTATATAAAATACTAGCAATTATACCCGCCCCAGGGCGGGTTTCCAAGTTAGTTTAAAACTGTCTCAATGAAATTCCGATTAATTTGATGGACCTCATAACCCCCTGGACGTCAGTATCTCCCTATACTCACCAACTCAATCACACCAAACACTCGGCTGATTTGTTAGAAATAAATTCTTCTAATTCTTAATATCTCCCTATACTCACCAACCTCCACTCCTCTTCAATAAAACCCCACACTCTTTTTCAAAAACAAATTCTTCCCAGTGCAGGACAAATTCAAAATGAGAGAGGTACGTTGTAAACTGTGTAAATGAATAGGTGTCATATTGGCACTATTGATCATATATGAATATGACGTGAATTGCACGTACATGTTGATGAGTAGGCCTATATTGATATAATTGCCTTCGAAAAGTGAAATAACACTGATTTGTAAATGAATATGACGTGGAAAAGTACATTTATTGATGAGTATATTGATAAATCGACTTTTAAAAGTGAAATAACACTAATATTTGTAGATGAATATGACGTGGACACGTACATATGTTGATGAGTATATTGATATAAATCGACTTTTAAAAGTGGAATTAACACTATTGATTGTAGATGAATAAAGACGTGAATTGCACGTACATTATGTTGATGAGTATATTGATATAAATCGACTTTTTTTTTTGGCCTCAACAAGTATTGTATTAAGCGGTACTGTATATTGATAGACTTCATACCTGTAATGTCAATGAAATCTGGCAACAAGAATTGTGTTTGATCCTCCTAATATCCTTCTAATAATCTTGGTTTGTAAAGGAGGCATGAAAAGTCAAAACGCATAGCCAGGGGAGGGGTTGGAGTTTCGAACAAACTCCCCTGTGCCCCGTCCTACGGTTTTTGTGAACTTTTTAGTAGCGTGCAAACGCGACTCTACAGCTCACTATGTCGGTCGGTCGGTAAACACCAACTCAAATTTGAGCACGCGACTGCAGCCATGTATAGGCCTATGGCCTGTTTATACTAGAAATGAGCAGTGAAAGTATATGTAAATAATATGCGTTAATATAGAATTAGTTTTTTTTATTTAATAAATAGTATTAAAGTTGATCTTATTCTTTAGCTGTGCTTAAATATACTCAAATGACTATAGTTTAAACAGTATTAAACGGCATCGAAGTTTATCCTATTCTTTATCACTGTGCTCAAGTATACCAAAATGACTATAGTCGAGAACAGTGTTAAACTGGATCGTACATTAATGTTATTTGTTGTATATTGTTAAGTTTATCCTATTCTTTATCACTGTGCTCAAGCATACCAAAATGACTATAGTTGAGAACAGTGTTAAACGGGATCGTACATTGTTTTTTGTTGTATATTGTTAAGTTTAAGATTCTTCATTAGAAAAGAACTGATATTAAGGTTAATTCTAGAACTGATATTAAGGAGTCTTTAGAACAGATATTAAGATGTCCTCTTACTTTTCAACTCGAAATTACGTTATACGAGCACGTCGAAAGTGACAGGCTACGCACGTGTAAATTAAAACAAGGCCAACAGCCATTAAGTCGCGTGCTACAATGCATAGTGATACCGGACCGACAGAAAAACAGACCGACAGACAGACCGACAGACAGACGGACCGACCGACATAGTGAACTATACTGACCAAAATTACTGAACATGTTTAAAAATGTTGAAATGTTTAAAAACATTTATATTTTTTTAATTTAAACGTGCGTAGCCTGTCACTTTTGACGTGCTCGTATAACGTAATTTCGAGTTGAAAAGTAAGTCAAGAAAACAGAAATCGGGCAAGAAGAGTGCGCAATAACATTTAACGCGCAGTGCGCGCGCAAAAATCTGCGCACTCATGGCAATTTTGTAAACGCTTAAAATTGCCTGAAACGTACTCTTATTTCATCGAAAATAAATTTTGAAAATTTTAAGCGCGCTTACGCATGCGTTACATGCGCTACGCACGTAATTGTATTGCCATATGATGATTTATGCCCTGAAATTTATGAGTACCAAATTTTATTTAATTGTGATTCATGGTTGTTAAGATATGATTACAAACGTGATTTCGTTAAATCGTGCGTAGACCGCGTAATTTTTTATTGCGCACCGTGAAAACATAACCACATCGATTCCTGGCCATAAGGAATATTCTGTGAAAAATTGACTTAGCTAGATTAAACTGATATCAAGATAAGGTCATAATGCGATAAAACGCATAGTGATACCGGACCGACAGACAGACAGACAGACAGACCGACAGACAGACCGACAGACAGACAGACAGACAGACCGACCGACCGACATAGTGAACTATAGAGTCGCTTCCACGCGACTAAAAATATAAATGTTTTTAAACATTTCAACATTTTTAAACATGTTCAGTAATTTCGGTCAGTATAGTTCACTATGTCGGTCGGTCTGTCTGTCTGTCTGTCGGTCTGTCTGTCTGTCGGTCTGTCTGTCGGTCTGTCTATCGGTCTGTCTGTCGGTCCGGTATCACTATGCATTGTAGCACGCGACTTAATGGCTGTTGGCCTTTTTCTATGACAGTGCCTTTCGTTTTTTTACACTAAAATCGTAAATTTTCGTCGTATGTTTCAGTTATAATGGTTTAATTTCATACAATGAGTAAAGATTATTAGGTTAGAAATACTCAGGTTAAAAATTTCCAGTTTGTGTTTATTTGGAAATAAATAATATCAATATTTGATAACAAAATTAGCTCGCCAGAATCGTGCTGCCAAATTAAGTGACCTAGCCTTGTGCGATACAGACCACGCGAACCTCATTTGGCAATGTCACTTCATTTGGCGTTACAGGCCCCCTAAACATTCCATCGCGTGGTGAATTTCCGCATCTGCCATTGTCGCTATGGCGTGACGTAGTTCAAGTCGGACTTGCGCGAAGAAAATAATGTAATTTGTATACGGTTGTAAATAAAGATGATCTTCATTATTATAATAATCCTCGTGTAGTGTCGATAAATTTATACATAAAATGGTCCACATGGGTAGTGACCATAATGTGCTACTAGCCTATCTTAAATTTGAATATAATACTAATGTAAAAAATTCGAATGATAATAAACGACAAGTTTGGAAAATTAAAAGCGATCAAGACTGGTCTGCTTACAAAAATTCAATTATTGATAAATTTGACAACATTTGGTTTAATAATAACCTTGAGGATATTAGTGATATAAATTATGGTGGGGAAAATGGAAAGATACTCTTATTTCAGTTACTAATAATACAATTGGCTTTAAGGATGTTAAAAGCAAAAGTAAACAATGGTGGATAAGACAATAGACACTGCCGCCATTCAAGAACGTAAACGTGCTTGTAAGGAGCACCGTGCATGGTCTAAACATAATAGGACAGATCTTGATAAGGGGGATGCTTTATGGAAGGATTATAAAATTAAAAAAACTCAAGCGAAAAATTTAATAAAAAATAAAATGATGCAATTGAAAGTTGACAAAAGTGTTGCCATAGCGAAAGCAGGTGGTCAGAGTTCTAAAGATTTTTGGAACGAATTAAGGGGCCTAAGAAGGTAATTGTTCCTTCTAACCTAAAAATTCCCGACTCTACACAAGTTACCTCAGACAAACAGGTTATGGCTAACTTGATTAAAATTTATTGGAGTAACTTGGGTAATCAAACTGGTGTCAATACTTATAATGATATAGTTATCAATAGTCATGTTTCTGATGTTAGGGAAAATTATATAAATTATGTTAATGATGATCCACAAAAAGTACTGGATGATATAAGAATTTCATTTGAAGATGTTAAAAGTTCAATACTTCGTTCTAAAAACAATAAAGCACCTGGTGTTGATGGCATCACTAACGAATTGTTAAAGAACGGAGGTGACTGCCTTATTAGGTCACTTACATATCTTTTTAACTATTTTGTTAAATCAGAGAAAATTCCCACCGAGTGGAATAAAGGGATCATTATACCTATCAATAAAAAAGGTAGCAAGAACGATTTAAATAACTATAGAGGTATCACATTATTATCATGTGTTGCTAAAATTTTCAATCGTATTATTTGTGATCGTATCTCAGAATTTCTTGAGAGTAATAGTATTCTTACGGAAATCCAGGGAGGCTTTAGGAAAAATCATAGATGTGAGGACCACATATTTACACTTAAAAGCATATTGGCTACGCGAAATGCGGAAAATAAGTTAACATACTTAGCCTTCCTGGATTTCCGTAAGGCTTTTGACACGGTTTGGCGTAATGGCCTTTTGTCAATAGCATGGAATACTGGTATCCATGGTAAAGTCTGGAAAATTATTGATAAACTTTAGACAAATGTCAAATGTAATGTTAAGTTTGGTGATTTTGTAACTGATTATTTTGATGTCGATGAAGGGGTTAAGCAAGGCTGCGTATTATCACCGACCTTGTATTTTTATAAATGAACTCTCCAAAATGTTATATAATGAAAATGTCGGATGTCATACTTTAGGCACAAAAATTAGCTGTCTTTTTTGGGCTGACGACGTTGTCTTGATTGCTAAAGATGAAAATGATCTGGAGAAAATGTTATCTATCGCTGGAATTTTCCCCAAAAAATGGAAACTTAACTTTAATTATGACAAATCAAATGTTGTGGTTGTTGGTAAACGTACTAATAAAACTAAACAATGGCCTCTTGCAAACCACTTCATCAAAGAAGTAGATTGTTACAAATACTTGGGAGTGAATATTTCAAGAAACTTCTCCGAAAGTATACATGTTAATGATGTAGTTAGAAAAGGAAATAGATTAATTGGATATATCAAGTCCATTATTAATGAGCAAGAAGATTTTAATAGGATTTATTTTGGTAATATCTTGTGGAAAACTATAGCACTACCTTCAATTAACTACGCATGTGCAATATCAGCTTATAGTGGCAGTGATTACAAAAAAATCGAAAACAGTCAGCTACAAATGGCTAAAACACTACTAAAAGCACCGAGGAACACGCCATCATTGGCTCTGTTGGGTGACTTAGGATGGGATAGCATTGAAAATACCCCTAATGAAATAAAAATTAAATATTTTGACAGGCTTATCAACTTAGAAGCCCATCGTTGGCCAAAGCTGCTGTTGCATGCATTATTTACCTTGCATGATAATAATGTTAATATAAAATGGCGATGGTTAAACTCAATTAAAAGTATTCTGAATAATACTGGATTTAATCATGTATTTTCAAATAACATACCTATAGATTCAGCATGGTTTAAATCTTTTAAGTGTGTTAATCGTAAAATGTATTAATTGGATTGGTTTAATAAAAGCTGTACCAAACCATCATTATCACTTTATGTTAAATTTAAAAAAATGCCTGAGTTAGAAAATTATCTTACTGTTAAAACTGATTTTCACGGTGCTCAATTGAAATTTAAGGCAAGGTCAAATACTATTCAACTTGAAAGTAGATTAAGTAAATGGGATATGAATAATACTGGTAATTGTATGTTATGTAAGGATGAACCTGAAGATTTATATCATTTTATGTTAAATTGTAAAGTACTACAAGAAGTGCGAATTTCAGAATTTGAATGCTTGGAACAAAACCTTAATGATTCTGGTCTTTCAGATCTATGGAATTCACTCCAGTTAAATAATTCAGAGGTTATCTTAATGATTATACTTGGTGGTGATTGTTTTGTTCTCATTCCAACAATGTCGATTAATATGGTAAACAAAGCCCATGACATTCTTGATAAATTCTGCAAATCATATCTTAAGAAAGCATGGGCCTTTAGACAACGTATAAAGTCTAACATTATCGAATGATTTTTTATATTTTTTATTGTATGTAATTTGGTTTAGTTATATCTTACTTTGTTCTTTTTCTTTTTTTTTATATCAATTCTGTTTACAGTCATCAAATAATTCACCACAGCTGAAATAATTTAATCTATGCTTTCCTGTTTATTGATGTCCCTAATTTGGGTTCCTATTGTTCCTTATTATTTTTGCTGGTAGACACTGTGTATCAAGAATGTGTATATCTTAACATAGATTCTAAGTACTGTATATTCATTTGTTCATATACTAATTGATATGCTAATTTAGTGTCCAAGCTTATGTATGTGGGTTGCATTTAATTGGTTTTAGTATTACAGTTTATTTTTAATTTGGTTTTATCGAACTTCCGTTTTATCTGAGCATTATCTGTTTTAATCTAGTCTATCTTTATTTTTATACTCATATATTTTTATATTGTATGTTTAATTGTTTTAAGGATGCACCATTATTATGTGTGCCGCTGTTCAAAAAGCGTTTTCCAGATAAATTATTATTATTATTATAACTTATACCAATGTATGTTTAATTAAGCTAATATAAAAATAGATATTTCATTCTTCAATATCTGTCCAATATAACAACTCAATGACTGTTACGTTTTTCATAAACATCGTTTAAAAACCATTTAGTCGACCATTTAGCCTGCTCCCTCCAGGACTAAAAAAATCGATCAAAATCCGTCTCGATTTAGTCGAGGTTGGCCTGAATTAGTCGGCGATTTAGTTGAAGTTCGGTTTATGAATTAAAATGACGTCATTTTTAAAGTTTTAGCTCGAACTACGACTAAAGTCCAGTTTGAGAATACGGGCGTAATTGTGTCATTATTACTTTGATAGTGCACAAAAGGTACAGGTGTGTTCTGATGTTTCCTCTTTTGTTGTTCATAATAACATACAACACACACAAGTAAAACTATCAATATCAGTATGATGTTACTTGTTGCCAGTATTATGATTATTTTATTAGCTGTCATGGTTTCTGTTGGCACGGAACATTTGATATCTTGAGATGTTGTCATTCTGTTTGTATGGCGTCACTAATACTTTTTTGATATGTTGTTGTGATTTCCTTGAACCCAAATAGTTGTCACTTCATATTGGATGTTGTCATTTTTTCTGATCAAATCACATGAAATGTGTACTTCCTCTCCTTCAATGATGTCTCCCATACCGTCACAATAGAGTTTTACAAGTTCTGGTTGAGATGTGGTGGTATGTAGATCCGATGTATAAAAAGTATATTGAAAATTATCATCAAAGTGACATGAGTATAGTCCTTGATTAGAACGAAATGAAAAGTGGACATTGAACTAGTGTAAATTTTCCTGAACGAGTAACATTATGTTGTTCACTTGATGGTGTGATTGTAATGTTTACCTTACTTGTTGATGTGTAGTGAAACTTAGCATCAAATGTTACCAAACTTCTTGAAGCTCCTCCATGTCTGAATATCAACAAGCAGGTCATCACCAACAGATTAACGATTTTCATCTTTATAACAACCTTTTTGTGTTTTGTTCAGTTGTGAAAATCCAACTTTCTAATTTGGTCAGAGACTAGAGTCTTTATTATTCCTTGTTTGAGAAAAATGAAGAAATATATTATGTTGTAAATATTATTGTTATGATATAGATCTTTACAATGAGCAATTGTGTTTACTGAAGTATGGGTGAAGATTTTACTAAAATAGCAGGACAAATCAAAACAATATAAAACTGAAGTGTTATCATCTGTTTCCTTTTGCTATATTATTATAACAATAATATTTCCTATACGTCAACATGATATATTTCTTCGTTTTCGTCAAACATACGCCCGTATTCTTAAACATCTGATGAAGGAACCAAATATTGTAAACTATAATCATCTTGACATGTGTATATTCCATTTAGTTGACCAAAAGAAATTAAAAGTTGGCATTTCAAAGTTATATCTTTTCCTGGTAAATCGAGCATTTCCTGTTTTTCATTTAATGATTTAATTGTCACAGGTTGTAGGTCTGTGTTTGATTGGTAATAAAAACCTCGTTTAAATTGTACCAACTGTCTTGAAGCTCCATGTCTGAATATCAACAAGCAGATCACCAACAAGTTAATGAATTTCAAAGTCATCTTTAAAAACCTCTCTGAATTGTTTTTTGTGAAAATCAAATCTTTTCCTGATGTGGCCAGGGATAAAGTGAAGTTTGTATTTGTGTAGGTTTATAATATAGTAACACAAAAAATAATATTTAGTATTTGAGTTTTGGTTTTTGTTGCTACTTTAATATCCAAACTAATTTTGTGAAGAATAATATTTACATGAGCTAACATAGTTATTCTGTCTCTCTGTTCTCATTTCTTGCATTTTGTAACCTTTTGTTTTCAATCACAGTGTCAAAGGTGACATAGGAGTGCTATATTTATTCTTCTGTATGATCATCAATTGAACAGTAAATCTCATTATTTTCACCGGAAACATTTAAAGTGTCACCAACACTATTTGTGTCATTATTACGTTGATAGTGCACAGCTGGTACAGGTGTGTTGTGATGTTGTCTCTTTTGTTGTTCATAACAACACACAACAAACATGAGTAAAACTATCAATATCAGTATGATGTTACTTGATACCAGTATTATGATTATTTTATTAGCTGTCATGGTTTCTGCTTCAATTGTGAATTCTATCTCATCAGATCTGTTCTGAAAATCGGTACTCACCAGACACTTGACAGTGTAGTCACCAGCGGGTAAATCACTAAAGCATCTTTCATCAGGTTCATTGTAATTCTTGAATTTCTCTCCATTCAAACTCCAATTATAGATTTTCTTGTCACCAGATCCACCTTCTGCATAGCACTTGAAGCAATTCTGGTTCACATCAACTTCATATACCCTTGTGACCTTTACCATTAATTGGGGATGAACTGTCATAGCCAATCTATAGCAATTAATTCTATTCTCAAATGAAATACAGTACCAAAACAGCCCTTCTCCAGAATGAAAACCTTTAAGAGTCTGATTAATTGTCATGTCAGTATCTGTATGATGAGTCTGTATAATGTTGTGATTTCCTTGAACCCAAATAGTTGTCACTTCATATTGGATGTTGTCATTTTTTCTGATCAAATCACATGAAATGTGTACTTCCTCTCCTTCAATGATGTCTCCCATACCGTCACAATAGAGTTTTACAAGTTCTGGTTGAGATGTGGTGGTATGTATATCCGATGTATAAAAAGTATATTGAGTTTTATCATCAAATTGACATGAGTATAGTCCTTGATTAGAACCAAACGAAATGAAAAGTGGACATTGAACTAGTGTAAATTTTCCTGAACGAGTAACATTCTGTTGTTCACTTGATGGTGTGATTGTAATGTTTACCTTACTTGTTGATGTGTACTGAAACTTTAAATCAAATTTTACCAAACTTCTTGAAGCTCCTCCATGTTCGAATATCAACAAGCAAGTCATCACCAACAGCTTAACGATTTTCATCTTTATAACAACCTTTTTGTGTTTTGTTCAGTTGTGAAAATCCAACTTTCTAATTTGGTCAGAGACTAGAGTCTTTATTATTCCTTGTTTGAGAAAAATGAAGAAATATATTATGTTGTAAATATTATTGTTATGATATAGATCTTTACAATGAGCAATTGTGTTTACTGAAGTATGGGTGAAGATTTTACTAAAATAGCAGGACAAATCAAAACAATATAAAACTGAAGTGTTATCATCTGTTTCCTTTTGCTATAATTATTATAACAATAATATTTCCTATACGTCAACATGATATATTTCTTCGTTTTCCTCAAACATACGCCCGTATTCTTAAACCGGACTTTAGTCGTAGTTCGACTTGAAAAAGTCGTATTTCGAGCTATTACTTTAAATTCGATTCAAAAACGAAGTAGTCAAAGTTTGCAGTTCGACTTAATGAAGTCGAGCTTTTAGTCGAGTTGCACACGTCTGGGTAACAAAGGCTAAACATTGGCCAATGCAGGTATATAAAATACTAGCAATTATACCCGCCCCAGGGCGGGTTTCAAAATTAGTTTACAGCCTTCTCAGTACATAACAACCGACGGCAGTATCTGTCTATACTCACCAACCTCCACCCCTCTTCAATAACACCCCATACTCTTTCTTAAAAACAAATTCTTCCCAGTGATCGACAAATTCAATTCAACCTAAGCTTCGAATTGAGAGGAGTATGCATAGCTACGATGGGTCTAATAATGGTTGAAGTACGTTGTAAATTGTGTAAATAAATAGGTGTCATATTGGCTGATAATTAAAATATGTAATTTAGATACTGCGGTCCCCCAGCCTTCTTTCTCCTTTCAGCACCCCAGCCACCATCAACAAACCTTAACTCCTCCCCTGGACAGTTCAAATTTAGTAACTTTTCCTAGTACAATCCAATCATATAGGCTACTTCATTACGCTAGTATTTTCGCTCCTCCTCCCCCTACAAACACACCCCAGATACACTGGGTGATGTGTTGAAGCCGGTTCCAGAACAAATTATGTTATTATCACTCCCAACAACCCATAATCCCTCAGTGGCAGTAGTATTATTGCAACACTAACAAGAGGCATTGTTCGTTAATTCTGTACACATTTGGGGGTTTTTTTCAATGTAAAGTTATTTTTAAACAATTGTTCATTGTGTTTGAAGATTAAATCAGACTTTGAATATATGTTATTTTGTAGTTTTAATAAAGTTAATCTCTTGCGTATAAAAAAATGAAAAAAAAAAAATGTTTTCACTTTATAAAATTCAACCAAAAACCCATTGCCTGAAAGCCAATTTGACCATTTTTTTGCTTTCAATTACATTTTTTCAGGTAAATACATTTTTGTTTTTTTACTAGAGGTCGTACCCACAGATGGTTTTAGAATATAGTCATTTCAACATAAAAAAAACCTGGCAATTCCAAATGTACGTGTACCGCAGGACTATAAAATACATCTCGTTTACAGGAAAATGAACAATTTTTAAATATATTCAGTATTGAAATATTTGTTTTCATGATTTATAAATAATATACCACTAACGATGATTTAATACTTTGTTGAACTGTCACTGTCATAGTCGATTGAAATAGTAAAGTACATATGAAAGAATATACACCACTACGACTTTTAGATTTTAAAAAATTTCTAATTAATACAAATGTTGACAAGCAACTGTCAGTAATAAGTTTGTTTGTAAATTTATGAGTTAATATATCTAACAGGGCCTACTCACAGTAAGAAATTTATTTGTACATGTGTTTATATATCTAACAGTACCCACACTCACAGAAAGGAATTTATTTGTACATGTGTCTATACTAACAGTACCCACACTCACAGTAAGAAATTTGCGCTTCAAATGGCGAACAGAAATAGTTAATATGTATTTACAGTATTGTCAATATTTCCATAGACGCATGTTCTGAATATTATGGATAAAATTATCATAATCGTTATTTGTCATTACTAAAATTTGTTTTAGTAAAGGATGGATAAACTATTTTGTAATTTATCTGCTTATAAATCTAAGTCTTTCCCTTGGAATGAATTTAATAAAAACTATTTATGCAATATAAAGTTAATTATTTAAAGTTTTAGAGGTTGAAAAAAGTGTAAATTTAAAAAAAAAGTACACATTAGAAAAAACCAATTTTTTAAAGAATAAGTTGCATTTAATTCTGCCATGGAAACCCTAAACCGGAACACCAATCATGATCATTAATTGTGCTGATGATGTATGCTATAGTTATTATTTATATTTCCTCTGCCAAAAATCACCTGAGTACAAAAGGTTTGCGAGCCGGAAGATCAACCATCCAATTTCTACTGTATCATTAATTGCATAATATATCGGTTCATCCATGTCGATCTGTAGAACGTCAGAATATTCACTTCCAGATGAGTCCCTGTTTCTTTGGTAGTACACAACAGGTTGTGGTCTGTTTCGGTGTTTCTTACGTTTGTAACAACACACCATACTTACACTAAGTGCAATCATCACCATCATGATATTACTTGTTGCCAGGATTATGATTATTTTATTAGTATCCATGGTTCTGTTGGGATGACATAATTTATATTTTGAGATGTTGTCATTGTGTCTGTTATTACTGCATTATTGTCATTTGGAGATGAAGTAATTATGTCTCTTCTCATTGCATTGTGAATGTTATCTCATCAGATCTGTTCTGAACATCAGTACTCACCAGACAATTCACAGTGTAGTCACCATCTGGTAAATTACTAAGTCATTTTTCATTGGTTTCCTTGTAATACTGATTATGAAAGTCCACTCCATTCAAACTCCAATCATAAACTGTGTCACCAGGTCCACCTTGTAGTTGTATGGAACGCCTCCTCTGCCTTCAGTTCACATTTATCATGCAGTACACACCAATCGTAATGCAGTACACCCCAATCGTCATGCAGTACACACCAATCGTCATGCAGTACACACCAATCGTCATGCAGTACACACCAAACATCATGCAGTACACACCAATCGTCATGCAGTACACACCAATCGTCATGCAGTACACACCAATCGTCATGCAGTACACACCAATGGTCATGCAGTACACACCAATTGTCATGCAGTACACACCAATCGTCGTTCACATTTATCATGCAGTACACACCAATCGTCATGCAGTACACACCAATCGTCATGCAGTACACACCAATCGTCATGCAGTACACACCAAACATCATGCAGTACACACCAATTGTCATGCAGTACACACCAATCGTCATGCAGTACACACCAATCGTCATGCAGTCAAATATTGCGTATTTATACCGCCACCTATCGACAAAATCGAATATCACGTGAGTTTTATTAGACGGCTGTAAAACTAAGACTATTTAAACTTCTTTTATGGAATTCAATAATTGCAATGGCCTCCTAGCCGCGCCTGTGTCTCGCATAATAAATTATTGTATATATAAAAAACAGAGCATTCACAGAGATGTGTAGCGGTTAAAATAAGTACAGTATGTCAAACATAAAAGAAATCTTAGAGTCGATGGCCTAGTTTTACAGCCGTCTAATAAACGTCACGTGATATTCGATTTTGTCGATAGGTGGCGGTATAAATTACGCAATATTTCACTGCATGACGATTGGTGTGTACTGCATGACGATTGGTGTGTACTGCATGACAATTGGTGTGTACTGCATGACCATTGGTGTGTACTGCATGACCATTGGTGTGTACTGCATGACGATTGGTGTGTACTGCATGACGATTGGTGTGTACTGCATGATAAATGTGAACTGAAGGCAGAGGAGGCGTTCCATACCTTTCTAGTTCGCCGGAAATGACACTTTATTAGCAGGGATAACGATGCAAAATTAAAAGTTGTTATTTTTCAACCAATTTAAACATTATCTGTTGGTATTTTGTTTCAATATTCCAATAAAGAAAGAATTACGAAAATCTGACTTGTAGTTTTCGAAATATAGGGTCTAAAACATTGCCGAAAATGATCGTTTTTAGCCACGAACGTTGTAAACAAATTGCGCCATTTTTCGCTAAAATAATTACATATAATTACGTTTTATAGTAATTTCTTTTATATATCAACATTGGAAATATCAATAAAATATGTTATTAAATGTTTATAAAATATAGTTGTTTATTTAACGGAATTCGTACAAATTCATTGCTCTAAATTTGTGTAGTACCGTTCAGTACAGAGAGATCACGTGACTTCTTGGTACAAGCGAGAGAAAACATTCCGCTGTGGGTGATTCGCGTCCACCAATCAAATAGCCATAATCCAAAATCATTCAACCGTGAGCTCTGTCGATCGCGGGAAAGCTCAGCTTTGATTGGCTTACGATGACATCATATCACAAAATGGTGGTTTTGTAGTTGAGCCTCACGTAATTTTCACAAATATTGTTTCAAAAATGAAATAAATGAACCTTCTTTAATATATATATAAACTTTATTTAGACACGAGACTGATGTGCAGTACAACTCGTTCAATCAATATTGATTGTTTTTACACAAGTTCGTGATACTGTATTACAAAACAAAAAAAATCAACACCATATAAATACAACAGAAACGAAAAAAATTGAAATTGAAAAGAAACAAAATTACAGCAGAATCCCCTTCATCTGACACCTCTATTTAGGGTACACCATACCGGTACTTCCCGTGTAAACGGAAACCCTTATCGAAGTGTATAATTCATGGGGATTCAACTGTAATACATAATAAATCTTTTGGATTTCATTGACGTTAAAATAATAGTGATAAAACACACATTTTACATAGTATTTAGCCATTTTAAAAGTTGGATGTAGATCGTAGATTACCATACCATTATGTTTTACAATGCATTTTTCAGATACGTTTTAAACAACTTGACTGATTTTGGAAGGGTATCAACATTGAGACTATTCCATATAATTGCTCCACGATAAGACAGACTTCGTTTTTTAAAATCTGTTTTTGGCTTTGGGATGAATAGATGTGTATCACTGTTCCTTAGATTATAATTTATATCATTGAATGTAAATACATTATTTAGGTAAGGTGGGGCATTATCTGTCAAAACCTTATATATAACCATACAACATTCATATCTATCTTGATAAAATAAAGGTGACCAATTAATTTGCCTTAGTGCCTCACTACTAGGTGTGTCCCATGTTAGACCACACACGATTCGAGCTGTTCTGTTTTGGATAGTTTGAACTCTTTTCATTAGAGTTTGACTACTATTTCCCCAAATTATGTTACAATAGCTCAAGTAAGGTATTACAATAGAGTTTGCAATATGTTTTAATATGTTTTGTGGAAAATAATAGCTACATCGTCTAAGCATACCCAATCCATTTAGAGCTTTACCTCGAATGTATTCAATCTGATTTTTCCATGATAAATGTTCGTCTATTATGATACCGAGATGTTTGCAATATAGAACGCGTGGTACAACATCGTTATCTATATTAACTGATCTATTTTTTTCTTTGGTGGTTGCCAATCGGTTTGTCGATCCGATCAACATGAACTCGGATTTAGAGACATTTAGACTCAATTTATTATTTTTTAGCCAATCGTCGATTTGTATAAGTTCTTCATTTATACTTTGGTA
Organism: Antedon mediterranea; assembly: GCF_964355755.1. Lineage (NCBI taxonomy): Eukaryota > Metazoa > Echinodermata > Crinoidea > Comatulida > Antedonidae > Antedon > Antedon mediterranea. The sequence goes on along the minus strand of NC_092676.1, from coordinate 1,721,606 downwards.
TATTTCATTTTCATTTTTTGAAGAACAATAAATTATAGTATCGTCAGCATACATACTTATTTTACATTTGTTTGCAACTTTCGATAGGTAATAAAGGCTTCATATCGAGAAAAAAACATTTTTTTGGCACTTAACTTAAGTAAATATTTCTCAGAGAAAAAAGCACATGGCTTGTACAACTATATTATCTTGGCGTAGGAAGACAAACAAATCCCAGGTCATGAGAGGCTCAACTACAAAAACAAGGTTGAATAGTGTAAGCAGGGAGTTGTTATTAGATAACAACTCCCTGGTGTAAGAACCGTTCGATGATTTTTGAGTAAACAATCTACCGCGTATGGTCGTACGCGCTAGATAGTACGATATTTTAACTACATTTTTTACATGTTTGGTTGGATGTAATCATGGAGTAATATTCTTTACTCCATGGATGTAATGGAAATAAAAAATAGTTGATCTGATGGAATGATATGTAAATAAACAAATACTAAAAAGAAATATGTTTACTGTTCAATTATTTTCAGAATAATAATACATAAAAATGTGTTTACCAATGGACAAATAATCGCGTCAATGACATAGCGCGCATGGTATACGTACGCGGAGTTGAATCGTAAAAAGTTTACATGCGCCCTCTGTAGTATGTGTAACGATCTATTTTTAGAAGTTTAAGTAGAGATCATCACGCGTCACCACCTCTCACGATGCTCTTTGATCGGCCGCGGCCGCCGTAACTTAACATCGCGCTCATTGTGATAAATTTCTGTTTTTATTTTTGGGGTTTAGTGTAGCCTACTCTGTGCATACTAATATACACAGAAATATGTCACACGAATAAAATATTGAACCTCTAAAAAAAGGGCACCCTTAAAATTTAGGGGGGGTCCGGACCCCGTGGACCCCCCTCTGGAACCGCCCCAGCATGTTATTATTGTTACTCCATTCGTTAAAATCATCTAGTAAAGACTGCATATTTGAATTATCACCAATTCTATTCATCTCACTTAAAGTTAAGTGAGTGAGTGGCCGAGCGGTTAAGACAGTGGAACCGTAATCACGTAGCCATAACATCGGCAGGGGTTCGAGGCTCACTCACTCCATGGTTCTGGTGGTAGAACGAGTCTTCTCGGATAAGGACTATAAACCGTAGGTCCAGTGTACACAACTTGCTCGTGTGCACTTTAAAGAACCTATAGTACATCTTTCGAGACGAGTAGGGGGTTACCCCGGTGTACTAGTACATCACAGCCACTGATCACCAACTGGGCCCTCTGGGAGATCAGTCTTTGACTGAAGAGGTTACCCAGTATAAAGATAAAACAAACAAACAAACAAGTCATCTACGTATTTCCACCGTCTGCAGCTTTCTAAACAAGCATCATTAATCAGGATGAGGAAAAGAATGGGGCCCAATTTAGTTCCTTGAGGGACGCCGCAAGTAGTTTGAGCAATAGAAGAAACTAAATTATCGTGCTTGGTGTTGATAGTACGGTTAGTAAGAAAGCTGCAGAAGGTGGGAATAATGGATCGTCTAACCAATATCTATCATTTTACGAATAAGTACCGAATGATCTACACGATCGAAAGCCTTAGTGAAGTCGATAGTGCAAAGGTTAACATACTTATTACCCCCCTCAAGGTCTTTAACAATCGAGTCAATCATGCTGACCAAGTAGTGGGTCGTTGATGCACCTTTTCTACTTCCAAACTGTTTTGAATCCAATTTACTACTGGTATCTTCAACGATCCATTTCACAAGAAACGATTCGAAAACGCGTGCAAAAATGCGGGTCAGTGAGATAGGTCTTAAATCATTACAACTACTAGCAGATTTAGTCAAGTAAAGGTAAAGGGATAATCGTCGCAGTCTTCCATGAGAGTCAGGGAATAATCCTTCTTTCAAAGCGCAGTTAAATACACTGGTTAAAGGTGGAGCAATCTCAAATGCAAACTGTTTGATGAGCTTCAACGGTAAGTCATCTGGGTGTCCTGACTTACTAACAATTAACTTGTTGAGTTCTGCTTGTACTTGACCAACATAAATAATTGGAGGTTCGGCTGATGGTAAATATGCAGGTAGTGTTTTCCTGTCAAGGGATGAAAGTTGACGACAAACACTGGCCAAGTGAGCGTTGATTTTCTCCACTGTATCGCGTGGTCCAAGACCAGGTATCTTAAATTGTGGTTTTGGTTTAAGATTACATAATTTCTGGATTGAAGATGCCAGCCAGACGGGTTATTACTTTTCAGGTTAGCAATCGAGCTCTCATAAAAAATATACTTTCGAACTTGTAATTGCTCTTTGTGCAGCATTGCGAAGTCGTCTCCATTCATTATTTTTTCCATACTTAATAAATACTTCTTGACGCTTGTCCAGGACGTTCTTAACACTTTGTGTTAACCACGGCGGTTCAGATACTCTCCTGCGCTTAGTAGAGGTCGGGAACGCTTTCGAAAATTCACCTTTAAGTATGGAGTGAAGTTCTTCGGCTTTACTAGAACAATCATCCGCATTATACACTTGGAGCCAATCATACTGTGTGATCCATTCACCAAACTTCCTAACAGACGATTCTTCAGGTGTTTCATATAACCTTTTAACCTCTACCTTTAATTGAGGATGAACATTCAATGTCAATGTAAAGCAACTAATGCTATTCTCAATTGAAATACAGTAGAAAAATATGCCTTCTCCATAGTGAAAAGCTTTTAATTGTATTGTCAGTATTTAGATGATAAAACTGTGTAATGTGTTGCTTTCCTTGAATCCAACCAATTGTGATGTCATATTCGGTGTCATTTTTCCTATCATTTTGCATGAAATATGTAGCTCCTCTCCTTCAATGATGTTTCTCATATTGTCACAATAAAGTTTTACAAGATCTGGTTGGCGTACGGTTGATTTTACATCCGACGTATAAATGAAATATTGTAAATTGTCATCATATTTGCATGTGTATATTCCTTTTTGAGGATAAAAAGAAATGAAGATTTGACATATAATTGGGACACCTTTTCCTGACAAAATAGCTAGTTCATGGTGACGTGAAGGTGTAATTGTCACGTTTAGCTTACCTGTTGTTAAGTATTGATACTTCCTTGAAAAAATTACCAAATGTTTTGAAGCTCCGTGTCTGAATCATCAGCAAACAGGTCACCAAAAGATGGAATTGGAATTTCAGTGTTTCAATATTCATCTTTAAAAAGCATGGCGAATTTAAATTTGTAATTTGGACTGGTGTTTGCATTCTTTTGTTTGAATAAAAAAAAAGGAAGAAGAATATAGTACGTTGTATATACACAGGAAATCTTGTGTTATGATATCAAAAGGATGTATACATTTACTTCTGTCATGAGGTTGTTACTGCTATATTTTTAAAAGATGTATTGTTCCCCTGAAAAATAATTTTAACAATTTTGTTTGTTGAATATGCCATTTTAATGTTACATAACAGTTATCCACTTTGACCAAAAATTGGATGTAAACAAAATTTATTTAAAAAAAAACTGTAATTTAAAACAAAAAAATGGTCAAATTGGCTGTCAGCCAATGGAATTTTGCTCGAATTTAACTATTTATTATGTTATTTTATAAGTGAAAACATTATTTGTTTTTCTTTTTTTTCTATAGAAGTGATTAACCTTATTAAAACTACAAAATAACCTATTCAAAGTCTGATTTAATTAATCTTCATTTTTCATGTTTTTGGTGGACAACACATCTTTAAATATTGTGTACACGTACTACAGTTAGAAGAGTATTTTTGTTCATTATAATATTAAGAAACAAAATTGTGAAATATTTACTCAAAATTTGTTATTTTTTGTAGCAATCAGAAGCATGTGCTGTTCTTTACAAATATACATTTATTAATTTTCAATGTAAAAAGTTTGTTTATAAAATGTAGTAGTGCACTATGCATACACGGAAAGTGTGCTCACTGTTAGTAAGCTAATGAACTAGGATTAGAAATATAACAACCTACAATAAAAACACCAAAGTCAAATAATTTTCTGTGCAGTCAATTTTTTTTGGGTTTTTTTTTTACTTCAAACATTGGTACTTAAAGGTTCCAAAGACACAAAAAGCTTTGGAGAGTTGTCTGCATTTAAGTCTTGTCTACACTATCAAACTTTATGTGTAAAAAAATGTGATGTGTCCATATATGGTTTCTTAATATTATTTTGATGATATTCATATTATTTTATGTTTAGTTATTAGTCATCCTCCAAAATGATTTTAGTACAAAGTGTTTAATAAGTGTCAATATTAAACTGCAGTTTCAGCAAGTTCTTCTGTATCATTAATTGCATCATAAATTGGTTCATCCAAGTTGATCTCTTCATCTGCTGAATATTCACTTCCAGATGAGTCTCTCTTTCTTTGATAGTACACAACAGGTTGTGGTCTGTTGTTGTATTTCTTCTTAATATAATAACACACCATACACACAAGTGCAATCATTATTGTACTTGTTACCAGTGTTATAATCAGTTTATTGAATGTTGTTTTTTTATCTGTTGACATGGTATCATTAGTGATATCTTGAGGTGTTGTCATCATTAGCCTGGCATCTTCAATTTTGAAAATTATATCATCTGATCTGCTCTGTATATCAGTACTCACCAGACACTTCACAGTGTAGTCACCAGCTGTTAAATTACTAAAACATTTTTCATTGGTTTCCTTGTAATCCTGATTCTGAGATTCCATTCCATTCAAACTCCAATTATAAGTTGTTTTGTCTATAGATCCACTTTCTGCAAAACACTTGAAACACTTGCTCACATCAACTTCAGGTGTTTCATATAACCTTTTGACCTCTACCATTAATCGAGGGTAAACCATCAATTCCACTGTATAGAATCTAACGGTATTCTCAACTGAAAAACTGTAGAAAAACATCCCTTCTCCAGAATAAAAACCTTTTAAAGTCAGATTAATTGTAATGTCAGTATCTGCACTATAATAAGACTGTGTAACATGGTGCTTTCCTTGTATCCAACCAATTGTCCCATCATACTGGATGTTGTCAAATTGTTTCCTCATGTCACATGAAATGCGTACTTCCTCTCCTTTGATGATGTTTCTTAAACCTTCACAATAAAGTGTTACCAAGTGTGGCTGAGGTATGGGGGATAATATTATATCCTTTGGAGTAACGTAACTTTGTCTATAATAATATTTATAATATTGACATATGTGTATTCCAAAATGAGGATCAAAAGAAATGAAAAGTTGACATTTAGTTGTGATTCTTTTTCCTGATGAACGAACTTGATGTTCTATACTTGATGGTGTGATTGTAAAGTTTACCTCTTGTGTTGATGAGTATTGATACTCTCCGTTAAATATTATCAAACTTTTGGAAGCAGCTTCTCCATATCTGATTATCAACAAGCAGGTCAACAAAAGACTAAACAAATTTAAAGTCATCATTAACAACTTCTGTTTATGCAGTTTGTGAACATCCAACCTCTAAATTGTGAATTAGATGAGAGACTGAACACCCAACGTCTAAATTGTGAGTTAGATGAGAGACTGAACATCCAACCTCTAAATTGTGAGTTTAATGAGAGACTGAAAGTGTTGTTTAGTGAGTTGAAATAAATTAAGGAATCATGTTTGATTTAACAATAAGGATATTTTAACTTTTGTTTGGGTTTCCTGAGTTTCTCTTTAATTTTGTATACAGGAAATTTGTAAAGTGCCAAAAAGGATGTGTAGATTGTTTGTGTTTACCGCTACGTTTGTAAAATGTTCAATCAAACTACAGTTAAATGAATATTCAGATTGTAAAGATTAAGAAACAAAAGTAGTGAAAGTCTTCACTCTAGGTGTTGTTATTGCAACAACAGGGAGCATGTTGTTTCAAACTTAAAAGTACTTTAAGGAGTTCTATATAATATTATGTATGCACAGAAAGTTCACTCACACTAACAACTAATGAACTTTTAGAAACAATGTCGAATAATAGTGTTTAAAGTCGATTTTCCTGAAACTGGACCAGGTTCCATAGACGCATGTTTTATTAAAGGTTCCATAGACGCATGTTTTATTAAAGATTCCATAGACGCATGTTTTATTAAAGGTTCCATAGACGCATGTTTTATAAAAGGTTCCATAGAAGCATGTTTTATTAAAGTTTCCATAGATGCATGTTTTATTAAAGGTTCCATAGACGCATATTTTATTATCAAAACCATCAACGGATGTGCTCCAGCCTACATATGTGACATCATTACTCCGTCAACCAACTCTTCGCTTCGTTCATCCAGCAGACTTCTTCTAAAACCTGGACCCCGTTCCAGAACTCGGTTTTACGGTGATCGTGCTTTCGCTGTCGCAGCCCCAAAACTCTGGAACACTCTACCACTCGAAATACGCTCATCAAAATCTGTTATCACATTTAAAACTAAACTCAAAACTCATCTCTTCAGAGAAGCATAATCGCACGCTACTACTTGCACTGATCTTGGAAAACACAGCGCTTTGAAACCTTTGTCTCTTGCGCTTTATAAATGTTATTTATTATTATTATTATTAAAGCTTCAATAGACGCATGTTTTATTAAAGGTTCCATAGACGCATGTTTTATTAAAGGTTCTATAAACGCATGTTTATTAAAGGTTCCATAGACGCATGTTTGATTAAAGGTTCCATAGACGCATGTTTTATTTAAGTTTCCATAGACGCATGTTTTATTAAAGGTTCCATAGACGCATGTTTTATTAAAGATTCAATAGACGCATGTTTTATTAAAGGTTCCATAGACGCATGTTTTATTAAAGGTTCCATAGACGCATGTTTTATTAAAGGTTCCATAGACACATGTTTTATTAAAGGTTCCATAGACGCATGTTTATTAAAGTTTCCATAGACGCATGTTTTATTAAAGGTTCCATAGACGCATGTTTTATTAAAGTTTCCATAGACGCATGTTTTATTAAAGGTTCCATAGACGCATGTTTATTAAAGGTTCCATAGACGCATGTTTTATTAAAGATTCAATAGACGCATGTTTTATTAAAGGTTCCATAGACGCATGTTTTATTAAAGGTTCCATAGACGCATGTTTTATTAAAGATTCAATAGACGCATGTTTTATTAAAGGTTCCATAGACGCATGTTTTATTAAAGTTTCCATAGACGCATGTTTATTAAAGGTTCCATAGACGCATGTTTTATTAAAGGTTCCATAGACGCATGTTTTATTAAAGTTTCCATAGACGCATGTTTTATTAAAGGTTCCATAGACGCATGTTTTATTAAAGTTTCCATAGACGCATGTTTATTAAAGTTTCCATAGACGCATGTTTTATTAAAGTTTCCATAGACGCATGTTTTATTAAAGGTTCGACAGACGCATGTTTTATTAAAGGTTCCATAGACGCATGTTTTATTAAAGGTTCTATAGACGCATGTTTTATTAAAGTTTCCATAGACGCATGTTTTATTAAAGTTTCCATAGACGCATGTTTTATTAAAGGTTCCATAGACGCATGTTTTATTAAAGTTTCCATAGACGCATGTTTTATTAAAGGTTCTATAAACGCATGTTTTATTAAAGGTTCCATAGACGCATGTTTTATTAAAGTTTCTTAAAGTTTCCATAGACGCATGTTTTATTAAAGATTCCATAGACGCATGTTTTATTAAAGGTTCGACAGACGCATGTTTTATTAAAGGTTCCATAGACACATGTTTTATTAAAGGTTCTATAGACGCATGTTTTATTAAAGTTTCCATAGACGCATGTTTTATTAAAGTTTCCATAGACGCATGTTTTATTAAAGGTTCCACAGACGCATGTTTTATTAAAGGTTCCATAGAGGCATGTTTTATTAAAGTTTCCATAGACGCATGTTTTATTAAAGTTTCCATAGACGTATGTTTATTATTATAATTTTTTTGCTTTTGAGTATTGAGTGCCTATGTACAGTATTCAATTTAAATTGTGTTTTTTTTGACAGGAAAATGTTGTTATGAGAGAAAGTATGGTAACTAATGACAGAAATAAATAACATTAGGTAAATTCAATTCATTCATTCAATATGACATATTTAATATATGATTACAAGTTAAGATATAAAATAAAATAATATATGACATGTACAAGATTGATTAAAAACTTGTGTGTGTTGAGAGTTAACTCTACATTGATAAATAGTTTAATTTTTTTATTATTATATGCTTCATACACAACGTATTTTTTAAAACGTTAATATTACTGTATTTTGTAAGTAAACTTTTATACAAACTAATATTTTTTATAATGATCATAATTTTAAGTGTGCTTCTTTGTATGTCAACGCAAAGCAAAGCTGTTTACAGATTTAAATTGCTTTATAATTAAGTTGAAATACTGTTTTCAGCTATCATCAATGTGGCATCTAGTTCCTTCTTTTAATAATTCAAAAGAGAATTAATAAAAAACAATTTAACACTGTATTCATCTATGTAATTCTTTTGAGTGTCAAAACCAACAACAATTAAAATGGTGGGCTTTAAAATTGGTTTTAAACATTGCCTATTATTATGAGATACTCAAACTTAACATCAGTCAAGTGTAAAAACAAATTTATATAAATGCATGCTTTTTAATCTGAATAAAAACATATGTTTTTTACTGTATTTTATAATATTAATATATATATACCGTAGTACATATAAATTTTAAAATGTATAGTAGTGTTATAGTTAAATGTTAAGCAGTCTTTCCCTTGGAATGATTTTACTAAAAACTATGCAGTATAAAGTTAGTTAATTAAAGTTACTAATTTACTAGGATACTGTCCCTTCTTAAATCAACCTTCTTATATTAGCCGTATATTGAGGTTAAAAAAAGTTTACACACATTAAAAAAAAATGTTTGTAAGAATAAGTTTCAGTTTCATAAATTCTGCCTTGCAAAGCCCACAGCGGAACACCAATCGTGATCATTGTCTCATCCGAGTGTTGATGATGTATGCTATAGTACATATAGTTTTTTCCTCTGCCAAAGCAAAACTAAAAATTGGTTTGCATCATCTGAAATCACCGGAACCTGAAAACGTTGTCCACAAGTTCTACTGTGTTATTGCGTGATATATCGGTTCATTCATGTCGATCTGTAGATCATCAGAATATTCACTTCCAGATGAGTCCCTGTTTCTTTGGTAGTACACAACAGGTTGTGGTCTGTTTCTGTGTTTCTTACGTTTGTAACAACACACCACACTTACACTTAGTGCAATCATCACCATCATGATATTACTTGTTGCCAAGATTATGATTTTTTCATTAGTTGTCATTGTTTCTGTTGGGATGACATAATTGATATTTTGAGATGTTGTCATTGTGTCTGTTGTTATGGCATCCTTAATTGTTAATGTTATCTCATCAGATCTTCTCTGAACATCAGTACTCACCAGACACTTAACAGTGTAGTTACCAGCTGGTAAATTACCAAAGCACCTTTCATCATTGTCATAATACTGATACTGGGACTCTCCATTCAAACTCCAATTATAAATTGTTGTGCCACCAGATCCACCTTCTGCATAGCACTTGAAGCAATTCTGGTTCACATCAACTTCAGGTATTACATGCAACCTCTTAACCTCTACCTTTAATTGACGGTAAACCATTAATTCCAATTTATAGCAGTTAATGTTATTCTGAGTTGAAATACAGTAGTAAAATACTCCTTCTCCAGAATAAAAACCTTTTATAGTCAGATCAATTGTAATGTTAGTATCTGCTTGATGATACTGTGTGATGTTGTGCTTTCCTTGGATCCAACCAATTGTCACTTCATATTGGATTTTGTCATCTTTTCTGATCAAATCACATGAAATGTGTACTTCCTCTCCTTCAGCGATGTCTCTCAAACCGTCACAATAGAGTTTTACAAGTTCTGGTTGAGATTTGGTCAATGTTACATCTGATGTATAAATAGTATATTGAGAATTATCATATTCACATGCGTATATTCCCTGATTAGAACCAAACGAAAAGAAAAGTGGACATTTAAGTATCATAGATTTTCCAGAACGAGTAACATTCTGTTGTTTACTTGATGGTGTGATTGTAATGTTTACCTTACTTGTTGATGAGTAGTGAAACTTAGCATCAAATGTTACCAAACTTCTTGAAGCTCCTCCATGTCTGAATATCAACAAGCAAGTCACCACCAAAAGAATATACAAATTTAAAGTCATCATACAACTTCTGTTTATGCAGTTTGTGAACATCCAACCTCTAAATTGTGAATTTGATGAGAGACTGAAAGTGTTGTTTGTGTTTAGTGAGTTGAAATAAAATAAGGAATCATGTTTGATTTAACAATAAGGATATTTTAACTTTTGTTTGGGTTTCCTAAGTTTCTCTTGAATTTTGTATACAGGAAATTTGGAAATATGCCAAAAAGGATGTGTTGTTTTTACCACTACGTTTGTAAAATGTTCATTCAAACTACAGTTAAACGAATATTCTCATTGTAAAGATTAAGAAACAAAAGTAGTTAAAATATTTCATTCTAGGTTATTGCAACAAAAGGGAGCATTGTGTTGTTGTCTACAATGTTTGTCTTTCAGTTTTAATTTAAAAGTTGTTTTCAAACTTAAAAGTACTTTAAGTAGTGCTATATATTATGTATACACAGAAAGTTCACTCACACTAATGAACAATGTTGAATAATTTTTTTATAAAGTTGAAATAAGGATATGTAAATGTATATCCTTATTAATACTAAGACATTACATTAACAGTGTAGAGTAGGCCAGTGGTCTAATGCTGTACTGTACCAGTAAACTAGATATATATAATAATGATTATATTAAGTTGTAGATAAAGTCTGCTTCATTGTATGTCAACGGGTCATTCTAAGTATTGCTGTTTTACAAAACAAATTTTGTATTCAGTAAGATCATCAATGTGGTATCTAGTTCTTTCTTTTAATCAATCAAGACAGAATATTAAAAGCAATTTAACACTGTGTATTCATTATTATACTAACACAATGCACAGAGAGTGTAGAGTGGACCAGTCTAATACCAGAGTATTGTTTAATACTACATTATGTTTTATATCATTATTAACTAAACTTTATATTATACATTATCAATAAACTAGCAGATATAGTGTGCTTCTTATTATAAAAACAGGTCATTATAAGCAATGCTGTTTTACAGATTTAAAGTTATTGTTTTATAATTAAGTTGAACTACTGTATTCAGTAAGATAGCTATCATCAATGTGACATCTAGTTCCTTCTTTTAATGAATCAAGACAGAATAATAACAAGGCCATATACATGGCTACAGTCACGTGCGCAAATTGGAGTTAGTGTTTACCGACCTACCGACCGACATAGTGAGCTATAGTCGCGTTTGCACACGACTAAAAACAATTTAACACCATGTGTTATCTGTTTAATGCTTTTTGAGTGTCAAAACAATCAAAATGGTGGGCTTTATAATTGGTTATTATAAACATTTTCTATTGATTATGATATCAAAGTGTAAACACAAATTGGTATTCAAATGCATGCTTTTTATTTGAAATAAAAAAGAAGCACTTTCTGATTGTTCTGTAATATAGATAATGCATATAAATTGTCCGTGCGCACCATACGCGTAATTTTTTTCGCGCGCGTGGGAATTTTTGACATGCTCAAAATGTCATGACTGTACTCATTGTTTTTAATCAGTCTATTATCAATCATAGGCATTTGCACCATGTTTTGGTGCATCCATTGTATAGTAACTAATGTCAGAAGAATTCATACGTACGAGTTGAATCCCCGTTTATTTGATAGTACACAGCAGGTTGTGGTGCGTTGTCATGTTTCTTCTTAAGTTTGTCATAACATACAACACACACAAGTGCAATGATCAGTATGATATTACTTGTTGCCAGGATTATGGTTATTTTATTAGTTGCCATTTTATCTCTTAACATGTCATCTTTGATTGTGAATGCTATCTCATCAGATCTGTTCTGGACATCAGTACTCACCAGACACTTCACAGTGTAGTTACCAGCTGGTAAATTACGAAAGCATCTTTCATCAGTTTCATAGAAATAATACTGCAATTCGTCTCCATTCAAACTCCAATTATAAATTATCTTACCAGATCCACCTTCTGCATAACACTTGAAACAATTCTGGTTCACATCAACTTCAGAGTTTTCATATACCCTTGTGACCTCTACCATTAATTGGGGATAAACTGTCATAGTGAATCTATAGCAATTAATGCTATTCTCCAATGAAATACAGTAAAAAAATACCCCTTCTCCAGAATGAAAACCATTAAGAGTCTGAATAATTGTAATGTTAGTATCTACACGATGAATCTGTGTAATGTTGTGCTTTCCTTGAGCCCAAATAGTTGTCACTTCATATTGTATGTTGTCATCTTTTCTGATCAAGTCACATGAAATGTCTACTTCCTCGCCTTCAACGATGTTTCTCAATCCGTCACAATAGAGTTTTACAAGATCTGGTTGAGATGTGGTATATGTCACACCCGACGATGTATAAAGAGTATATTGAGTATTATCATCAAAGTAACATGCGTATATTCCTTGATTAGAACCAAACGAAATGAAAAGTGGACATCTAACTCGTGTCAATTTTCCTGAACGATTAACCTTCTGTTGTTTCATTACTGGTGTGATTGTAATGTATACCTTACTTGTTGATGAGTAGTGAAACTTAGCTTGAAATATTACTAAACTTCTTGTAGCTCCTCCATGTGTGAATATCAACAAGCAGGTCATCACCAACAGATTAACAATTTTCAAAGTCATCTTTATAACATTCTTTTTGTGTGTTGTTCAGTTGTGAAAATCCAACTTTCTAATTTAGTCAGAGACTAGAGTCTTTATTATTCCTTGTTTGAGGAAAAGGAAGAAATATAATATGTTGTATAGGAAATGTTATTGTTATGATGTGACAAAAGTAAACATAGTTCATGACACTTTAGTTTTATAGTGTTTTGGTTTGTCCTACTATTTTTGTAAAATCATCACCCATAGTCTTCAGTAAATACAATTGCTCATTGTAAAGATTAAGAGAGAGTTTCTATTCCTTGTTTGAGGAAATAGAAAAATATCTTTTGTTGACGTATAGAAAATATTATTGTTATGATATAGCAAAAAGGTGTTGACACTTTAGTAAAATCATCACCCATACACTACAGTAAATACAATTGCTCATTGAATTTGAACATGAAACATGAAGATGAATTAAAATCAGACTTTGAATATGTTATGTTGTAGTTTTAATAAAGTTAATCTCTTCCGTACAAGAAAAATAAAAAATATGTTTTCACTTATAAAATGACAAAATGAATGGTTAAATTCAACCAAAACCCCATTGCCTGGCAGCCAATTTGACCATTTTTTGCTTTCAATTACATTTTTTTTCAGGTAAATACATTTTTTTTCTCGATCCAATTTTTTGGTCAAATTAGATAACTACTAGAGGTCGTGCCAACAGATGGTTTTAGAATATTAAAAAAAAAATTCAAAAAAGAAATTTCAAATGTACGTATACCGCAGGACTATAAAATACATGTAGTTTACAGGAACAAATAAATAGACACTGATTCGAATGTAGTCAATTAAAATTAGCACCCTGAGAATCACTTCTGAAAGAAAAAACTTGTCAGAAAATTTAAACAAACCAAATTTTTGTTTTGTATGTAACATTAGGGTTGAGCCAGGAATAGGTAAGAGGATGGGTGCAAAGAGAAACAATTTATAAATATATTCTTTTATCCACTCAGTATTGAAATATTTGTTTTCATGATTTATAAATAATATACCACTAATGATGATTTAATACTTTTGTTGAACTGTCACTTTCATAGTCGATTGAAATAGTAAAGTACATATGTAAAGATACATCACTACGACGTTTAGATTTTTAAAAATGACTAATTAATACAAATGTTGACAAGCAACTATCAGTAATAAGTTTATTTGTATATTTATGTGTTTATATATCTAACAGTACCCACACTCACAGTAAGAAATTGTCAATATTTCTATAGATGCATGTTCTGAATATTATGGATAAAATTATCATTACTAAAATTTGTTTTAGTAAGGAATGGATAAACTATTTTACATTTGATCATGCTTATAAACTAAGGTTTTCCTTTGGAATGATTTTAATAAAGACTATTTATGCAATTTAAAGTTATTTATTTAAAGTTTTGAGGTTGGAAAAGTGTAAATTTTTTTTTAAAGTACACATTTAAAAACAATTTTTTTAAAAGAATAAGTTGCATTTAATTCTGCCATGGGAGCCCTAAAGCAGAACACCAATCATGATCATTTGTCTCATCCAAGTGCTGATGATGTTTGCTATAGTTACATATATTTTCCCTCTCCCAAAAGTACAAAAGGTTTTCGAGCCGGAAAATCAACCATTAGAATACATTTTCCGCAATTTCTACTGTATCTTTAATTGCATAATATATCGGTTCATCCATGTCGATCTGTAAAACGTCAGAATATTCACTTCCAGATGAGTCCCTGTTTCTTTGATAGTACACAACAGGTTGTGGTCTGTTTCTGTGTTTCTTACGTTTGTAACAACACACCACAATTACACTTAGTGCAATCATCACCATCATGATATTACTTATTGCCAGGATTATGATTATTTTATTATTAGTTGCCATGGTTTCTTTTGGTAATGCATTATTGTCATTTTGAGATGAAGTAAATATGATGTCTCTTCTCATTGCATCTTCAGTTATGAATGTTAACTCATCAGATCTGGTTTGAACTTCAGTACTCACCAGGCACTTCACAGTGTAGTTACCAGCTGGTAACTTTCTAAAACACATTTCATTGGTTTCATTGTAATACAGATACTGAGATTCCTCTCCTCTCAAACTCCAATCATAAATTGTTTTGTCTATAGATCCACCTTCTGCATAGCACTTGAAGCAATTCTGGTTCACATCAACTTCAGGTGTTTTATATAACCTTTTAATCTCTACTTTTAATTGAGGGTAAACTATCAACTCCACTGTATAGAATCTAATGGTATTCTCAACTGAAAAACTGTAGAAAAACATCCCTTCTCCAGAATAAAAACCTTTTAAAGTCAGATTAATTGTAATGTCAGTATCTGCACTATAATAAGACTGTGTAACATGGTGCTTTCCTTGTATCCACCCAATCGTCCCATCATACTGGATGTTGTCAAATTGTTTCCTCATGTCACATGAAATGCGTACTTCCTCTCCTTTGATGATGTTTCTTAAACCGTCACAATAAAGTGTTACCAAGTGGGGTTGAGATAAGGCGGATGATTTTATAACCTCTGCAAAAACGTAACTTTGTCTATAATAATATTCATAATATTGACATGCATATTCCTACTTGAGGATCAAAAGAAATGAAAAGTTGACATTTAATTGTGATTTCTTGTCCTGATGAAAGAACATCATGTTGTAAACTTGATGGTTTGATTATTATGTTTACCTCATGTGTTGATGAGTATTGATACTCCCTGTTAAATGTTATCAAACTTTTGGAAGCAGCTTCTCCATGTCTGAATATCAACAAGCAAGTCATCACCAAAAGACTAAACGATTTTAAAGTCATCATTAACAACTTCTGTTTATGCAGTTTGTGAACATCCAACGTCTAAATTGTGAGTTTGATGAGAGACTGAACATCCAACGTCTAAATTGTGAGTTTGATGAGAGACTGAACATCCAACATTTAAATTGTGAGTTTGATGAGAGACTGAACATCCAACCTCTAAATTGTGAGTTTAATGAGAGACTGAAAGTGTTGTTGAAATAAAATAAGGAAACGTGTTATGTAACAATAAGAATATTTTAACTTTTGTTTGGGCTTCCTGAGTTTCTCTTGAATTTTGTATTTAGAAATATGCCAAATAAAAAAGGATGTATTGTTTGTTTTTACTGCTAAGTTTGTAAAATGTTCTTTCATACTACAGTTAAAAGAATATTCTGATTGTAAAGATTAAGAAACAAAAGTAGTGAAACTTTTCACTCTAGGTGTTATTGCAACAAAAGGGAGCATTGTGTCGTTCTCTACGTGTCGTTTGTCTTTCAGTTTTAATTTAAAAGTTGTTTTCAAACTTAAAAGTACTTTAAGTAGTGCTATATATTATGTATACACAGAAAGTTCACTCACACTAATGAACAATGTTGAATAATTTTTGTATAAAGTTGAAATAAGGATATGTAAATGTATATCCTTATTTAATACTAAGACATTACATTGACAGTGTATAGTAGGCCAGTGGTCTAATGCTGTATTGTACCAGTAAACTAGATATATATAATAATGATTATATTAAGTTGTAGATAAAGTCTGCTTCATTGTATGTCAACGGGTCATTCTAAGTATTGCTGTTTTACAGTTCAAATTTTGTATTCAGTAAGATCATCAATGTGGTATCTAGTTCTTTCTTTTAATCAATCAAGACAGAATATTAAAAGCAATTTAACACTGTGTATTCATTATTATACTAACACAATGCACAGAGAGTGTAGAGTGGACCAGTCTAATACCAGAGTATTGTTTAATACTACATTATGTTTTATATCATTATTAACTAAACTTTATATTATAAATTATCAATAAACTAGCAGATATAGTGTGCTTCTTATTATAAAAACAGGTCATTATAAGCAATGCTGTTTTACAGATTTAAAGTTATTGTTTTATAATTAAGTTGAACTACTGTATTCAGTAAGATAGCTATCATCAATGTGACATCTAGTTCCTTCTTTTAATCAATCAAGACAGAATAATAACAAGGCCATATACATGGCTACAGTCACGTGCGCAAATTGGAGTTAGTGTTTACCGACCTACCGACCGACATAGTGAGCTATAGTCGCGTTTGCACACGACTAAAAACAATTTAACACCATGTGTTATCTGTTTAATGCTTTTTGAGTGTCAAAACAATCAAAATGGTGGGCTTTATAATTGGTTATTATAAACATTTTCTATTGATTATGATATCAAAGTGTAAACACAAATTGGTATTCAAATGCATGCTTTTTATTTGAAATAAAAAAGAAGCACTTTCTGATTGTTCTGTAATATAGATAATGCATATAAATTGTCCGTGCGCACCATACGCGTAATTTTTTTCGCGCGCGTGGAAATTTTTGACATGCTCAAAATGTCATGACTGTACTCATTGTTTTTCATCAGTCTATTATCAATCATAGGCATTTGCACCATGTTTTGGTGCATCTATTGTATAGTAACTAATGTCAGAAGAATTCATACGTACGAGTTGAATCCCTGTTTCTTTGATAGTACACAGCAGGTTGTGGTGTGTTGTCATGTTTCTTCTTAAGTTTGTCATAACACACAACACACACAAGTGCAATGATCAGTATAATATTACTTGTTGCCAAGATTATGGTTATTTTACTAGTTGCCATTTTATCTCTTAACATGTCATCTTTGATTGTGAATGCTATCTCATCAGATCTGTTCTGGACATCAGTACTCACCAGACACTTCACAGTGTAGTTACCAGCTGGTAAATTACCAAAGCATCTTTCATCAGTTTCATAGAAATGATACTGCAATTCGTCTCCATTCAAACTCCAATTATATATTATCTTACCAGATCCACCTTCTGCATAACACTTGAAACAATTCTGGTTCACATCAACTTCAGAGTTTTCATATACACCTTGGACCTCTCCATTAATAGGGGATAAACTTTCATAGTCAATCTATAGCAGTTAATGCTATTCTCAAATGAAATACAGTACAAAAATATCCCTTGTCCAGAATAAAAACCTTTAAGAGTCTGATTAATTGTCATGTCAGCATCTGTATGATGAATCTGTGTAATGTGCTTTCCTTGAACCCAAAAAGTTGTTACTTCGTGTTGATCATAGTCAGAGTTCTTGATCAAGTCACATGAAATGTGTACTTCCTCTCCTTCAACGATGTCTCTCATACCGTCACAATAGAGGTTTACAAGTTCTGGTTGACATGTGGTCGATGTTACACCCGACGTGTAAATAGAAAATGTAGTATTATCATCCAATTGACATAAGTATAGTCCTTGATTAGAACCAAACGAAATGAAAAGTGGACATTTAACTGTTTCATATTTTCCTAATCGCTCAACAGTCTTTTGGTGTATTACCGGTATGATTGTAATGTTTACCTTACTTGTTGATGAGTAGTGATATTTCCTGTTAAATTTTACCAAACGTCTTGTAGCTCCTCCATGTCTGAATATCAACAAGCAGGTCATCACAAACAGAATAAGCAATTTCAAATTCATCTTTAGCAACCTCTGTGCGCACTGCTGGTCAGTCCAACTTTCTAATTTGGTCAAAGACTATCAGTTTATTGTATTCCTTGCTTAAATACAAGAAAGTCTAGGTTTTAACTGGTTTTACAAAGAAGAGGCCTGGCATAAAAAAAATCCAACCTGATATAAAAGTAAACAAATATTTCAAACCATGCGTAGGGGCCTATGCATTATGCATGATGCTATTAGGATTGTTTACAACTCGTCACGGTTGAGAAGGTGTTTTCACACAGATCGCGAGGAAGTTTTATGATTATGCATCAGAGTAGCCAAACAAGCGCGTTGCATTATGAGATATGTTTTGATCGAAAGTTATTTTTTAAACAAAAACATTTCTGTTTTTCAGTTAAATGTTTTTTTTTCGACTAATTTTTGGTGAAAGTTATTATAACTATTATGATACTTCAAAATGACCCACATTTTTTCGAAATATTTCTTCTTTTTTTTGGAATTCGTCAAAGGGACAATACATTTTTAAATAGTTGACATAGTGTTGAGAACTGATCGATTATGAAAAAATAATAATGAATATCGATTCAGAACTTATTAAAGCAGAGGGGGAATTTTATTTATTTATTTTATTTTCAATCTTTCTAAAAAAACAAACATATAAGTATAACAGGGGAGTAGCGGAAAAGCAAAAGTATAAAACGGTCATCTTGTGATGTGCTTGACCAGCCCCTGTCAACTTGAACGATACAATAAAACCGACATTTAACAAATTTAGAAAAATACATAGAAAAATATAGTATAATAAAATGTTAACAAAAGTGTTATAAAAATTCAATTGCTATCTGAACAATCTGATTGTGTAAAAGTTAAAAATTCTGATTGTATAAAAGTTAAACATTCTGATTGTATAAAAGTTAAAAATTCTGATTGTATAAAAGTTAAAAATTCTGATTGTATA
This sequence comes from Antedon mediterranea, assembly GCF_964355755.1. Lineage (NCBI taxonomy): Eukaryota > Metazoa > Echinodermata > Crinoidea > Comatulida > Antedonidae > Antedon > Antedon mediterranea. Next base: position 1,702,355 of record NC_092676.1, on the reverse strand, counting down.
AAAGTTAAAAATTCTGATTGTATAAAAGTTAAAAAGTTAAAAATTCAGAGTAGGTACAATCATGTTAATAAAAATATGAAAAGTTAAAAATCTTTGATGAATATTCTGTCACAGGGGGTTGGGACTTGATAGATGCCTTGACTAACAAACTCCCTCCAATTTTTATGATATTTTGATATTTAACCAAATTTATTTTTATTAATATTTTGACATAGTGTTGAGAACTGATCGATTAAGAAAAAAATAATGATGAATTTCGATTCAGAACTTATTAAAGCAGATGGGGAATATTCTGAACTTGATAGATGCCGTGAAAACGAACCCCCTGCAATGATGATGATGAAGATAACCAGATTTATTGATATTTGACATAGGGTTGAGAACTGATTATGAAAATGACTAATTTTGTATTAATATTGATAAAATGTTTCGACTCATGACCGATGACCATGATATCTAATGAACAACGGTCAAAATGTCCGTGATTGGCTGGATTTTAGGCTTTCAATTTAAGAATTAAACGAAAGTATAAAACATAAAATGTAATTATTCGCCTCCTTTCGTGACATCTGAAATGCATTTAAGCACATCACAACTAGCCGAAAATTTAAGAAATTAAAATCTAAAGATATTTATGAATTATTATTTGATATCAGATATATATGTATATTTATTTATTTCATACTCATCCAACAGCGAACACAAACTCCCTCGCCAATTACAGGATGAGATAAACTATTTAATAGTTTATCATGCTTATAACGTCTCACTGGCACTAGGTCAGGATTGAACCCGGACATTAGGATTGGAAGGCAAGCGCGTTAACCACCAAGCTACAGCTTCACTACGAATCTTATTTTTTGTGTTGACAAAATTCACATGAAACAGTTGAGACTAAATTTTGTATAGTAAAGATTAGAAAACAAAAACAGCATACTAAATACATATCATTATTATGTTAGTTAAAGTGTTTTTGTATGATTTAAAAATGTATAGTAGTGTTATAGATCAATATTAAGCAGTCTTTCACTTGGAATGATTTTGCTAAAACTAGTTATGCAGCATAAAGTGAATAAGTTGCAGTAAATTCTGCCATAGGACACCACACCGTAACACCAATCGTTATCATTTGTCTCATCCAAGTGTTGATGATGTATGCTATCGTTAATATATTTTTCCTTTGGCAAAAATCACCTGAGTACAAAAGGTTTGCGAGCATGAAAATCAACCATTAGAATACATTTTCCGCAAGATCTACTGTGTTATTGCATGATATATCGGTTCATCCATGTCGATCGGTAGAACGTCAGAATATTCACTTCCAGATGAGTCCCTGTTTCTTTGATAGTACACAACAGGTTGTGGTCTGTTTCTGTGTTTCTTACGTTTGTAATAACACACCACACATACACTTGGTGCAATCATCACCATCATGATATTACTTGTTGCCAGGATTATGATTATTTCATTAGTTGTCATTGTTTCTGTTGGGATGACATAATTGATATTTTGAGATGTTGTCATTGTGTCTGTTGGTAATATATTATTAATGTTTTGAGATGTTACCATTTTGTCTGTTGTTATGGCATCCTTAATTGTTAATGTTATCTCATCAGATTTGTTCTGAACATCAGTACTCACCAGACACTTCACAGTGTAGTTACCAGCTGGTAAATTACCAAAGCACCTTTCATCATTGTCATAATACTGATACTGGGACTCTCCATTCAAACTCCAATTATAAATTGTTTTGTCACCAGATCCACCTTCTGCATAGCACTTGAAGCAATTCTGGTTCACATCAACTTCAGGTATTACATGCAACCTCTTAACCTCTACCTTTAATTGACGGTAAACCGTTAATTCCAATTTACAGCAGTTAATGTTATTCTGAGTTGAAATACAGTAGTAAAATACCCCTTCTCCAGAATGAAAACCTTTTATAGTCAGATCAATTGTAATGTTAGTATCTGCTTGATGAGACTGTGTGATGTTGTGCTTTCCTTGGATCCAACCAATTGTAACTTCATATTGGATGTTGTCATCTTTTCTGATCAAATCACATGAAATGTGTACTTCCTCTCCTTCAACGATGTCTCTCATACCGTCACAATAGAGTTTTACAAGTTCTGGTTGAGATTTGGTTAATGTTACATTCGGTGTATTAATAGTATATTGAGAATTATCATTTTCGCAAGCGTATAGTCCTTGATTAGAACCAAACGAAAAAAAAATTAGACATTTAAGTATCATAGATTTTCCTGAGCGATCAGTAACATTCAGTTGTATACTTGATGCTGTGATTGTAATGTTTACCTTACTTGTTGATGAGTAGTGAAACTTCTGATTAAATTTTACCAAACTTCTTGAAGCTCCTCCATGTGTGAATATCAACAAGCAGGTCATCACCAACAGATTAACGATTTTCAAAGTCATCATTAACTACTTCTGTTTATGCAGTTTGTGAACATCCAACCTCTAAATTGTGAATTAGATGAGAGACTGAAAGTGTTGTTTAATGAGTTGAAATAAAATAAGGAATCATGTTTGATTTAACAATAAGGATATTTTAACTTTTGTTTGGGTTTCCTAAGTTTCTCTTGAATTTTGTATACAGGAAATTTGGAAATATGCCAAAAAGGATGTATCGTTTGTTTTTACCGCTACGTTTGTAAAATGTTCATTCATACGTACTACAGTTAAACGAATATTCTGACTGTAAAGAAACAAAAGTAGTAAAAGTCTTCACTCTAGGTGTGGTTATTGCAACAAAAGGGAGCATTGTGTTATTCTCTACAAATGTTTGTCTTTCAGTTTTAATTTGAAAGTTGTTTTCAAACTTAAAAGTACTTTAAGTAGTTCTATATATTATGTATACACAGAAAGTTCACTCACACTAATGAACAATGTTGAATAATTTTGTTATAAAGTTGAAATAAGGATATGTAATTAATTAATACTAAGACATTACATTAACAGTGTAGAGTAGGCGAGTGGTCTAATGCTGTACTGTACCAGTAAACTATATATATATAATAACCCAGCTAGCAATCACACGTTGTACCGACGTTGGCGTAAGGTCAACAGTTACGTTGGGCCAACAACTTTAGGCGACGTAGGCCCGACGTAATTTTTTCCATCGGCCCTTAGTGGGCCCAACGCGTTGTACAGACATCGGAACAACGTGTTGGGGCGACGTCGGCCAAACGTCGTCGTTTATGGTTGGCTTGACACCTTTTACCGACGTAGGCCCGACGTTACTGTTACCAACGTAGGCCCGACGTAATTTTTTCCATCGGCCCTTAGTGGGCCCAACGCGTTGAACAGACATTGGAACAACGTGTTGGGGCGACGTCGGCCAAACGTCGTCGTTTATGGTTGGCTCGACATCTTATACCGCGACATAGGCCCGACGTAATATTTTCCGTCGGCCCTTAGTGGGCCCAACGCGTTGGACAGACATCGGAACAACGTGTTGGGGCGACGTCGGACAAACGTCGTTATTTATGGTTGGCTTAACAACTTTTACCGACGTAGGCCCGACGTTACTTTTACCAACGTAGACCCAACGTTATTTTTTACATCGGCCCTTAGTGGGCCCAACGCGTTGGACAGACATTGCAACAACGTGTTCGGGCAACGTCGGACAAACGTCGTCATTTATGGTTGGCTTAACATCTTTTAACGATGTTGGCCCGACATGTGTTTGGTTGACGTCGGCTTAACGTCATATACATTACGTTGGTCTAATAACTTTTTATGACGTTGGTTCAACGTATTTTTTTATTTGTCGTGTCTAGGTTGGCTCAACGTGTTGGGTTGATGTCGGCTTAACGTCATTTATATTACATTGGTCTAACAACTTTTGATGACGTTGGTTTAACGTAATTGTTCTTCGTTGGGCATTAGTTCGCCCAATGTGTTGGGTCAACGTCGGCTTAAAGTCATAGATTACGTCGGTCATCGTATTTTGTATTCGTCGGTTATGCGTGAGCACAACGTGTTGGAGTAGCTGTGTTAATTTACATCGATTCACCGTAGTAAATAGATTGTACCATCGAATGAATATGAATGAAACTTAACAATTAAATAATGCCGGTACTCTGCAAATATTGGATTGGAAATTGTTTTTATTAAAGGTATAATTATTTAATGATAAACAATTTAAGTAAAACATTTAAAAACTAGACAATTAAAAATCAAATAAACTATATAGATTTGAACTCGTCTCTTAAGAATGTAAAAATGTATAATTAATTGCAACGTTTGATTACATTTTAATCAAGTTTTTAACATTTCATCAATTCGGAAGTTAATTTGAGCACACATTTAATCATGAGGGCCACTTTTCATCCTGAGGGGCTATAGATTACAATTTACTATATAGATTAAATTAATTAACCCATGTTGTTCAAATGTTGAGACATAATGAGGTCATCAAAATTAAAAAGTTTACTACTCATGCGAAGAATGATTTATTGAATAAGAAAATATTTAAAGCTGGGAGAAATGGGGTATCGATAAGCGAGATGCGCTCTTTTAAATATGAATAATAGTACCAAAGAAAAAACAAATCCTATTTTACAAAATCTACTGGCAATATGATGCCGTAAAAGCATCCAGTATACGGATAACCAACAATTCAAATAAAAAGTTCATCATCATCATCTATGGTATCTTCGGCTTCGTCGGTATTTGCTGCTGCTGCAGCTGCTATACAGGCTCAGGCTCACTATACCAACACGAATATGAAAAACCAATGTCGCCTATAATTACTGTGTTATATATATAAAACTATGCACTAAAAGTGTGTTTTAAAGCGTTATGACGGTACAGGAAACGTTATTCTTTGTATTGGCCAAGTTTTATTTTGAAAATCCTTGCCCTTAAAAAATAATGTCACTTTAAACTTCATGATATGACACAAAACTGCCTGTCGCCGGCCAATTTCATAATATTCACTAGTGTAAAAATTAAATATAATCCCATTTATCATTGTAAATACTGTATATTTTGGAGCCTTACCTATACGTTTAACGCATGTAAGTGAAATTTTGACAAAAAATGAGTTTTATTTAAAAAAATTCTTCAATTAAATATGTCGCACAAATGACGTAACTTACGTTACAGACTTTAAAAAATGCATTAAATATCAATTAATAATTACCTATAAAAGTATTTTTCTTCGTATTATATGTGATTTGTACTCTTGATAACGATTATATTGCTTGCGCGGATGAAATATAATGTAAATACGTTATAAAATTGCCTGGAAAGTGTTAATGAAAAACGATTGGTTAAGCGATGTAACCTACGTTACCCCATTTCTTCTTAGGATCCGGTTTGTGTACACACATGTTATAATAATTTATAAGATTAGTTACGTCAAGTTTAATTTTAAACTGATTATTTTGTTGTTGTTTTAAGATTTAATTATTTGAGCCTTTGAAGTTCATTTGAAATTTACGTTATGGTAACTTACGTTACCATATATATTGTTACTGATGAGTTTTAATATTATGGACATTTCTAAGGAATACAGATATTCTTATGATCAAGAAAACGCCCTCTGACACAATAAAAAGTTTTAACCACGTGATTCGGCAGACAGCGGCAATTTTGACCACGTTTTTATAAATACGTCTTCACAATTTTATAGTTTATTCTTCATATCAGATTTTCGAGTATATTTTAGTAAGTATTCAAATGCTTAATTCACTAAAGATCATTTAGAACAACTTTCCTAATGTTCATAATTTAGGAAATTAGACAGATATGCAAGTATGTTATTACATTGTACAATTTACACTAGTAAGCTAGCATAGGCAACAACGTAACGTAAATTACACTACATGTAACGTAGGTTACCATTTTATATACCTCATTTCTAAGACGTCTTGTTTTTTTTCTACTCAGTATATTCAAATAATTTAAGTTATATTATACAGGCAATAATGAACATTACCTCCAACCGGAGTTGATTTTATTTAGGGTTATTTTATGGGAAGTTTCTTTGCCCTTGATACTATGGTAACGTAAGTTTCACATTGATGTTGTATGTCTATGTTGTTGTAACATTACCGAACATAGCAATGATATTAAGATAATATCTGTGTATATATGTTTATGAATATTCATTGTCAAACGTATGTCATGTACCTGGATACATCTTGTGTCTTTGTAATATCGATACTCACAAGTATTAATAGTAAGTTCATGGTAACGTAAGTTACATAATTTACTACATACAAAGTCAATGTATTTTTTTACATTATGGTTATTTAAAATGTAAAAATATAATTTAATATTTGTTTATTTCGATTTAATACTAATACATTTTGTTAAACACTAGGTGACACTGGTGATAATGGTAAAGTCACGAGCCGAGATTCAGGCAGCGTATCGGGAACGACAAAAAGAGAAGCGAGGAGCAGAGTACTTGCAAGCAGAAGCAAGACGTGTAATGAAATACTATGTTCCGTCAGCAGAACTTACAACAAAAGATAGAAATGCACGGAGAGCGACGGTGAAAAGAAGAGTACAGAAACATCGAAGGTACGTGAAGCAAGTTCAAGCCCAACTACAAGTACAACAACCAGAAGAAGCTGACGAACCTAGTAGTAGTAATGATGATTCAGCCATATCTTCCGATGTGGTTTCACCAACTTCTCCTCTACGCATCAAGATGTCGTTTAAGAGACGTATTTCTACTCGAAAACGTGTTGGCAGAGCACTAAGTCGAGCCCATCGTCGCATCGAAAAATTAAATCTGGAGTTACAGAAAATGACCAGACAAAAAAAAACCATAAACAAGCGCTATGAAAGAGCTCTGAAGAAAGTAAATAAGAATTGCATCCCATCTACCAGTCATGACTCGTCCATGAGTAGTACTGACTCTCCAAGATCGAAAGCAAATCAGGATTTACGAAATGCAGGTACGTCACGAATGAATGTACTGTTTTATTCACGCATAATTATTATTAATAATGATAATATTGGCTATTTATAATATAGAGCAAATATCCACAAAATGTACTCAAGGCCTTATAAATGATAACTTGTTCCATGTCGTGTATGGTGATGTGAATATACGTATTTTCTTTTTCTGCCCATTACATGCCGCTTAACCCATTATCTTCCTGAACATATCAATTGAGATAATATTTAAATATTCTAAACCGTACTTAATTTAGTATTGATGTAATTTCCAATTTTCTAGGTATGTCACCAAGATCAGTACCCAAAGGGTTGAAAAAACAACTCCTGCTTTCACATGCACTGCTTGATGAAATAAGAGAGAGCACAGAGATAAACCAAGGGCAGAAGGCCAGAAGAATGATTAGCAATGTTCTATCTGGAAAGATAATCAAGAAATACAGGTTAATCGCGCGTGTTTCAAGGGAGTCGGGCCTTGGTCAACGTAACCTATCCAAGACGAAAAAGCAAGGAATCACAGCTGCGAAGTATGTAAAAAAGGCGTGGGGAGTTCTTCACAATGAAGTATTAGGCTTCATGGAAAGAGATGACAACTCCAGGATGATGCCAGGAAAACGAGATGCCTGCAAAACATCTTCTACCAAAGAAAAACGCCAGATAAGATACCTCAATGATTACATGATGAACTTGTTTGCCAAGTACAAAAGTGAAAATCCCGAGCAACGGAAGGTTTCTTTTTCCTCGTTTAAGAAAATCCGACAAAGAAATGCTAATATTAAACTTGTCAAATTCACAGCAAGAAACACAAGTCTTTGCCAAAAACATCAGAACTTTGCCCTTCAGTTAAAGGTATTAAAATCTCTAGGTGTGATCACAATCACAAGCCCCGATGAAGCAATCAAATCAATCACCGACACACAGATATCTGATCTTGCCAAACGTATACCAGATCAAGAGATCCAGTATGAAGAATGGAAACGTGTCCCGGACAATTTCGGTAAGAAGAAAACTAAACTTGTTCAACAAAGAGTCGACAAAAGCACATTTGCAGACTTATTTGTAACTACAACTATTGATTTCCGAAAACATGCACAACGGGTTACAGCACAATACACTGCTATAAGAGAGTGTAAAGAAAACCTGCAAGAAGGAGAATGCGTCATACATATGGATTTCGCTCAGAATTACACATGTGTGCCGATGGAAGAAGTGCAAAGCGCCTACTGGAATCAGACCGGTGTTACTTTACACCCTATAGTTGCTTACTTTCATGATGGCGAAATTAAGCATCATAGCATGGTAGCGGTTTCAGACACCCGCGCACACAACGCTTCTACTGTGTTTGCAATTTTAAAGAAGCTGGTGCCAAAATTGAGAGGGATCTTGCCAGAATTAAAGACTATCCATTATTGGACCGATAGTCCAACATCACAATACCGGAATAAAACAATATTCTCCATCATATCTAATCACAACATACTTTTCCATAATATTAATGCCAGCTGGGACTACTTCGAAGCTGGGCATGGAAAAGGGCCATGCGACGGCATTGGCGGAACAGTAAAACGCTTGGCGGACGAAGCCGTAAAACGTGGTGCGGCAGTGATCCAAGATGGCCACGACTTCTTTGCTTGGGCTTGTCAAGAAAGAGAAAACTCACGCATAGAGTACTTTTTTGTTACTAATGAGGAATGTGTGGCTGCAGAATCGGAAATACAAATGAAATGGCCAAACATAAGACCTGTTCCCGGGACTACAAATCTCCATGCAGTGAGAGGCATCAGTGGAGAAGTGATGGTACGCGATGTATCTTGCTACTGTAGAGCGTGTCAAGAAACCTCTTCTGCTGATAACATGTGCCCCGGATGGATAGTCCATAGCTTAACGAAACGTCAAAAGCAAAATACCAAGCAAAGCAGCAAAATTCAATTCCATGTTGATGATTGGGTATCGGCATTATATGATGAAGAATGGTACATCGGCAAAGTTGTTGATATAGATGATGAAGATGCGTTGGTGTCTTTTTTAAAATCTGGCAGCAGAATTAACAAGAACATATTTCAGTGGCCAAATAGTAAGGATGAAATATGGATTCCTATTGATAAAGTTATCTGCCGTGTTGAAATTGAAACAAAGGGTTGTACGGGTAGATTGTTCTACATTTCAGACCAGGAGAGGGAACGGATAAATCAAAATGTTGAAACATTAAAGGAAATGTAACTTACGTTACTTAGAAAGTTGAGACTGATATAAGCATTAGGCCAAGCAACTGTAAAGTTCACAGAATTATAATAAATAATAATAATCATATTAACCAAAACAATAGTATGTACACTAGCATTATAAAACTCACTAATTTACATTTTCATATGGGAGTTTTTATAATTATAATTAATAAAATATGCATTGAATTAATAGAAAATAAAAAAAAAAGGATGATTTAATGAAACACATAATTTGTTTGCCTACTAAAGTGATGGCAATGATCTAAAATCCCAATGAGGTTTATTGTTAAAAGTTACAAATGTTGTTTTTATTTAACTATTTTGATGACGAATTCATCTTTCAATTCAGTAATTTACGTTACTGAATACGTAATTTACGTTACTCAATTGTAACACAGTATACATTTTCTAAGAAAGATAACACCAGTTTTGTCATATGACTATTTAATAGAGTACAATAATGAGTGTTATTTTATGTGAATTTAAGACAGGAATGTATGCGGACATACAAGAAATCAACAACAACCTTTGATTGACGACTCATTTTATTATGGATGTTAATAAAGTATAAACTATAAAATACAATATGTACTAGTGAATGTAACAATATGTAAGTTATTATACATGTTTTTGTTTGATTACATACACTATTTTATAGTTTCATATTCATAGAAATATAATGTTGTTGCCTTTATAATCGTTTACATTGAAAGTCGAAAATAAAACATGTAACGTAGGTTACAATCACGATTCCAGTTGCGATCATTCATTTTGTTGACAATTTTACATTGATAAATATTATGTGAGGAAAATAACAGAGAAGTAAATATAGATGTTGCACTTTAGTTTAGTAACAATTATAAAATGTTTCGTCAACATTTGTTTTTGAGAATTTTCATTTCCTAATGTTGCTAATATACTGAGCCCGAGCTTACAAAGAGAAAAGAAAAGCAAGTTATTGTCAATTAACTGTAAATTATATACGTTTACTAAATACACACATAGTGATTACAAACCATAAGCTATAGTAGAAAGCTTATCGCATTGCAATTTATTTAACACAATGTTAGTTTTTAGTAAAAGTTGTACAAATTTCAAAAAGCGCGCACCGCCGCCCTTTTACGTGCCCAATTAATTTTATTCCAAATCTTTTATCTTTTTGCTCAATTCATCATCTTCATGTTTACTTTGATAACGCCATCATACCAAAAAAAATAGAACATAATGTGGGTCCTGTAATTTCACCTATGCTACATTGTATATAGATGTACATATGCTGTAGATAATTATAACTCAGCACTATAAGCGTAAATGCATCAGGTCAAAAGATGCCATAATTATACAGTATCAACATTTTGCGATGGTATTTTAACGTAAGTGCATGATTTGTTTTAAAATAAATGTCAGTAAAATTATAAAATGACATCACTTATAATTCGTTAAAGAGACGAATTAAATTCTAGTTTGAAAATTAGTAGTCGTAATAAATAACCACCAGCATGGATTATTGTTGTTGCCGTCATGATGGTGGTTTAAAATGACTTGATACCTGATTTACAAGTAAAGTACAAACATCTTTAAATACTAAATTTAACTATTGAACTGACCTTTCTTCTTTTGTTCCCTAAGTTTTCTTCCCCCAGCTCTGTCCTTGCTGTATTTCAGCCAAGATTTTATTTTATTTTCACATGTGGCCTCCGTCATTCCGGTCCATGATCTTCTAGCTGAAACTGCAAAGTGTACAAACATTGTGCATCAACAGAATACTTTATCTCATGTGAAAAATATATAATCAAAAGCCTCTTGCTTCCCTATTAGCAAGATAAAACAAGCAATTATGCATTTGAAATAATTATTTTAATAATACTAAATAAGATTTTTAAAATATTATTTTGAAAACGAGGAAGAGACATCCAATTTTATGTGTGCATCTCCGTCCAAAATCAGTCAGACGGTAATTCATATACACACTTTGAAACACCAGTTCTCGTCAAATCACCGAAGCAATGTTGGGACCAGTGTATATCTTGGAATGGCGGGTGCTGTTTATTAGAGTATTTACCTTTTACAATTTTTGAAAGCTTTAGTCCTCTGAATCTCTTCTTATCCCCTCTTCCCATCCAATTAAATTCTGAGGCAAGTGTGTTTGAAAGCAGATGACCCATTATCCTATTGAGGACATCTGTTTCATTGTGGCCACCAAGACTGCATAATCGCAAAATCTAAAATATAAAAATAAAGAAATTGTTAAAACAAGACATTTTCAACATAACGTAGATGAAAAACATTAGTTAATATTGTTGATTAAAGTTTGCGGCACACCACGTAAATTAGTTCTGAAAAGAACTGTTGAGTTTCTCGACGTTTCGATCAATGTGCTTTAATCTTCCTCAGGAGGCTCATTCTCACTCATGAGGATGATCAAAGCACAAAACGCAAATTTGATTTCGCCATGCAAACCTTCAAAATTAATTAATTTGGTTTAACATTAATTGAAATATTTGAATACATCCTATGTAAAGCAGAATGATTAATTAATTGAGAACGTTGTTATTATTATTTTAAGTAAAATATTAAACCTACTAGGGCCTTTTGATTTGCCTTTTCTTTCTTCAATATTCTGGATGTCATCCATTGAAGCCGCCGGCAAATCAAAAACATCATTAGTGTCACTGGCTTCCTCCGACATGGTACCTCTTTTTAAAATTGCTTGTAACAACAAGGAATTTTGCCGCACCTGGCCCTTTATTTCTTCAAGTAGCGTAAACATCTCATGATCTATTGATATGAAATAACGTTCTTAATACTTAAATTATTTATGTTTAAACAAATGTTGTAATAATTAGTAATGTTACATTGAAGCAGACAAAAACAAAAACCCAACAGTTACATCTATGAACACTATAATGACTTGCTTGCTGTAGTTATACAGTATTCTAAAAGTCTCCCTCCGTTATATTTAATTTTTTTTAAATTTATTCTGATTTTAGGCAAATTGCACAAGATGCTCTACATAAACAAGAACTTATTATTAAGTCTTTGGGAGTGGAGTTGTAAATTGTCATGAGAAAAAAACCCTGACATATGACAGGGCTTGAACCCAGGACCCTTAGATTGGTAGACAAGCATCATAACCACCAAGCCACAGCTAAGTGTGTCATATTGAGATAAAATGGAAATATTATAGATGAAAAATTGAATATTTCTTACCATTACTTTTTGTTTCAAGTGAAGACGTACTTGCTATAAAAAGAAATGAAACGTAACATTATAACGTGCAATATAACCTTGATCCTATTATTGTATCTATCAGTATCTATATGCCTATTTGTCTATTCCCTCCTCCTCTGTACTAGAAACATAACATACCGTACGAATCCATGCTTTCATCGAGTGGTGGGGTGGTAGAAATGCTGTCATTTTCAGGCTCAAAATTAGGAAGAGCAGGTAAGCCGGGAGGTAGGCCCAAGTTTTGTTTGGCTGGCGTGCTTGTTCTTGTAGCTTTATCGCTTTCAAAAAATCTGGCAGGTAAACTAACAAATATATAAATGAATTAAATAATTAGAAATACTGTATCATAAACATTAAGTATGGGATCTCAAATTGTTATGGACCTTGCATGCTGACGTGCTTATTCATTCATTACTGTAAATCATTTAACTTTATTTCGGCCTTAATATCCATAGAAAACATTACATACAGTATTAACAGAAGTTCATCCACAAACTAAACATGAATTGATTTAACTAAAGGAAAAGCTCGTACTGATGTTACGACGTGCTGATTATAAGATCTAACATAACATGAACAATCAAAACCTTCAAATAATGAAAAATGCTGCTGAAAGGGTACAATAGTTCGTAATATGAAGTACTTAGTCTTATACCTTCTCTTTCTGGGCATTTCAACCTCACTGTCTGTGGTTTCTAAGTCTGACGTTTCTGTAGCTTTCTTCAGTTTTTGCCTTACCCTCTCATATGTAGCTATACAAAAGAAGACATATACTACCAATTACTATACTAATTACTAATATGATGATTATTTTCGTCTAATTATGGTGACCAGTACGATCCGATTTAAACACTTTACCAATATTTTAAGTATGGGCCTAATAAGAACATTAAAATATACCTGTCTCTTCTAGAACCCGTATTTCAAACTCCTGCCACAGTTCTGTTGGTTTCTCCTGTATTTCTATTGCACGTTTTACTTTCTGGATGGACCGGTAATTAGGCCACCAGCATTTATCTTTTCTTGCACTGTTTTTTAGCAGCAAGTTCTGAGCGTGATACAGGGACGACAGCGTGTGCTAGAATGTTTTTTGGTCTTTTCAATGGTAAGCTACCGTCAAAATCAATCACGCTTGTAAATCAAATTCCAACAGGCAAGGACATTCGCGGACTGGAAAGTCAATCACAATCCGTTCATGATAAACGAATGCAATGTAAAGTAGTTTGACAGTAAGGTACCCATGTTACCCACATCATAGAATTTTGAAGAATGTTGGATTTGTATTCTATATATTATTATACTGTACTAGGCTCATCAACTAGATGACACGTACAAATAATATAGGCACTCAGTACTAAAAGTGTATATACTGTATATGCATCAGATATGCATCAGGTCATATCATAGTATATCGCAAACATTCAATTCAACATTTATTTCTACCAAAATCAAACATCAACGTATATTTAATAAACAAAAATATAGTAATAAAAATAAAAAACAAAAACAAAAAGCATCATTTTGTCGAGGCAGAGATTCCATACAAAAAAGTATTACATCAAGTACACATAGACCCTGATGATTAAAGATTAAACGAACTGTTTGACAAAAATCCTAGCCGAATGAGAGAACGGAATAAGAGCAGTATGTATAGATACAAAATAGAATCAAATTAAATTACTGCAGTTCCATCACCACCACCTTGTCCCAATTCTTCTCAATTATTTTCTTGAGTCCAGATAAATTATGATTCATTGTAGTATAGGCTTACAGTATTCGTTTTTCCCGCGATAACTCCTATTAGGAGTTGCGGGTCGGAAAGTGTGAGTTGCGAGTCGGAAAGTGCGAATTGCGAGTCATAAAGTGCGAGTTGCGGGTCGGAAAGTGCGAATTGTGAGTCAGAAAGTGCGAGTTGCGGGTCAGAAACTGCGAGTTGCTAGTCGGAAAGTGCGAGTTGCGAGTCGGAAAGTGCGAGTTGCGAGTCGGAAACTGCGAGTAGATATCGGGGTTGACAACATGCAGAATAAACACAAATACATGCTTTGTTCAAGTACACGTACAGTACATGATTGTAGGCATATGTCAAATGTATTACGTGTATTTAAAGTAACTTTAGCAGAGTACAGGGCCCACAACTACAATGTAGAAGGGATTATTATTACTTATACAGTATTGTTTGATGAATGTGTGATACAGTTGTATTTTAGTTGTTGTTCAACTCGATGATAAAATGTACACAAACTAAGATTGTAAAATGGGTGTAGCAATTATGACCTCATCGCATAACTTTGATATATATGAGTTAGTTTTTGATCAAACTGAAATAACTCATCATCTTTAAGAAGAAATTTAGATTATTATATTTTATTTTATTAATTTCGGCAAAAACAATTATACAAACATAACAATACAAAAAATAGCTAGATTTTGCGCCATGGAGCAACAAAAGAGGCTAACACAGCTTCTGTCGCCAATTAGGCGTGCCACAAAAAAGATGACATCTTACTTTAAGTCACAATCCCTTAATTGGTATAGCACACAAAAAGTGTCCATGACAGGTAAATTTATTGGCCCTTTGGTTGGGAGAACCTAGTACAAAAGTCTGCATATAGACTTATTTATTTATTATGATTTATGAAAATGATTGTACAATTTAATAAAGTTAAAAGTAAAGTATAAAATAAAAATGCATTAAAATCATCTGGTATGCTAAACTGTCAGACTTCTTATATTTATTAGAAGGTAGCAGACACAAATACCTGCCCCAGGGTGAGAGTTATTTGCTTCATGGAGACCATGCATGATTGCAATGATTGAAATCACAGGTTAAATCCTTCACAGAAGAATTCATTTTGATTCATTATCTCTGAATCCCCATCTAACCACCAACCCCACCTCAGCTCATCCTCTCATTCTCAACCAACATCCACATACCATACATCCTTGAGATGGTTCAAATGTACACTTTAAATCAGATTATTTTGATACAACATTACCCCTAAATGCCAGTTTTTCCTTATTTTTGTACATGAACCTTTAAACAAAGAAAAATCTGCGAGATCTATCTTTTTGTATGGATGATGGTTATTTCTTTACCATGAAAGAGTTCGTCGTTTTTTTAATATTTACGGTTTAAAAACAAGAGTATATCCAATAACAATAAGCAATACAGCAGACGGAATTGTAATTTATAAACCGGGTTGGGGTAAGAGTCTCCACCAAGTCACATATAATTATACACCATCATTATCGTCGGTATAATGTTAATGTGAAATGTAAAAGAATATTTATATCAAGCACCTTGATTGAATTTGTTGTATTAAAAATCATTGTCAATTCAATGCAAGGTTTCGATTTTACATGAGATTATCATTCTTCATTGATCATCACATTATATATTGTTTATCTATCTATACATTCAAATCTACGAGTAGTGGTGTTCACAGAATGTCTACCCAGGGAGTTGTATACCTATGTACATTCTCCTTTGTGTTTAAATTAAGCATTTTGTAATCAAAATGTTGAGCTATTTGCTAGTTCACCATTCATATCATAACCTTGAATGATCTGTCTTCTGGGACTGTTTAGTGACCTTTGAGATATAAACACAGGATTTTATGAGAATTCTATGCAAATCATGCTTATTACAGTGTATTCTGTTTTCGTAAATGACCGATTGGACTCCAGGACATTCATATCGGCATGTGAATAAAGTAAAAAACAGAGAGCTATGGAAAGTTACAAATACCCAAATCAATTACAAAAAATAGACCCTTTTATCATTCATCATTGCAAAGTGTTAAAACAAAAATCAGTACATTGTTTATTGGAAAACATATCAAATAATTTACATAAATACATAGTCAAATATCGTATGCGGATAAAAAGGTATACATTCTGAACTCATTAAATTATTATTAACCAAATAGGTTTGATTGAATTTCAAACGGGCTAAATGGATGTTCACTGGTATTTGATATGGCCTAATTTTCTATTTATAATTAAATAAATAATTTCTATGTATAATATTAATGACCATTTATTACACTATCCAATACTGATAAAGAACCAAACTATTATGTATAAGAAAATCCTAAAATTGATTGTATTTGTAAAATAAAATATCACTGTATTATTTTACGAAACCTCATTAGGGCTTTTGTTTGTTGATTATGCCCAGTCGAATTTGAAAAACACTATGAAAGCACCAGCATATCAAGCGAGGGTTCCTAAATTTTTCTTATTCTCACAGATTTCCTCATTACATGATCGTTTTAAAATAATTAGTTAATTAAATTATATCACCGGGCGGCTAAGAATGAATGTTCTGTACCTACAGTGGGTCTGGGGTGTGTGTGTTTGTGTTACATTTCAAATGTGTTGTTTGGGCTGTATATTTGAACCGATACATTTCTTTCATTTTTCTGTACATAGGTCTAATAATATAATTATGAATTATTACAATTGCCCAATTCTACTTAAAACATTCAATAGAATGAATTGAGTATGATTGGACATTAAAGTATGTATTGATTTATA
Source organism: Antedon mediterranea (assembly GCF_964355755.1). Taxonomy (NCBI): domain Eukaryota; kingdom Metazoa; phylum Echinodermata; class Crinoidea; order Comatulida; family Antedonidae; genus Antedon; species Antedon mediterranea. Next base: position 1,685,424 of record NC_092676.1, on the reverse strand, counting down.
AATCCAAAGGCAAATTACTGAAAAAATGACAATGCTGTGGCTGGATCTCAATGGAGATACAAAAAAAAGAGAAAGCTAAATCAAAACGATAAGTAAAACAGTCAGAAAAGTTAGCAGAGCTTTCGGCCAACACTAGCCCTTCATCAGTGCAAGTGATTTATATATATATATCGTCTCTGGCTTTTTTTAAAAACATTTAGGAGAGTACATCCGGGCATCCGTGTCAAGTCGACTCGATTTACACGTGGAATTAGTTACATATCCCATTCCCAAGAATACCTACAGTAATGCATTTTTGCACGCTGGTAGGAGTTTTTTTTTTATTTGATTTGAGTATTTAAAAACTTTAATTACTCTCTGTTTTTGCATACGCTGTTTTTGATACTTTATTCACATGCCGATGCGAATGTCCTTCAATCCTGTCGGTTGTTTACGATATAAGCATTGACATTCGGTTTTCGTAAACAACCGACAGGATTGAAGGACATTTACATCGGCATGTGAATAAAGTATCAAAAACAGCGTATGCAAAAACAGAGAGTAATTAAAGTTTTTAAATACTCAAATCAAATAAAAAAAAATCAAATTATTTTATCATTCATCCTTAAAACACTATATGTTTATTTGGAAATGAAGTAAAAAACATGATGGGCCAATGTCGTGGAGACTTTTTCGCACCTCCAAATATGTTCAGTTACATCCATCAAAACTTAACATCCGCGTTTTCGAAACGGCCACCCGCACACACTTTTTATGTATCTTAACTGAAGGGGTATACGAATGTAATTTAAATAAAATGTTCTGCTGAATGAAATACATTAATAGCTAAAACGAAAACTAAAGAGCATCTCATCAATTATTTTTTAGAATTAATATGGTGTGAACTTTTAATTCGCTACTGCCCACAGTCCCACGTATCCCTCCAATTTACTGCGGACTGTAGCACCCCACACACCATTCCCTATTGTCAAACTATAATATCAGCTCACAGAGTTTTAACACGTCACGGGTCTCGCATTTTTAATGAAACACACATTTCGCACAAACACTGTGTAGGCCTACGCGCATCTTTTGTTGAACTTACGCATTACAGTATCTGTTGCTCCGATATTGTAATAAACGTCAGGTTGGTAATTCCCCCTCCTCCCCCAACCGGAGCCAATGCGTATATGTAATGTTGCATACAGCGCAAACAGAGAGCAATTTAAGTTTTTAAACACAATATTTATTTGGAGAAATGATTTAGTACAAATATCGTACAGTACATATGGATAAAAGTAGTATAATTCGTATTTAATAATTTCAAAATCCAAACAAAATAAATAGTGAAATTAGTACATTTTAAAGAGAAGTACCAATTACGAAATCATTTTTTAATATATCCCCGCAACATGTGTAGGCCTAAATATTTTTTCATTCAGCTTTTTTTTTTATCATTTTCAATTTCGGTTTTTGACATAGGCCTAATAATAAGTGAAAATATGCTCAAAATGGTCTAAATGTACTTCATTTCATTTTCTATATATATGTTTTTTGTTTATAATATTTACAAATAGTATACATGTATTAAGATACGCGCCTGTTGTTTATTTATTTTGCTGTCAATCACCGATTTAAATGTGTGTTGAAATAAATAAATGAAATTGATTATTGAATTGAAAATGCAGAATTATTAATATGGGTGAAAACATGGTAATGCTATACAATAATAGGTGTACTATTATCGGTATAAATTATAAATGTATCGATCAAAGTAAATGGCTAAATATTTATGTTAAAAAAGTATGAACCATATATTTCTATGAATGTGTAAATTAATGTATTCCCAATAAAATAGTATAATAATACAGTATGTTGAATAAACTCGGGCGGAATAATACCGTACATAAAAAACATAATCATTTTCTTATCGAAATGTTTACATTTATAATGTAAGTAAATATTTATTCATTTTTTTACATTTTTTAAAACAAAAAAGTGCACTTTTCTGTTGTTTTTTGTTTAATTAATTTTAATTAAAAATTATTACAACAAACCTATCTAACCTTTCTATTATTGTCACTGATAATATGTTTTGAGTCAGATGGTTTTCAATAAAAAAAGTTAAAACAATTCATTTGACTTTCAATGTACTATGTTGGTTCAGGAAGTGTGTGTGCACATTTAAGACCTAAATCAGATGTTGAATCTGAAGAAAAGAAGTATAAGCGGATACTCTTTCAAAGAACTCCAAGAAGATTCACACAAAAATATTTACTTTCCAATAAAATAGTATATTACTGTAGTATACAATACAGTATGTTGAATAAACTCGAGCGGAATAATAACGTACATAAAAAACATAATCATTTTCTTATCGAAAAGTGCCCTCTCTAGTTTTCTATTGATTTATTAATTATTTATAATTAATTATTGGGTAAGGTTAACATGTTTTTAACATTTAATGTAGGAAGTTGGATCTACTCCTAACAAAATTTCATATCTCCAAATTTCAACAACGTTGTCTAATTACTTCAATAAATATCATATTTAACATCACAAATTAGGTTTATTGAAGGAATTTTTGCCTAAAAACATATATAAAAAACGTCGATAAAAAATACTTTTCGTATTTAAAAACAGTTGAAACTCGTTTTATATGTTCAATATAGGTTGCTCTATTCACAGAAACAAAATTGCTTTCATAAACCTTTTCTGTTGGTTTTTTTTTTTTAAATCGTTATTAGGTTGAAAAAATGAGTTGGAATTGTATGGTCGTTCATAAGTGTAAATTTTGTAAAAACTTAAATCACAACAATCAGTGAATTATGGTTTGATATTTATTTTTCTTTAGCAATATGGATAGAGCAACTTATATTGAATATTCACACCAAGTATCAAATGTTTTTAAATACGAAAAGTATTTTTTATCGAAAATTATTAGCAAAAATTCAATCCATAATCCTAATTTGTGATGTTAAATGTGATATTTATTGAAGTGCTTTGTCTACCTTGTTGAAATTTGGAGATATGAAACTTTGTTAGGAGTAGAACCAACTTCTAACATTAAAAGTTAAAAATATTTTAATATTACCCATTAATTAATTATTAATAATTATTAAATCAATAGAAAACTAGAGAGGGCACTTTTCGACAAGAAAATGAATGTTTTTTTATGTGCGTTAATATTCCGCTCGAGTTTATTCAATGCTCTGTAATGTATACCATTATACAATTTTATTAGGAAGTAATTGTTTTTGTGTGAATCTAGGTTAGATAGGAATTGTTGTCATAATTTTAATTAAAATTAATTAAACAAAAACAACAGAAAAAGTGCACCGATTTGTTTTAAAAAAAATGAATAAATGTTTACATACATTATAAATGAAACATAATATAACTATTTTAGTAATGCATACACAAGTACAGAATATTATATCAGAAATCAATGAATCATGTGTCTAAAAGTGTCTTTAATTTGCTTTGAGACAAATTTGATGCCATTGGCCTATACACAAAATCAAGGCAATTAGACAAAATATTTACTTAAACAATATTAATACTATTAATAGGCATAAAATAATAGGGTATATCAACTTTCCTTAAAGAATAACAGTATAGGGCCTTACAAATTTATTTAACAAGACAAATAATATATAACATATGAACTATATTAATACTTTGTTCAACAATTTATACACTGCTTACATAATAATGTATTATTTTAATTTTATGTCTTGCGCATTATTTCTTTCTTTATCCACATTTTTGTATCTCATCATTTTTTGTTTTACGTTCGGTAATTTAGAACATAACATAACATAAGTTTATAAGCCCAAATAGTTCATTAACATTCATGTACAATTTTTATTTTTACATAAATTAAATTTGAAGCCTCTGTAGAATTTAGTTACTTTGGAGTATATAATATAATACACACATATATCTTACTACGAATTAAACTTAACCTATGCCTACTTTTTAGTTTTTATAATATCAGCGAACATTACAGATCATGAACGTTATAACATCGTTTTCTGAGACCGTTTATTGTTTGACCATTTGTCAATTCGTTATTAGCTTCTCTTATATTGCGAAAAAATGGAGGTGTATTCCCAATATCTATCTTGACAAATGTTTTTAAATAAATTTAATGTTAGGCTGTTGAAATGAAAATGCAATTAAACGTATTATCAGTGGAATGAACTTAATCGTTTTTCTTTATTTTGCATTTATGATGTATGGTGGTATGGTTGCATTTTTCCGTTTAGAAAAATAGCCAAGTACATATTTCAATATTTATCTTTTAATACCAATAATTGGTTCCTTGTAAATTGTAGATTTTGTATTTTCATTAATTTTATAAGATCTTTGATTACATTCAGTTTCTTGAATGGGGGCGCCATTTATTTTAAATGGAACCATAATTAGGATGACCATCATTAAATCAATCATTCCATTTCAATAGCTGCATTCAAACGATAAGTGTACAGACATTCTCTTAATATATAAAGTTAGATGTCCTAATTAATGTTCAAAAATATTTAGAAACAATCTAAAGAAGAATATAGGCCTACTTTTCTTTAATATCCATATCAAAACATAATATTGCATTTTGTTTGAATCAACTTTTCTATGTGGGGTATTGTATTATTTAGTAAGTTGTCAATCAGTTACTCTAACAAGTTTGGAATAAACACGATATGTTTGTAATATTTAAGCGTTGGTACGACGTTTAAAATCCGACTTAACCAGTAATACAATTGTTACTATAAAGTCAATGTGAAACAAGTCAATGTAATGTCGTTGACAATTGCTGACGTTGGCTTAACAAACTTTTATTTGACGTTAAACTGACGCTAGAATAGTGACCATAAATGATTGTATTTTGCATCAATTTCAAGCGTTGGCACGACGTTTGATATCAGACTTAACGTATACAACTATAAGCCAACGTCTGCATGACGTGGAACAAGTCAATGTAATGTTGTTGACAATTGCTGACGTTGGCTTAACAACTTTTATTTGACGTTAAACTGACGCTAGAATAGTGACCATAAATGATTGTATTTTGCGTCAATTTCAAGCGTTGGTATGACGTTTGATATCAGACTTAACGTATACAACTATTAGCCAACGTCTGCATGACGTGGAACAAGTCAATGTAATATTTTTGACAATTGCTGACGTTGGCTTAACAACTTTCATTTGACGTTAAACTGACGCTAGAATAGTGACCATAAATGCTAGTATTTTGCGTCAATTTCAAGCGTTGGCACGACGTTTGATATCAGACTTAACGTATACAACTATTAGCCAACGTCTGCATGACGTGGAACAAGTCAATGTAATGTTGTTGACAATTGCTGACGTTGGCTTAACAACTTTTATTTGACGTTAAACTGACGCTAGAATAGTGACCATAAATGATTGTATTTTGCGTCAATTTCAAGCGTTGGCACGACGTTTGATATCAGACTTAACGTATACAACTATTAGCCAACGTCTGTATGACGTGGAACAAGTCAATGTAATGTTGTTGACAATTGCTGACGTTGGCTTAACAACTTTTATTTGACGTTAAACTGACGCTAGAATAGTGACCATAAATGATTGTATTTTGCGTCAATTTCAAGCGTTGGTATGACGTTTGATATCAGACTTAACGTATACAACTATTAGCCAACGTCTGCATGACGTGGAACAAGTCAATGTAATATTTTTGACAATTGCTGACGTTGTTTTAACAACTTTTATTTGACGTTAAACTGACGCTAGAATAGTGACCATAAATGCTAGTATTTTGCGTCAATTTCAAGCGTTGGCACGACGTTTGATATCAGACTTAACGTATACAACTATTAGCCAACGTCTGCATGACGTGGAACAAGTCAATGTAATGTTGTTGACAATTGCTGACGTTGGCTTAACAACTTTTATTTGACGTTAAACTGACGCTAGAATAGTGACCATAAATGATTGTATTTTGCGTCAATTTCAAGCGTTGGCACGACGTTTGATATCAGACTTAACGTATACAACTATTAGCCAACGTCTGTATGACGTGGAACAAGTCAATGTAATGTTGTTGACAATTGCTGACGTTGGCTTAACAACTTTTATTTGACGTTAAACTGACGCTAGGATAGTGACCATAAATGCTAGTATTTTGCGTCAATTTCAAGCGTTGGCACGACGTTTGATATCAGACTTAACGTATACAACTTTTAGCCAACGTCTGCATGACGTGGAACAAGTCAATGTAATGTTGTTGACAATTGCTGACGTTGGCTTAACAACTTTTATTTGACGTTAAACTGACGCTAGAATAGTGACCATAAATGATTGTATTTTGCGTCAATTTCAAGCGTTGGCACGACGTTTGATATCAGACTTAACGTATACAACTATTAGCCAACGTCTGTATGACGTGGAACAAGTCAATGTAATGTTGTTGACAATTGCTGACGTTGGCTTAACAACTTTTATTTGACGTTAAACTGACGCTAGAATAGTGACCATAAATGCTAGTATTTTGCGTCAATTTCAAGCGTTGGCACGACGTTTGATATCAGACTTAACGTATACAACGTTTAGCCAACGTCTGCATGACGTGGAACAAGTCAATGTAATGTTGTTGACAATTGCTGACGTTGGCTTAACAACTTTTATTTGACGTTAAACTGACGCTAGAATAGTGACCATAAATGATTGTATTTTGCGTCAATTTCAAGCGTTGGTATGACGTTTGATATCAGACTTAACGTATACAACTATAAGCCAACGTCTGTATGACGTGGAACAAGTCAATGTAATATTTTTGACAATTGCTGACGTTGGCTTAACAACTTTTATTTGACGTTAAACTGACGCTAGAATAGTGACCATAAATGATAGTATTTTGCGTCAATTTCAAGCGTTGGCACGACGTTTGATATCAGACTTAACGTATACAACTATTAGCCAACGTCTGCATGACGTGGAACAAGTCAATGTAATATTTTTGACAATTGCTGACGTTGGCTTAACAACTTTTATTTGACGTTAAACTGACGCTAGAATAGTGACCATAAATGATAGTATTTTGCGTCAATTTCAAGCGTTGGCACGACGTTTGATATCCGACTTAACGTATACAACTATAAGCCAACGTCTGTATGACGTGGAACAAGTCAATGTAATGTTGTTGACAATTGCTGACGTTGGCTTAACAACTTTTATTTGACGTTGAATCGACATAAATGAACAACCCAAATGCTTAAAGTCTTGTATCCAATTTCAAACGTTGGGTAGACGTTAAAATGCCTACATAAATTTTACAACCATTAGCCGATGTCGGTGCAACGTGAGGAAAATGACTTTAGTGTGTCGACATTCGCTAACGGTGAACCAACGACTAATGGCGACGTTAAACCAACAATAATTTGCCGACTTGATAAGTTGTCATATATTGGCAAATTGTCAACGTTGTGACGACGTTTGATTGTTGACAACTCTTTACAACGTTTTGCCAACGTTGATGCGACGTGTCAAAATTACTTTAATATGTTGACGTTTGCAGACGTTGTGCCAACCAAAGATAACGACGTCAAACTGACGTTGGATTTATGTAATCGCAAGGCACATTTTTTTGTCAATTTTTCAACGTAAATACGACGTCGGCAGGACGTTAGGTTAACAACCATTAAATTCACGACTTATAGTACACGTTGTAATAACGTTGTAATAACGTCGGCAATTTGCCCGCGACTTTGTCAACGTCTGCCGACGCTTGCCGACGTCGGGCCAATGTCAAATTGCTAGCTGGGAATGATTATATTAAGTTGTAGATAAAGTGTGCTTCATTGTATGTCAACATACAAATGAAGCAAACATCAATTCTAAGTAGGCCTATTGCTGTTTTACAGTTCAAATTTTGTATTCAGTAAGATCATCACTGTGGCATCTAGTTCCTTCTTTTAATCAATCAAGACAGAATATTAAAAGTAATGTAACACTGTGTATTCATTATTATACTAACACAATGCACAGAGAGTGTAGAGTGGACCAGTCTAATACCAGAGTATTGTTTAATACTACATTATGTTTTATATCATTATTAACTAAACTTTATATTATAAATTATCAATAAACTAGCAGATATAGTGTGCTTCTTGAACAGAACAGGTCATTCTAAGCAATGCTGTTTTACAGATTTAAAGTTATTGTTTTATAATTAAGTTGAACTACTGTATTCAGTAAGATCATCAATGTGACATCTAGTTCCTTCTTTTAATCAATCAAGACAGAATAATAACAAGGCCATATACATGGCTGCATTCGCGTGCGCAAATTTGAGTTAGTGTTTACCGACCTACCGACCGACATAGTGAGCTATAGTCGCGTTTGCACACGACTAAAAACAATTTAACACCATGTGTTATCTGTTTAATGCTTTTTGAGTGTCAAAACAATCAAAATGGTGGGCTTTATAATTGGTTATTATAAACATTTTCTATTGATTATTAATGATATCAAAGTGTAAACACAAATTGGTATTCAAATGCATGCTTTTTATTAGAAATAAAAAAGAAGCACTTTCTGATTGTTCTGTAATATAGATAATGCATATAAATTGTAACATTCAGTTTGTTACTGTACTCATTGTTTTTAATCAGTCTATTATCAATCATAGGCATTTGCACCATGTTTTGGTGCATCCATTGTATAGTAACTAATGTCAGAAGAATTCATACGTACGAGTTGAATCCCCGTTTCTTTGATAGTACACAGCAGGTTGTGGTGTGTTGTCATGTTTCTTCTTAAGTTTGTCATAACACACAACACACACAAGTGCAATGATCAGTATGATATTACTTGTTGCCAGGATTATGGTTATTTTACTAGTTGCCATTTTATCTCTTAACATGTCATCTTTGATTGTGAATGCTATCTCATCAGATCTGTTCTGGACATCAGTACTCACCAGACACTTCACAGTGTAGTTACCAGCTGGTAAATTACCAAAGCATCTTTCATCAGTTTCATAGAAATAATACTGCAATTCGTCTCCATTCAAACTCCAATTATAAATTATCTTACCAGACCCACCTTCTGCATAACACTTGAAACAATTCTGGTTCACATCAACTTCAGAGTTTTCATATACCCTTGTGACCTCTACCATTAATTGGGGATAAACTGTCATAGTGAATCTATAGCAATTAATGCTATTCTCAAATGAAATACAGTAAAAAAATACCCCTTCTCCAGAATGAAAACCTTTAAGAGTCTGAATAATTGTAATGTTAGTATCTACACGATGAATCTGTGTAATGTTGTGCTTTCCTTGAGCCCAAATAGTTGTCACTTCATATTGTATGTTGTCATCTTTTCTGATCAAGTCACATGAAATGTCTACTTCCTCGCCTTCAACGATGTTTCTCAATCCGTCACAATAGAGTTTTACAAGATCTGGTTGAGATGTGGTATATGTCACACCCGACGATGTATAAATAGTATATTGAGTATTATCATCAAAGTAACATGCGTATATTCCTTGATTAGAACCAAACGAAATGAAAAGTGGACATCTAACTAGTGTAGATTTTCCTGAACGATTAACCTTCTGTTGTTTGATTACTGGTGTGATTGTAATGTATACCTTACTTGTTGATGAGTAGTGAAACTTCTGGTTAAATGATATCAAACTTCTTGTAGCTCCTCCATGTCTGAATATCAACAAGCAGGTCATCACAAACAGAATAAGCAATTTTAAAGTCATCTTTATAACAATCTTTCTGTGTATTGATCAGTTTGTGAAAATCCAACTTTCTAATTTGGTCAAAGGCTATGAATTTTATTGTATTCCTTGCTTAAATACAAGGAAGTCTAGGCTTTTACCTGGTTTTACTTACTAACAAGAGGCCTGGCATCTAAAAATTCCAACTTAAACCTGATCCCCGTGATTCCCAACTCGCCTGTGCGGGAGGTCTGTATCAATCAGATGACGTCATTGGTTACATAATTCCGCCCATCATTTTCACCACCTCCAATTTCTATGATATTCTGATATACAACCACATTTATTTTGTTTAAATATTTGACATAGTGGTGAAAACTTATTCGATTATGAAAAAAATAATGATGAATATCGATTCAGAACTTATTAAAAGAGAGTGGGGATATTCTGTCGGGGGATTAAACTTGAATAGATGCCTTGAAAACGAACCCCCTCCAATGTTTATGATATTCTGATATTTAACAAAATTTATTTTTATTGATATTTTGACATAGTGTTGAGAACTGATCGATTATCAAAAAATAAGGATGAATATCGATTCAGAACTTATTAAAACCGTAGGGAGGATATTCTGTCACATGGGGTTGAACTTGATAGATGCCGTGACAACGAACCCCCTCCAATTTTTATGATATTCTGATATTATAACCACATTTATTTTGTTTAAATATTTGACATGGTGGTGAAAACTTATCGATTATGAAAAAAATAATGATGAATATAGAACTTCTTAAAGCAGAGGGGGGATATTCTGTCACAGGGGGATGCCGTGACAACGAACCCCCTCCAATGTTTATGATATTCTGATATTTAACCAAATTTAGTTTTATTGATATTTTGACATAGTGTTGAGAACTGATCGATTATGAAAAAAATAATGATAAATATCGATTCAGAACTTATTAAAACAGAGGGAGGATATTATGTCACAGAGGGCCTCACTTGAGACTTAGGGGGTGGAGTTGAAAGAGTCACAACCCTGGCATTAGCTGGTCAGGATTGAACCCGGACCTTGGGATTGGAAGGCAAGCACGTTAACCACCAAGTTACAGCTCCACTATTAAGCCTAACATTAAGAAAAATGGGAAATATAGGCCTATTTATTGTTAAAAAATGTGTTGGAATAAAGTTTGGTTATTTAGCTACTTTTAAATTCCTGCATTATTAATTAATCTCTACGTACGAAAATCTGTGTATTCATGGAAATTCACTGAATCACCACTTTGAACGCGATGTAATATTGAAGATGAGTATGAACATATTATGTTTACGTTGTAAAAATATTCACAACTTTTGAACTAAAACATATAAACTAACAGACAATGCTGAGGACATCGTTATTTCGATTTTTATTCAAGCAGGGCGTTTATTCAAAATGAGATGTTCTATCAAAGCGGGGCGTTTATTATTCGAATAAGGTAATGGGAAACGGAACATGAGTGTGAATGTACTATCTTGCTTTAGAAAGAAAAACAGTGAAATAGATATTATTGCAACAAAAGGATGTAATTCGGTACAGATACCTGTGTATTTGTGTTTTTATAATTAGCAATGTAAAGTTATTAAAAACTGCAGTATCCGGATTTACGTGCACATACAGAAAGTTCAAGTAAAGTGTTTTAAATACGGTACAGGAAGATCGAAGGAAGGAAATCAAAAAGAGCTATGTTTATAGAAAGGATTGCAAAAGAACTGAACGTTGAAGAAGTTTTCAGAGTCGCTGAGAACCCGGACTATTTGGAAAGCCATAACCAAACCGCCAATGTTCTTGAAGAACATGATACATGAAGAAGAAGAAGAACTTTGGAATAAAAATAACACTATAAAGACTCGAAAAAGACAGCGTCGTACGACGAGGCCCGACGAAACGTATTGGCTCGTCGGTGCTGTCTGAGAGTTGAATCCCGACGAGACGAGTCGTCTTGAGATAGCGTCGGGCGTAGTTTTTAGGTCATCGGGACTCGAACTGTTTATGAGAATGTTTAACTTTCTCCTGACGAGATGAGTCGTCGGGACTCGTCGTATGACGCTGTCTGAATTGGCCTTAACAAAACAATGTCAAATAAATTTATATAAGCCAATAGACGTGAAGCATCTAGTTTGAGAGAGTAAAAATATGATTTTCTCACTTTAAAAAAAATATAAATATATAAAGGTTGGCTGTATAAACAGTGCATACCTATTATATTGGATTTAAATTTCTTTTTTTTTACAGGAGAATTTTGCCACTGATAGAACAGTAAACCGACAGAAATAAATTATAGGTAAATTTAAATGTTCACTTTTAATATAAACAGTAATTCAATAATGCACACAGTACTATAATTGGTAACTGTGTAGGCTATTCATTTATGTTGTAATGTGAAAACCAGGCAATTTAGTCTCCGTCATTATGTTATTCTAGAATTAGATAGTATATTAAATTGATGTTTTATTTTCTGATTTTTTCTACAGCGCCATGAGCAATGAATGTTGGAATGGCGCTATATAAATCGAACGATTTACTGTTGCCTGGTTTTCACATTACAACATAAATGAATAGCTTACACAGTTACCAATTATAGTACTGTGTGCATTATTGAATTACTGTTTATATTAAAAGTGAACATTTAAATTTACCTATAATTTATTTCTGTCTGATTGATTGATTGAAAGAAAAAAGGGGTCACATATAAATGTAATTTGTAAATAAAAATGAGAATCGTTAGTTAAAAACACAGTTTCTGCTGCAATGTTGTTTCTGGAAATACTGTAATTAATTTTTTGTTTTGTATCAGCGGCGTCCAACGAAAACTATCACACAATAAACATCAAAATCTCTTTATAACATTTTATTATTATTATGGTACTAATGCAATAATTGACGTCATTTATAGAGGGCGTCATCAAAATAAATTATTTATTTTGATGACGCCCTCTATAAATGACGTCATACGCTCGCCTTCGCCTCACATTTTTTTCATGGCCGCATAATAAACAACGATCACCATAGCAAGTAAACAATGGACAATGTGTAAAAAACACTGATTGATGAATAAGAATAGGAAGCTTCATATGAAATCTAAGGTTTTTTTAGTTTTTATAAAATTACAATAAGCCTAGGCCTAGACTAGAGAGGCCTAACTAAGGATAGTTTTAGTAGGCCTAGTAGTTGTTAGAGTGTTACTGTTTTAGGCCTAGGTAGATAGATGGATAGTAGAGAGTTTACTTTAGGCTAGCTAGGCCTAGCCTACTAGGCCTAGCTAGACTATCACTTAAAATTTAAATGATGGACGGATGTGTATAGACCTAGAAGCCGTAGTCGAGCCAACTAAAGGGGGTATCCGGCCTAGCTAGGTAGTTGAAGACAGTGACACTGACAGTACTCATGTGGCCAGCCAATGACATGATAGATAGGCCTACTAGGGGCTAGATAATATTTGCATTAGCCTATTATTATTTTCTATATTTAAATTAAATATTTCATTTTTGTTTTTCATCGGTTTTTTTTTTCTGTAGAAAGGTTAGATGAAGATGACAAATTATGAAGGGGCAGATTCATTCTTTGATATTGATACCCATGACGACTCGCCTGCTGTATTAAAAGGAGAAT